>NW_006400110.1:50368-57080 GCF_000299155.1 Elephantulus edwardii | reverse complement strand
AACTGATTTTTGACACGGAGATGAAATCAGTAAGTGGGGAAACTACAGTCTTTTTAACAAATGGTGTTGGCAAAATTGGAAAAGTATCTGCAAAAAGACTCAAGCAAGATCCATATCTCACTTCATATACAAAAACCGACTCAAGGTGGATCATGCACCTTGGACTAAAACCAAGGACTATAAACTTCATTAAAGAACAGCTTGGAAGAACTTTAGTAGTCCTAATCCACAACATAAGTCGTCTTCCAAGTATCCCGAGAAACCTACAACCAGGAGAAGATAAAGTAGATGAATGGGATCTTCTAAGAATCAAATCCCTATGCACATCCAAAAACTTCTCCAACAGGGTAAAAAGGGAAGCCACAGACTGGGAAAAAGTATTTGGTAATACGTAAACATATCAGATAAGAGAGTTATATCCAGAATTTATAAAATACTTGAGCACCACAACAAGATAAAGGTAAATAATCCAATAGAAAGATGTGCACAGGATATGAACAGACACTTCACTGAAGAAGACCTTCAGATGGCTAACAAGCACATGAAGAAATGTTCAAAATCCCTAGCTCTAAGGAGATGCAAATTAAAACAACTATGGACATTATATTCAATGAACCAGAAAGCATCAAAAGAATATGGAGAAAATACAGTCATTGTATCAAAAAGATTTGATTGACAAAAATTTCAGGAAGTACGTTTGACTGTGTGGATCATAACAGACTGAGGCTGACTCTGAGAAGAATGGGAATCCCAGAACGCTTGATCACGTTAATGTGAAACCTATACTTGAACCAAGAGGCAGTCATCAGAACAGAGCAAGGAAATACTGCATGGTTAAAAATTGGGAAGGGTGTAGGCCAGGAATGAGTCCTATCTCTATAACTTTTCAACCTGTATGCAGAACAGATCATCCGGGCTGCTGGGCTCTATGAGGAGAAGGGTGGCGTCAGGATTGGTGACGATCTATCAACAATCTGCGTTATGCAGATAACATAACCCTGCTTGCTGAAACTGAGGAGGACCTGCAGTGCTTGCTGCAGAGGGTCATGACTGCAGCTTTCAATATGGATTGAGGCTCAATATCAAGAATACAAAGATTCTCACCACTGGACCAATTGGCAGTATCAGGATGGATGGTGAAGAGATTGCAATTGTTCACAGCTTTAGTTTGCTTGGCTCCACATTCAAAACTCTTGGCACCAGCAGCCAGGAAGTTAAAAGACATATTGCAATAGGAAAGTCTTCTGTTAGGGACCTTGCCAAAGTTCTGAAGAGCAATGGTGTTACTCTGGAGACTAAGGTACATCTGTACAGGCCATGGTCTTTGCATCAGAGAATTGGACAATGTGTAGGAAGGAGGAAGGAGAATTGATGCCTTTGAGCTGTGGTGCTGGAGAAGAGTATTGAATGTACCGTGGAATGCTAAGAAGACAAACAGATTCATCCTGGAGAGGGTTAAACCGGGCTGCTTCTTGGAGGCAAGGATTCTGGGACTTCATCTGATATATTTTGGACATGTTGTAAGGAAGGACTGGTCCTTGTAGAGAGACATCATTCTTGTGAGGGTGGAGGGACAGTGCAGGAGGGGAAGACCCTCTATGATGTGTGGATTGGACTGGGGTAATTGGAATAGGTGTGTCAGAGATGGTTTGATTGGCACAGGACAGAACAGGTTTTATGGCTGTTGTGCATAGGATCACTATGAGTCCTAAGCAACTCGGAGGCACATAACAACAAGAAAAATCTTATGAATGGTACAGGAGCCAAGGTGAATGAAAGAGGAAGTAGAAGCTGCATTGAAGGCATTGACAAAATATATGGCCCCAGGAATCGATGGAATACCAATTGACTTGTTTCAATTAAAGATGGAGCCTTGGATGCACTCACAAATCTATGCCAGGAAATTTGGAAGACAGCTCTCCAGCCAACGGTTTTGCAGAGGTCTATATTTCTTCCCATTCCCAACAAGGGTGATCCAACTGAATGTGGAAATTATTGAATAATATTATTGATTTCATATGCGAGCAAAATAGTGCTGAAAAATGGTTCAAACAGTACATAGATATGGAACTGCCAGAAGTTCAAGTGGGATTTAGAAGAGGCTTTGGCACCAGGGATATCATTGCTGAAGTCAGATGGATCCTGGCTGAAAATAAGGACTACTAGAAGAATGTCTATTTGTGCTTTATTGACTATGCAAAAGCTTTTGACTGTGTGGATCATGACAAGTTGTGGCTGACCTGCATAAGGTGGCTGTTGTGTAAATGGAGCAGGAGAGCATGGCATGGTTTGAAATTGGGAAGGAGTACATCAAGGTTATTTTCTATCTCTATACCTGTTCAATCTTTGGCTGAGCAAATTATCTGAGAAGCTGGACTCTGTGAAGAGGAATGCGACATCAGGTTTGG
Organism: Elephantulus edwardii; assembly: GCF_000299155.1. NCBI lineage: Eukaryota > Metazoa > Chordata > Mammalia > Macroscelidea > Macroscelididae > Elephantulus > Elephantulus edwardii. The sequence continues at coordinate 54,672 of NW_006400110.1, read as the reverse complement.
AGGGAGACTCATCTGTAACCTGCTTTATTCAGATGACACAACTTTACTTGCTGATAGTGAGGAGGACTTAAAGCAATCATTGCAGAAAGGATTGCAACATTCAGTATAGATTGTGTCTCAATAGCAAGAAAACAAAAATTCTTAATTGGACCAGTAGGAAGTGTCATGATGGATGGAGAGGAGATTGAAACTGTAGACAGCTTCATCTTGCTTGGATCCACAATTAATACCCTTGGTAAATAAGAAGACACATTGGACTGGGAAAAATCGACAGTTAGGGACCATTCCAAATTGTTGAGGAGCAGTGAAGTCAGCATGAGGAACTAAGGTGCTAGTCTGCTAGTCAAGTGGATTCAGGCCATAGTCTTCCCTATTAGTAACTAGGCATCTGATACCTGGACAATGAATAAAGATGGCAGAAAAAGAATTGACACCTTTGAGCTGTGGTGTTGAAGAAGATCAGTCAACATCCCATGGGCAGCCAAGAGAAAAAATTGATATGTCTGGGAGATGGTGTAGCCTGAATGCTCCTTGGAGGCAAGAATGATGAGGCATGGCCTCACATACTTTGGACATGTTGCTAGGAGTTTCTATTCCTTGGAGAGGGACTTGATGTTGGGAAAGGTGGAGGGTAGTCAAACCAGGTGATTGCTGCAATGGGCTCTTGTATATCAGGAAGTATGAGGACGATGCAGGACAGGACTGGTTCATATCTTTAGTTGTACTTGACGTCACCTAAAATGACAACAGCAACAACAACAGCTTATTGTTTTACAGTTTTGGGGTTCTAAAGTGCAATATGTCTTGTGTTTTAATTTTCATTTTATATTGGTTTACAGAACAGAGCAAGGAGACACTATATGGTTCAAAATCAAGAAGGGGGTCCATCATGGATGTATTTTGTCTCCATACCTTTTCAATCTGTATGCAGAACAGATCATACAAGTTGCTGGGCTGTATGAGGAGGAATGTGGCATCAGGATTGGTGGAAGAGTCATCAACAACCTGTGTTATAAGGATGATCCAACTCTGCTTGCTTAAACTGAGGAGGACCTGAAGTGCTTGCTGCAGAAGGTCAAGGACTACAGCCTTCAATATGGACTTTGAGAAAAGATGAAAGTTTGTGTTCAAGACTTTCATTCTTAGAGTTGCTATGGGTCTTCTATGACTCCATGGCACTTAACAACAACAACAATAATAACTAATTACCAAAATATTATTATAAAAATAATTTCTTCTGGAAGACTACAAAAAATCCTCTTTTTTGGCTTTTAAACAATTTTTTTTTGCTTTTAAACAATTTTTTATTAATTTATACAGGTTTATATTCAAAGTTCACAAAGTTTGTATACACTGTTTATCACATCAAATCTTTCCCCTTTCCTTTACTTATCCCTCTCTCCACCCATTAAATTTTTAAGCTGTGGTGCTGGAGAAGGGTACTGAATGTACCCTGGACTGCCAGGAAAACAAACAGATTTATCTTGGAGAGGATTAAACCAAGCTACTCCTTGGAGGCAAGGATTCTGGGGCTTCGTCTGACATACTTTGGACATGTTGCCAGGAGGGACGGGTCCTTGGAGAGGGACATCATGCTTGGGAGGGTTGAGGGACAACGCAGGAGGGGAAGACCCTCTATGAGATGGATTGATTCGGTGACTGGGGTAATCGGGATGGGTGTGTCAGAGGCGGTACGGTTGGCGCAGGATAGAGCAGGGTTTAGGGCTGTTGTGCATAGGGTCGCTATGAGTCGGAAACGACTCGACGGCACATAACAACAACAACAACATGATTAAGTTCCTCATCCCCTCCTTGGATCCTCATACTCATTCTACAATAATGGTCTTATACAGTGTTTGTCCTTATGACACTGAATTGGTTCACTTAACATGAGGCTCCCTAGTCCCTGCCAGGTTAGATAGTAATTTACAAAATCATTGCTCCTGCATGCTGCATAGTATTCCATAGCGTGAATGTACCATAATTTCTCAATTCATTTCACTGTGGTTGGGCATTTGGGCTGTTTCCATGTTCTTACTATGGTGACTAATGCTGCTGTGAACATTGGTATAAAAGTCACTTTTCATGCCTCAGTTCTCATTTTGAGATTTTAATTTGCATCTCTCTTTTTGCCAGAGTATTTTTTTCTTGTGTCTGTTGGCCATCTGAATGTCTTCTTCTGTGAAGAGTCTTTCCATGTCTTTTTCCCATTTTGTCTTTTTCTTCCAGAGGCCCTGTAGGATTCTGTAGACTTTCATTATGAGACACTTGTCTGAGACAGATGTTTTATCCCAATCAATGGGCTTTCTTTTCACTTTGTTGGAACAAAATTTTGATGATCACAGGCATTTAATCTTTAGAAGTTCCCATTCATTAATTTTATCCTCTTCAGATTGTGCATTTATGGCTGTATTTGGCTGTGCTTTTACACCATAGACTAGACCTTCTAAGTTTGGTCTCTGTTTGTCTTTTATGAGCTTTATGGTTTGGGGCTTTATTTTGTGGTCTCTGATCCACCTTGAGTTGATTTTTGTGTATAGTGTGAGGTGTGGATCTTGTTTCAACTTTCTGTAGGTGAAAGTTCAGTTTTGCCAGCACCATTTGTTAAAGAGGTTGTCATTTCCCCATTTGATAGGTTTTAATTTTTTATTGAATATCAGTTAACCATAGATAGATGGGTCCATTTCTGGGTTATTAATTCTGTTCCATTGGTCTGGGTGCCTGTCATTGTAGCTATATCTATTTTGGTTGCTACTGCTATGTAGCAGGTTTTTGAGATCAAGGAGTGCTATGCCTCCCACTTGGTTTTTGTTTTTCAGAAGTGGTTTGCTTATTTGAGGTCTCTCGCCTTTCCAAATAAACTTGACAATCTCCTTGAAAAAGGAATTAAAGGACCGGGCTGGCAGTTCCTTCCACGGAAGGAGAGATTCCTATACCATGGAGTCCTACGATGTTATCGCCAACCAGCCTGTCGTGATTGACAAAGGATCCGGTGTGATTAAAGCTGGTTTTGCTGGTGATCAGATCCCCAAATACTGCTTTCCAAACTATGTGGGCAGAGAGAAGCACGTGTGTGTCATAGCAGGCGCTCTTGAAGGTGACATCTTCATTGGTCCCAAAGCTGAGGAGCACCGAGGGCTGCTCTCCATCCGCTACCCAGTGGAGCATGGAATTGTCAAGGACTGGAACGACATGGAGCACATCTGGCAGTACGTCTATTCAAAGGACCAGCTGCAGACTTTCTCAGAAGAGCATCCCGTGCTCCTGACCGAGGCACCTTTAAACCCACGGAAAAACCGTGAACGAGGGGCAGAAGTTTTCTTCGAGACCTTCAACGTGCCAGCCCTTTTCATCTCCATGCAAGCTGTGCTCAGCCTTTACGCCAAAGGTCGGACCACAGGTGTGGTGCTGAATTCTGGGGACAGTGTCACCCATGCTGTGTCCATCTACGAGGGCTTTGCCATGCCCCACTCTATCATTCGCATCGACATTCCCGGCCACGATGTCTCCCGCCTCCTTCGCCTCTACCTGCACAAAGAGGGTTATGACTTCCACTCATCCTCCGAGTTCGAGATTGTCAAAGCCATAAAAGAACGAGCCTGCTGCTACCTGTCCATAAACCCTCAAAAGGATGAGACACTGGAGACAGAGAAGGCTCAGTACTACCTGCCCGATGTCAGCACCATTGAGATAGGTCCTTCCCTCCCGATACTGGGCTCCCGAGCTGCTATTCAGGCCAGACCTGATTGGCGAGAAGAGCGAGGGCATCTATGAGGTCCTGGTGTTTGCCATCCAGAAGCTGGACATAGACCTGAGGAGCACACTTTTCTCCAACATCGTCCTCTCTGGAGGCTCCACCCTGTTCAAAGGTTTTGGTGACAGGCTACTGTGTGAAGTGAAGAAACTGGCTCCGAAAAACGTGAAGATCAGGATATCTGCACCTCAGAAGAGACTGTATTCTACGTAGATTGGAGGTTCTATCCTCGCCTCTCTGGACACCTTTAAGAAAATGTGGGTCTCCAAGAAGGAATATGAGGAAGATGGTGCCCGGTCCATCCACAGGAAACCTTCTAATGTTGGGATATCATCATCACCTCTCTCTGAAGTTAACTCCACTTTAAAACTCGCTTTTTTTTTATGGAAAAGTAAAAAAAAAGATTATTTCATTGTTTTACAAACCCTCCCCCAGGTCCCCTCCACCATGTAGCCCTCGCTCTAGTCTCCTGTGATGACAGAAACACCTAGTTATATATCTCTTTTAAACAGTTTTCTCCCTCCTCTGTTTCAGTGCAGTATACATTATT
>NW_006400110.1:40034-48858 GCF_000299155.1 Elephantulus edwardii | reverse complement strand
TTAAATTTATTCCCAAGTATTTAATCTTGTGATTAGCTATTGTGAAAGGTATTGTTTCTCTTAGTTCTGGCTCTGTATTCTTTTCGCTTTTTTGAATCTGAGTGTTTGCAAGGAACTGCCTGTGTATGTAAGTGTGTGCGTAGGTACGAGTGTGTGTGCATATTCGAGTGCCGTGTCACCCAGGGATCCCAGGGCCCAGAAAGGACGATGAATTACCCACAATGGCAATGGCCTGAGGCGTGGGGTTGACCACTGACTGGCCCTGAAAGGGAAGAGTGCTGGCAGAGGGCCCCACTCCTGTCAGCTGGGCATCTATCTGGCTGTGTGGGACTGCGTTTACTACCAGAAGGATGCATGGCAGGAGATAAACCCAATCCCTTCCCAGATGTTCCTTCTGCCTGTTTCAGGCTGGACTAGCCTCTCCCCTCAGCCTCCAGGGTGGCCCGTCCCAGACAGCTGCTGCCTCCCCTGTTCTGCTCTCAATGCCTCGTGATCAATGCTGAGGGTTGGAGCCAGGGTTGAGTTCTGTCTGGATTTGGTGCGGCTTGGGTTTGGGAAGCTGGAAGAGCATTCCAGGAGCTGCTGCACAGATTCTAGGGCCAGGGAGAGGGCAGGAGCTCTCAGGTTCACCCGGGGACCAGGACCACACTGAGCGTTTGAGGAGAGCAGGAGCAGTGCTATTTTTACTGGGCTGCAGAGTTGGGGCTCAGCCCCTAACCCCACCCAGGGGGTCTTGGGAGAGTTTAAAGAGCCTATCGGCTGCAGGACCCATAATACTTGTTTGTCATCCATCCTTGTGTCAATGCCATCTTCAGTTTTATTTATTAAAGTGTTTGTTCAGTAAGGAGACTGAAGAGGATGGAACTCACTTCCTCCTGCTCACCAGTCACCCCATTCACACTAATGTTTACAGCACCTAAGCTTAGCGTAGAGTCCAGGGCCCCACCACTCCAGTACCCACTGACAGTACCCATAAGCCTCAGGGTTGGTGTGGGATTGGGGGCAATCCTCAAATACACTCCACAGCTTTTTCATTCTCTCCCTTCCACTTGCTCACTGCCCTGGAATCAATAGCCTAGCTGCAGGTTGCATTTTCTGAAATGAGAACCACTTTGGCAGAAGCCGCTTGTAAGAAGGGATGCTGGAGAGCCAGCCGTCTTGGGATAGAAGAGCTGTAATCAGAACGGCATTAACCAAGTTGCCTTTTCTACTCTAGTTGACCCAGGGTGGAGGAAGGGGGCTCAGTTGTAGAAGCAGAAGTTCCCCTTGAGCTGATCTTGTGCAATCCTTGACTTTGGATCTGTTTGGTGAGGGAGGGAGCCAGACCAGAATGCTAGGATTGATGGGCTCAAGTTCATCGCTGGTCCAGTAGGACCAGGTGCCTGCACTAGACTGAACAGCTCCCCAGCAACAGTCCAAAGGCCTTTCAGCCCAGATGGTAAAAGGCTGGAGCTGGTTACACCAAAACCAACCCAGTTCCAAATTCCAGGCAGTATTGTCCCCCATGCCATCCTATGATCAAAGGCCCCTGCCAGATGTGGGCCACAGCAGCAGGTGTGGGTGAAAGCAATGTGGCAACCCTCAGACTACAGTGTGCTAACCAGCTCACCTCCCTTTTCTCAGCCCAAGCCTATCCCTCGCACAGCCTCGCACAAACACAAACCACATTGCCTGGTGGGGCCCAGTATACTTAAATAAAGTGGTTTGATAGACCTGTAAAAAAAAAAAGAAAAGAAAAAGGAATTACATTGAACATGTAGATTGCTTTTGGTAGGATTGTCATTTTCACAATATTGAGTCTTCCTATTCATGGACAGGGAACATTATTTCCATTTATTTAGGTCTTCTATAGCACAAAAAAAAATTTGCAGTCATCTTACTATTACTCCCTCTGATATTGTCATCTGCTGTAGTCCACACTCCAAGCCCCAAAATGGCCAGAGTGAGGCCTTAATACAGAATCCTGAGAAGAGCTTTCTATTGCTTCTGTGAATCTCAATCTCTGACCATAAGGACTGTGATATAATGCATTTGTTTCCATTTTCATCACACAATTAGGTAAGTTGTTGTGTGATGTCGAGTCAGACCTAATTCATAGTTCATCCTCTCTATCAGGTTTTCAGAGTTGGCAATCACATAGAAGGATATCTATCTTTCTCCCATGGAGCAGCTGGTGGATCCACACTACCTGTATTTGAATTTGCAGTGCATGTCTTAATGCTAGGCCAATAAAGCAGAGGCATAAAAGACTTTGGCCCTTGTCCTACTTTCTTAGAACTGCCATAACAAAATGTATAGCAAGTGAATGAAAAGAGTAAAGAAAACAGTTATCTATTTTCTCACAACTTTAGAGGTGAGAAGTCCACAGTGATACAAGAGAAGGGTCCTTCATAATTGGTAACATTTGGTATTTGGTACTCCTTGGCTTATAGAAGAATTTTCACTTAATTTATGTCTTCACCCTGAGTGAGTCATTGTTTCTATTTTGCTCTATTTAGAAACACCACACAGAAGGGATTGGAACTCTGGTGACCTCATGACAAAAAGTTGCATGCCAAAGCAAAGCTACTTGTTTCGAATCTACCAGCTGCTCTGTGAAAAGAAGATGTGCAATCATTTCCAGTGCTATTTGCAGAATCTTAAAAACCTGCTGGAAGGTTAGCTGTAAGTCGGTTTTGATTCAATGCAATATAAACAGTAATAACTGAAAAAAATTATGTTTAGGACCCATACTACTCTGGTATGACAATATTAATATAAAAAAAGAAAACCTCTATTTCCAAAAATTTATAGGTATAGGTATTAGGACATCAGCATCACTTTTTTTGAGATGTAATTAAATCTGTTAGAGCCATATAAGAACGGAAAATGTGTGGAAGTCTGTGTCCTCTCATTTCTAATTTATTCTGTTCTTTTCCAATATCAATGTCTTCAAAGTTGTAAAGTTTTAGCTTTATCTTCCATGAGCAGTTTCTCCCCAAAATAAATGGGCTAATGGAAATCTCTTTGAGGTCTATATAGAATGAAAAGTTGTTATGATAAAATAAATGAAATCTAAATTGTGAAGTGACCCTCAATGCTTTGTCTGAAAGCCTGGTCTTTGATGTTATTCTTATCACTTCTCCTGATGTATCCAACAATTCTTTAGACATTTCCTTTTTGAAATTAGTTAGTACCTTCCAGCATCTCTAGCCCTCAAGAGGAAAAACACAAAGACATTTCTTTGTTATGAAAACATGGTATAATTTACATATTTTCTATTAAAAGTGATAGTATGTGGAATGTAAATATTAAACACAATTTTCACAATGCACTGAAACCAGGTTTAAATTTCCTTGAACCAGAAGAAAAGTCAATTATTGCACCAAGCTTCAAAATGGAAGACATATTGGTTTAACATGGAAGAAATAATGGTTGGATTTTCCCCCCCTCTAATTTTCTTTCTGAGCTCCAGAAAGTAAGTAATCAGAAAAGCACTTACCTATGGAGCCTGGCTTCCATGGCTCATTTCTCTTAAGCACATAAATGGTGAGGCTTTAGAAAGAGGGAAATGGGGATCAAGTGAGGGTTCTCAGAAAAAGGAGTCAAAAAGCTTACACATGATTGAAGGACATTTTTAAGGAATACATAGATTGCTTTAAAGCCATTTCTGTTAGTGAAATGTTTTAGAAAGTAGGATAGTAAAGTGGAAAGCATAAAAAAAATACATGTTTTCCTAATGCTCTTGAATGTATTTGAATTATAATCACTTACTTAGTTATAGATTGCTGGTGAATAGTAATTGATTCTCAACTAAGGTGACAGCAGAAATTCAACTCGTGCATATTTACTTCTATATACTTTTTTCCTCAGTTGCAACAAGTCTTGTGGATAATTAGGAAAAAAGCTGAGATTAGAGCCAACTAGAAAGAGCAAAAGTAATTTTTTGTCCTTCAAAAGTAGAGAAGAAAGTGAATCGAGGTTTGACCTATAAAGGTGCTGCCTCTTTCTGAAGATGGAGGAAGTAGGGTAGGTCATGTGTGTAAGAGGTTGCAGGAAAGTATTTGGGTAGAAATATGGGGTGATGAATTAGGCTTGTGTTTGTGGAAATGAAAACAAGATAGAGGCACTTATGCCAAACTTGGAAGAGCAGTACTGTTTTCTGGTGTCACAGGGCATGTGTTTCAGATACTAAATTACTCAAATTTTTTTTTTAAATTAATGATTTTTTAATTATGTGTATATATATATGTATATATATATCAGCATATCCTTTCCATTTAATTTTTCCTCCATTCATTCATTGTTGCACATTTTCCTCCCTGCCCACTCCTCCTCCCAGTTTGTTTTTCTCTTTGAAAAAAATCTTTCATTGTTATACACTCCCCACCACCACCCCTCACCAAGTCCATAGTCCACTTTACTATGCATTTATTTTCCCGGAACTTGTCATGAAAATAATACCTAATACTATACTCCTTTAAAACAGTTTTCTCTGTCATCTGTTTCACTGCAGTATATTTTTTTATCCCCTCTTTTCTTAGGTTCCCCCCAACTCTGATGTCAGTCCCATTTTACAACAATGGCATTATGCATTATTTGTCCTTTTGTGACTGAGATATTTCAATCAGCATAATATCATCCAGGGTCACCCATTTTGTATAATATTTCATGAGTTCTTTGTTTTTCGATGCAGCATAGTAGTCCATTGTATGAATAGTTTCTGTATCAATTCAAATGTTGATGGGCACTTGGGTTATTTCCAACTCTTTGTTATTGTGAACAAAGAAGCAATGGGTGTGCATATATCTACTTAGGTGGCAGTTTTTATTTCTTTAGGGTATATTCCCAGTAGTGGAATTGCTGGTATTTCTATTTGCAACTTCTTGAGAAAGCACCACACTGCCTTCCATAGTGCTTGCACGGTTTTACAGTCTCACCAACAGTGAAAAAGGTTCTAGTTTCTCCACAATCTTGCCAACATTTATTGTTTGCTGCTCTGTTATATTTTGCTATTCTTACTGGGGTGAGATGATATCCCCTAGTTGTTTTGTTTTGCATCTCTTAGAGCTAGGGATTTTGATCATTTCTTCATGTGTTTGTTCACCATCTGAATGTCTTCTTTTGAAGTGTCTGTTCACATCCTGTGCCCATTTTGCGATTAGGTTGTTTACCTTTATCTTGTGATGCTCAAGGATTCTATAAATTCTAGATATAAGTTTATTATAAGACATGTCACTGCCTAATTTCCCCACCCCACCCCCATTCTGTGGCAACCCTTTTTTACCATGCTGGAGAAGTTTTTGGATGTGCATAGGGATTTGATTCTTAGAAGGCCCCATTAATATTTTATCCTCTCCTGGTTGTAAGTTTTTCAGAATGCTTGCTTGGAAGACTTTTCATGTGGTGAATTGGTGCTTCTAGAGTTCTTCCTATCTTTTCTCTAATGAAGTTTATAGTCCTTGGTTTTAGTCCTAGGTCTTTTTTTCTTTTAAAGTTTATCCTGACTAGTGATGATTCCATGTGTTGCTCCAGACTTTCCAAGGCTGTGATATTTTAGAATGAAATCTGATTCATATCTGGGTGATTCAAATTGCCAATGTCTAATTGTTTATTTCTTTTTTTAAAATTAATTTTAATGAACATTAATAGAGACTTTGAATTTCAATTCATTCTTATTGCTTTTTTTCTCCCTGTCCATCCCTCCACCCACAATTCGCTCTTCTCTTTGAAAAGTAAAAGAAAAATTCTTTCATTGTTATATAATCCCTCCCCCCTAAGTGCACTTCACTATGCAGGCTTCATTCTGGACTCTTCTCATGATAATAATACCTCTGAGTTGGTTTTGTGTATGGTGTGAGGTGTGGGTCTTGTTTGAGTTTTCTGCAGATGCTTTTTCCAATTTTGCTAACACTATTTGATAAAAAGGCTGTAATTTTCCCACCTAACTGATATAATAATTGTCAAAAATCAGTTGGCCATATAGGTAGATCATTTGTTTTCTGAATTCTCAATTCTATTCCATTGATCCATGTATCTGTCATTGTGCCAGTACCACACTGTCTTGACCACCACAGCAGTGTGGATTTGACATCAGGGAGTGAGATTCCGCCTACCTTGTTTCTCTTCTTAAGGAGTACTTTGTTTATTCGGGGTCTCTTTCAATTCCAAATGAAATTGGAAATTGCATTTTCTATCTCATTGACTAATGGAATTGGTATTTGTATTGGAATTGCATTGAACGTGCAGATTGCCTTTGGTAGGACTGTAATTTTCAATGTAAATCTTCCTATCCATAAGCAATATTAATAAGACAAAGATTCTTACCACTGGGCCAATTAGCAGCATCAGGGTGGATGATGAAGAGATTGAAATTGTTCACAGCTTTAGTTTGCTTGGCTCCACAGTCAACACTCTTGGTACCAGCAGCCAGGAAATTAAAAGTCATATTGCGATGGGAAAGTCTGCCTTTAGGGACATCTTCAAACTGCTGAAGAACAATGGTGTTTCTCTGGAGACTAAGGTCTGATACAGGCCATGGTCTTTGCAATCACTTGTCATGCATCAGAGAGTTGGACAATGACTAGGGAGGATAGAAGGAGAATTGATGCCTTTGAGCTGTGGTGCTGGAGAAGAGTATTGAATGTACCATGGACTGCTAAGAAGACAAAGAGATTCATCCTGAAGACGGTTAAACTGGGCTGCTCCTTGGAGTCAAGGATTCTGGGGCTTCATCTGACATAACTTTGGACATGTTGCAAGGAGGGACTGGTCGTTGGAGAGGGATGTTATGCTTGGGAGGGTGGAGGAACAGTGCAGGAGGGGAAAACCCTCTAAGAGGTAGGTTGATTCAGTGTTTGGGGTAATCAGGATGGGTGTATCAGAGATAGTGCTATTGGCACAGGACAGAGTAGAGTTTAGGGCTGTTGTACATAGGGTCGCTATGAGTCTCAAGTGACTTGGCAGCACATAACAACAACAAATTCATATGCAAGGTATATTCTTCCAGTTCTCTAGGTTGCTTTTTGTTTCTTATAATACTGTTTTGTAACTTTCTTTGAATAAGTTTTTATGTTTCTAGTTAGATTTATTCCCAACTATTTAATCATGCTATTGCGATGGGTATTGTTTTTGTTAGCTCCAGTTCTATATTTTCTTTGTCAGTGTAGAGAAATCCAGTTAATTTTTGTATGTTGATCTTGTATCCTGCCACTTTGCTGAATTGGTCAACTATGTCCAGTAGTTTTCTTGTTGAGTCTTTAGGGTTTTCTAAGTATACTATCAGATCACATGAATATAGAGATAATTTTACCTCCTCTTTGCCTATTTGGATACCTCTTGTTTCCTTATTTTGTCTTATTACTACTGCTAAGACTTCTAATGCAATATTAAATAGGAGAGGTGGTAGTGGGAATCTTTGCTTAGTTATTGTTGTAAAGGGGAATGCCTTTAACCGCTCTTTATTGAGAACAATGTTGGCTCTTGGGTTTGTGTATATACTTTTTACTATATTTAGGAAATTCCCTTCTTTATGTATTTTGTAGAATGTTTTAATCAGGGAAAGGTGTTGGATTTTGTCAAAGGCCTTTCCTACATAAATTGATACGATCATGTGGTTCTTGTTCTTTGCTTTGTTAATATAATAAATTTATACTTACTGTTTTTCTTATGTTGAACCATCCTTGCATACCTGTTTTGAATCCCACTTGGTCATGGTGAATTTTTTTTTATGTATCATTGAATTCTATTGGCCAGTATTTTATTCAGGATTTCTGCATCTATCTATGTTCATGTGAGATATTGTCCTATAGTTTTCTATTTTGGAGTTGTCTTTACCTGGCTTTATTATCATGCATATGTTTGCTTGATAGAATGAGACTTGTAGAGCTCCATATTTTTCTATTTTCTGAAATACTTTATTTAAAATAGGTGTCAATTCTTCTCTGAATGTTTGATAAAATTCACTTGTAATGCCATCTCATGGAGGGCTTTTTTTTTTGGCTGTAAGTAGTTTTATTACATTTTCAATTTCATCTTTTAAATTTAAATTTATTTTATTTTAGTTATTTTTTTGTGTTTGTGTACTGTCAAATGGGATCTGACTGGCACAGGAGGAGATTGCCCCTCCCTCTCAGCAGAGCATCTGGTGGGTTCAAACCATCCTCTCTGGGATTCCAGGGCAGCTTCTTGCCACTAGGCCACCAGAGCTCCCTCAGTTTCTTCCTTTGTATTGGCTCTGTTCAGGTGTTCATTTTCAGTTTGTGTCAGTTTAGGTAGATTGTGAGTTTCTAAGTTTTCGTTCATTTCTTTTGTTGTTGTGTTGTTAAGAGTCATCGAGTCATAGGCAATGCATAACGACCCTATGAACTAAAATTCTGGATACCTGTGTAACTTTCGTCCTTTGTCCAGGCTCATAGAGTTTCCAGAGGCAAACTATTATGGAAGTGGATGCCACTCCTGCTTCCAACCTTGTTTTAATTGGGGAGCTCCACCAAACACTGTCCATCATGGGTAACCATTCTTGCATTTGGTTCATCAGTATCACAGTGTTCGGCTTCACAGCAACCACAAGTTACCTCTGCACAGCAAGTGGACATACCAGGGTTATACAACCTAGGAGACTGTTTCACAAAAACCAATAAAAGGCAGGCCTGAGGGCAGCAGAGTAAAGTCCCCACCTATAAGATATATTGTTGTTGTTGTTGTTATGTGTCATCGAGTCGTTTGCGACTCATAGCAACCCTATGTACAACAGCTCTAAACCCTGCTCTATGCTGTGCCAATTTCATTGCCTCTGAAAAACCCATCCCGATTACCCCAGTCACTGAATCAATCACCTCATAGA
>NW_006400110.1:32816-37408 GCF_000299155.1 Elephantulus edwardii | reverse complement strand
GGAGAGAATGGTGCGGCAATGAAGGAGTGAATGCCCAGAATCCCTGTGAATGTTCATTGAAACTAATAAAATTTAATAATAATAAAAAAATTTATTGTTTTTTGTGCATGTACCGTCAAATCAGACCTGACTGGTACAGGAGGAAACTGTCCCTTCTTCTCCGGCAGAGCATCTGGTGAATTTGAACAGTGTATCTTTGGGATTGCAGTACAGCTTCTTGCCACTAGGCCACCAGAGCTCCCCAAGGGAGTAACTACTTTTAAGGAGCCTTGCAACAGTCAAAGCAAGATGATTTATCTAATTGGGGGAAAGGAGCTTCAGTATTTCCAGTAACAATTCAGGATATGCCTCCTGATCAAGAATATTCCCATGGGTATCAATTGTAACAACATCAGTTGATATCTTATGAGACTATAAAAGAATTAAAGCAAGCCGCAGTTTTTTGTTTTGTTTTGTTTTATGGTATGCATTCTACCTATGTCAGAGACATATTACAAGGACTAGCTACAGAATTTCGATTAATTCCTATGACTGGGAGTTCATGGTCAGGGTGGTTTTGGAATTCGGAGCTTATTTACAGTTTAGAACTTGGTGGAGTGCTAAAGCTACAAATAGGGAGAGGATTAATTTATCTAGAAATCCTCCTCTTAATGTTACTGCTGACCAATTTTTGCAGAAAGGTAAATGGCTTGGAGTGTGAGCTCAGTTACAAAATGATGATACTCTAATTGTATAGGTATTAGACTGCTGCATACAAGCCTGGGATAGAGTAAAAGTTTCAGGAAGGAGAGACTAATCCTTTATCAAAACAACACAATCTGATAACGAAAAATATACTGATTTTCTATCTAGATTAAAGGATGCAATTGATAGAGCAGTATCTCAACCCAAGATTTGTGAGCTTTTTAATTTTTTTTTTAAGTTTCTGCTCCTGTCTCCCGTATTGTATGTGAAGATTTTATTGTGAGCATTTTTTTCATTGTCATTTTCTGTATGTCCTGGAGTTTTCTGAGTGCAGGGAGGATGTTGTTTAGCTGCTGTCTAATATGTGTATTATACATAGGCATCTCCCACAAATTCTGTTGTAGAAGTGAATATTATGTTGTTGTAGGCACTGTCCAGTTGGCCCCCATTTGTAGGTATTGTTTGTACAAAAGGCTGCTGTCTAGTTCTACACCATTCTCAGTTATTGCTGTATCTAAGGCTATTGTCGGGGCCACTGTGTCAAGCCATATCTACTTTACCAAGCGTGACATCTTTTGTCACAAAGCATCCTGCTTGAATCATGTGCTGTTTGTGAGACAAAGCCTAATTAGCCGAGTTTTTTAGTAATATCCTGTTGCACTTCTCTAAAGACAGATTTCTTTGTTCTCTGACATGAAATATTTAGTGTTATTCATTAGCATCATAATTCAAAGGCAGCAGGTCATTGTTAAACTTTTGTATGCATTTGAAGTGACTGAAAATACCATGGCTTGGGCCAGACATATCTTTGTCCTCAAATTGATCTATTTTCTCTTTCAAAATGAAAACAGCAAAACAACCCCTCATTGCTGTCCAGTTGCTACCGATTTAACACTGACTTCTCTCATATTCCTTGCAGAGAGTTTTCAGCTCATCTTTCTTCAGCAGAGCCTCTGGTGGATTTGAGCCATGGGAGAGCAATGTCTTGAAGTTTACAGCCATTTGTGAGCTTTTGTTAAAAACTTTAGTGTATGAAAACGCTGATTCAGAATGTCAAAAGGCTATTAGACCATTGAAAGTTCAGAACGTTCCCTTAAATGAATACATATGTGCTTGTATGGACATTGAACTGGTTCTTATCAAGCCAATGTAAACCAAATGTTACAATTGCTGTTTCTTTTGTTGTTGTTATGTGCCATTGAGTCACTTGAGACGTATAGCAATCCTATATACAACAGCCCTAAACTCTACTCTGTCCTGTGTGCCAATAGCACTGTCTCTGATACACCCATCCCGATTACCTCAATCACTGAATCAATCCACCTCATAGTCATAGAGGGTCTTCCCCTCCTGCACTGTCCCTCCACCCTCCCAAGAATGATGTACCTCCCCAAGGACCCTCCTTACAACATGTCCAAAGTATGGCAGACAAAGCCTCAGAATCCTGCCCCAAGGAGCCACCCAGTTTAACCCTTTCCAGGATGAATCTGTTTGTCTTAGTAGTCCATGGTACATTCAATACTCTTCTCCAGCACCACAGCTCAAAAGCATCCACTCTCCTTCTGTCCTCCCTAGTCATTGTCCAACTCTCTGATGCATAACAAGTGATAGCAAAGACCATGGCCTGTATCAGAACACCTTAGTCTCCAGAGAGACACCGTTGCTCTTCAGCACTTTGGAGAGCTCCCTAACGGCAGACTTTCCCATCACAATATAACTATTAATTTCCTGGCTGCTGGTGCCAAGAGTGTTGACTGTGGAGCCAAGCAAACTAAAGCTGTGAACAATTTGAATCTCACCATCCATCCTGATGCTGCCAATTGGTCCAGTGCTGAGAATCTTTCTCTTCTTTTTTTTTTTTAGAATTTTTCTCTTCTTGACATTGAGCCTCAATCCATATTGAAGGCTGCAGTCATTGACCCTCTGCAGCAAGCGCTTCAGGTCCTCCTCAGTTTCAGCAAGCAGGGTTGTGTCATCTGCATAACACAGGTTGTTGATAAATCTTCCACCAATCTTGACACCACATTTCTCCTCATAGAGCCCAGTCTCCTGGATAATCTGTTCTGCATACAGGTTGAAAAGATATGGAGACAGAACACATCCCTGGCATATGCCCTTTCCAATTTTGAACCATGCGTGTTTCCTTGTTCTGTTCTGATGAATGTTTCTTGGTCCACGTATTGGTTTCACATTAGCACGATCAAGTGTCCTAGGATTCCCATTATTCTCAGAGTCAGCCACAGTTTGTTATGATCCACAAAGTCAAACAACTTTGCATAATCAATGAAACACAGATAGACTTTCAGCCAAGATCCATCTAACATTAGTTACAATGTCCCTAGTACCAGGACCCCTTCTAAACCCAGCCTGGACTTCTGGCAGTTCTCTGCTGATGTGCTGTTCCAGTCATTTTTGGATTATTGTCAGTAGAATCTTGCTTGCAAGTGGAATCAGTGTTGTTGTTCTATAGTTTCCACACTCTGTTTGGTCACCCTTCTTTGGGATGGGAACAAATATGTACCTCTTCTAGTCAGTTGGCCAAGAGGTTGTTCTCCAGCTTTCTTGGCACAGCTAGGTGAGCATGTCCAGGGCAGCATCTGTTAGCTGAAATATGGCAATTGATATTCTTTTAGGTTTTCATATTTGCTTGAGTACAGTTTTTCATAATGTTTCATTATTAACCTTTTTATTTTAGTTGGTTCTGTTGTAACATTGCCTGTTTTGTTTCTTATTTGGATTATTCCTGTCTTTTCTTTCTTTTTCTTTGTTTGTTTCATTAGTAGTTTGTTGATTTTATTGACCTTTTCTAAGAACCTGCTCAAGGTTTTGTTGATGGTTTCAATTGTTTTTCTGCTTTCTATTTAATTTATTGCTGCTCTAGTTTTCATAATTAAACTTTTTCTAGAGGTGTCTAGTTTTCTTGCTGTTCTTTTTCCAATTTGTTTGAGATGTTGGTTTAGAGAGTCAATTATAATTTTTTCTTGCTTTTTCATGTGTTTGCTTATTGTTATAAATTGACCCTTGATTATTACTTTGGCTTTTCCCCAGAGGTTTGGTGAGGTGTGTTTTCATTGTCATTTGTTTCAAGAAATTTTTTATTTTTTTAATTTGTTCTAGTAGCCATTCATGTCCAAGCAAGGGGTTTTTCAGCTTCCAGATGCAAGGGGTTTTCCCCACTCCTTTATTCTTTTGTTATTAATTTCTAATTTTGTATCATTGTGGTTTGAAAAGATGCTCTGTATTATTTCGCTGTGGTTTTTTTAATTTATTGATGCTTGTCTTGTGACCTAATATGTGTCTATTCTGGAGAACATTCCACGCACATTGGAGGAGAAGATATACTGTGCTTTTTGGGGGTACATTCGCCTATAAATATAGATTGAGTTGGTTTATTGTGTGGTTAAATTTTTCAGTATCTTTGTTGAGATTCTGTCTGGAAGTTCTATCTTTTCTTGAGAGTGATGTATTGAAGTCTCCAACTACTATAGTAGTGTTACCTATTTCCTTTTTTCAGTTTTGTTAATGTTTGTTTGATATACTTTACAGGTCTTTCATTTGGTGCATAGATATTTATTATTGTTATGTCTTCTTGTTCTATTAACCCCTTAATCATTATGTAGTGATCTTTCTTGTCCTTTATGGTGGTTTTTTCATTGAAATATATTTTATCAGAATTAGTATTGTCACTCCTGCTTTTTTCTTGTTGTCATTTGCTTGGTATATTTTTTTCCCCACCCTTTTATTTTTAGTCTTTTCTTATCTTCCTTTTTTTCTGATTACTTTATTACAGAATAGTGAACACATAATCAAGATAAAAAAACAACATAAAAGCTACTCTATTATACAACGATACATCAAAGAAATAATCCATCATGACCAAGTGGGATTCATAACAGGCATGCAAGGAT
>NW_006400110.1:24310-29546 GCF_000299155.1 Elephantulus edwardii | reverse complement strand
GCCCATCAACAAACGAATGGATAGAGAAGCTGTGGTATATTCACACAATGGAATACTATGCTGCATTGAAAAACAAGGAACTCATGCAATATTATTTAAAATGGGTGGCCCCGGAGGACATTATGCTGAGTGTAGAATCTCAGTCAAAAAAAGGACAAATACTGCATGGTGCCACTGTTGAAAATAGGACTGACATTGGGGTTGAGGGGAGACTGAGAAAGATGGGATAAATAGTGTATACTGCATTGACACAGATGATGGAGAAAACTGTTTAAAAAGGGATATGTGATTAGGTATTTTTGTCATGACATGAGTCCAGAGCGAAGGCTGCATAGTGGAGTGGACCTCGGGGGAAGGATTGTAAAACAATAAAAGAATTTTTATTTTACTTTTCCAAGAAGGTAGTGTACAGACGGGGAAGGGCTGGGAGAGGAGAAAAGTGCAATCTTATCTTCATTTTTCTAGTGTGTCTATTGTAGACAGAATATTGATGGATTTTATTTTTTTTTATCCCATTTGATACTCTTTTTCACTTCAGTGGTGAAATATTACTATATATATTACTATGATATATCTTGATAGTTTAGGGTTTCTTTTTTTTTTTTTTTGGTGGGAGAGGTCTATTCTATATGTTGTTCTCTCAGCTTTTTGAATATATATTCTCTCATTCTTCTTTTTTTTTTTCTCTCTCATTCTTCTTATGCCTGCAAAGTTTTCTTTTAATAATTCTTCCACAACCTTTTAAGTGCCTTCAGTTGCTTCTTCTTTTTTTGGGATTCTCTTGAAGGTGTCTCAAATTATTCTTAGGTTTTCTTATTTTTCCATCCTTTTTGATTCTGTTTTTTTCCCCTAGTAGATTAATGGTGACAATTCTATCTTCTATTTCACTGGTTCTGTGTTCTATCTCTTCAACTCTGTTCATGTGTTCCTCCATTATGTTGACAGCATCTTAAACTTTGGACCCTGTATTTTAGGTTGTAGTTTCTTGATTTTCCAGAGCCTCTAATGCCTTGTTTGTTTTATCTGCATGATTTGGATTGTTCTTTAAGCCTTTCTTGGTTTTGCTTGTTGTTGTTGTTGATTGCCTTCGAGTCAAGCATGTCTTATAATGACCCTATGACCAAAAGGCCTGAAGCCCCTCTACAGCAATCAACATTTATCAAAGTTCATAGAGTTTCCGGAGGCAAGTTGTTTAGGAAGTGGATGCCACTCCTGATTCCAAACCTGTCATAGAATGTTATTGGTTGAGTTGCCTGCAATGCATAGTGACTCTACAGAGTTCTGAACCCTTCCTTGTCCTGAGGCAGTCTCACTAACTCTAGCACACCAACTCCCTTGCTCAAGTTACTGTATCAAGCCATCTCATCCAGGGTCTCCCTCTCCTGCACTGTCCGTCCCCCTTACAAGCATGATGTCCTTCTTCAAGGACCCATCTCTCCTGGCCACATGCTCAAATAAGTGAGGCAGAGCTTCAAAATCCTAGCATCCAAAGAGAAACTTGGTTTCACCCTCTCTTAAGACAGACATATTTGTTTTCTTGGCAGTCTATAGTATGTTCAAGACTTTTCTGTAGCACCACAACTTGAAGGCATCTATTCTTTTTTTGTCATCCTTAGTCATTGTCCAACTTTCTGAAGTGTAACAAGTAATTGGGAAAACCATGGCCTGGATTAGGCTACAAAAGAAGAAAGTGAATTGGATAGAGGGGAATTGGATTTTCTGCATCAATTTACAAGATCATGTGGTTCTTGTTCTTTGCTTTGTTAATGTGATGAATTACATTAATTTTTTTTCTTATATTGAATCATCCTTGCATACCTGTTATGAATCCCACTTGGTCATGGTGAATTATTTCTTTGATGTATTGTTGGATTCTATTGGTCAGTATTTTATTCAGGATTTTTGCAGCTATGTTCATGAGAGATATTGTCCTACAGTTTTCTATTTTGGTGATGTCTTTTCCTGGCTTTGGCATCAAAGATATGTTTAATTCATAGAATGAATCTGGGAGAATTCCATCTTCTTCTATTTTCTGAAATAATTTATGTAGAATTGCTAACAGTTCTCCTCTGAATGTTTGATAAAATTCACTTGTAAAACCATCTGGCCCAGGGCTTTTTTTGGTTGGAAGTTGTTGTATTACCTTTTCACTTTCTTGTTTTGTAATGTGTCTGTTTAGATGTTCAATTTCAGTTTGTGTCAGTATAGGTAGGTTGTGCATTTCTAAGTATTTGTCCATTTCCTCTAGGTTTTCATATTTGTTTGAGTATAGTTTTTCATAATACTCTGATGTTAGCTTTTTTATTTTAGTTGGCTCTGTTGTGATGTTGCCTGATTCATCTCTTATTCAGATTATTTATATCATCTCCTTCTTTTCTTTTGTGAGTTTTGCTAGTGGTTTATCGATTTTATTGACCTTTTCAAAGAACCAATTCCTATTTTGTTGATAGTTTCTATTGTTTTCTGTTTCCTATTTTATTTATTTCTGCTCTGGTTTTTATAATTTCAGTTTTTTTAGAGGGTGTCAGGTTTTCATGCTGTTCTTTTTCAATTTGCTGGAGATATTGGGTTAGAGAGTCAATGGTCTGTTTTTCTTGCTTTTTTATGTGTTTGCTTATTGCTATAATTTGACCTCTGATTACTGCTTTGGTTGTTTCCCAGAGGTTTTGGCAAGTGGTGTTTTTACTGTCATTTGTTTCAAGAACTTTTTAATTTCAGTTTTTATTTCTTCTAGTACCAAGTCATGTTCAAGCAAGGTGTTGTTCAGCTTCCAAATGTATAGCTTTTCCCCCTTCTTTATCATCCTATTATTAATTTCCAATTTTGTAGCATTATGGTTCGAAAAGATGTTTTGTTTTATTTCTATGTGTTTTCATTTATTGATGCTTGCCTTGTGACCTAGAATGTGAT
The DNA here is from genome assembly GCF_000299155.1 of Elephantulus edwardii. Lineage (NCBI taxonomy): Eukaryota > Metazoa > Chordata > Mammalia > Macroscelidea > Macroscelididae > Elephantulus > Elephantulus edwardii. The sequence goes on along the minus strand of NW_006400110.1, from coordinate 26,636 downwards.
CTATTCTGGAGAACATTCCATGCGCATTGGAGAAGAAGGTATACTGTGCTTTTGGAGTGTGCATTAGCCTATAAATATCTATGAGGTCAAGTTGTTTTATTGTGTGGTTTAATTTTTCATTATCTCTGTTGAGGTTTTTTCTGGTAATTCTATCTTTTCTTTCGAGGGGTGTATTGAAGTCTCCAAGCACTATAGCAGTGTTGTCTATTTCCTTTTTCAGTTTTGTTAATGCTTATGTATTTTGCAGGTCTTTCATTTGGTGCATATTTATTATTGTTATGTCCTCTTGTTCTATTGAACCTTTCAGCATTTTGTAGTGACCTTCCTTGTCTTTGTGACGGTTTTCACATTGACATTTATTTTATCAGAGATTAATATTGCTACTCCTGCTTTTTTCTATTTGCTATTTGCTTGGTATATTTTTCCCATCTTTTATTTTTAGCCTGTCCTTATCTTCATTATTCAGGTGTGTCTCTTGTAGACAACATATTGATGAATTTTGTTTTTTTATCCAATCTGCTACTCTTTTTCTCTTCAGCAGTGCATTTAAGCCATTCACATTCAGTGTGATTGTTGAGAGGCTAGGTTTTATTCCTATCATTGTGTTGAGTTCTTTTTGATGTTGTTGCTAGTTACTTTTGACCATGCAGCTTTCTGTGGTATGTCTGTAAAAAAGACATCTCTGAGTCTCCTGCAATGCTGGTCTTGTTTTTACAATCTCTTTTGGTTTCTGCTTTCCTGGGAATATCTTGTTCTGTCCTTCATATTTGATGGATACTTTTGCTGGGTACAGTATTCTTGGTTGACAGTTGTGTTCTTTGAGTTTTTTATATATGTCCTTTCACTCTCTTCTTGCTTGCATGGTTTCTGCTGAGAAATCGGCACTTAATCTTATCAGGTCTCCCTTATAGGTTACTCTTTGTTTCTCCCTTGCTGCTTTCAGGATTCTCTCCTTATCTTTGGTTCTGGCAAATTTAACTATGATATGCCTTGATGTTTTTCTTTAAGGGGCCTAATCTATATGGTGTTTGCTGAACTTCCTGAATACATATTCTCTCATTCTTCATTATGCCTGGGAAGTTTTCCTCTAGTAATTCTTCCACAACTTTTTCAGTACCTTTACTTGTTTCTTCCTTTTCTCGGATTCCAATGATGCACATGTTATTTCTCTTGATGGTGTCCCACATTATTCTTAGGTTTTCTTCTTTTTTGAGTCTGCTTTTTGCTCTAGCAGATCAATGGTGACAATCCTGTCTTCAATTTCACTGGTTCTGTGTTCCATCTTTCAACTCTGCTCATGTGTCTCTCCATCCTGTTGACAGCCTCTGAAACATTGGACCTTATATTTTGAATAGAGGATTCTTATTTTTCCAGTGCGTCTAATACCTCGTTTGTTTTCTCTGCAATGCCCCGCATTGGTTTTTATTTTTTTAGCTCCTCCTGGTTTTTGCTTGTTGTATCCTGTAATTCATCAAGTTTGTCTTTCATCCATTGCATATATTCAATCACTCCTCTTTTCAATTTGTTTCAGAAAGTTCCAACAGACTTTCTAGCTTCAGGAAATGCACTGATACTGTGTCACCCTTTGGGGGTGACATCTTGCTTTGCTCTTGTGTATTGTGTGGGATAGCTTGCTTTCTTTGAGACATTGATATGCTCTTGATCTGAAGACAATGCTCTAGAGATCACGCTAGAGGACACTTGTGTTTCTCTGAACTTCTGACTTCATAGAAATGCCAATTCAGAGCCCGTGAGGGAATCTCTTGTTGGTAAGACAGGTCAAGGTGCTCCTGATTAAAGGCAAGTTGGTTGCCGAGGCAAGTATGCACCAGTGTGGAGCCAAATGGGGTGAGGCAGGTACAGGGTTGGGGTGATCGCAAGGGCAGGTCAAACACTTGGGAGACCTCGCTCGAACCTCAGCTGTCTGAGTGTGCTGATGATTGGGGTCCCTACTCAAATTCCCACTGTCTCTTTCCCACCCAGTGGTTTTCATTCAGTTGTCCCTGCCCAGTGTCACTTATGCAAGTGCCCTCACACAGCAGCCCCTGCCCAAACAGGGTCCTGGATCCAACAGGACCCGAAAAGTCAAAGTCAAATTCCCTCTGACCCACTCGCCTCTGGCTGGTCTGCAGAGTCCACAAAAGTTCAGACAGATTACAAGTGGCTGGCTCTTTTCTGGGCAGTTGGTATAGTCCAAGAGAGCTTGGCCAAATTCCCCACCAGTGGGCATTCCCTTGGGTACTCTTCCAGGTAATCAGCAGTGCCCCAGAAAGCCCAGTCAGGATCATACTGGCCTTTCTTCTGCCAGATTATTTCCACAGCAGCT
>NW_006400110.1:23252-23793 GCF_000299155.1 Elephantulus edwardii | reverse complement strand
TTGGCTGGTGTCTTTTGGCTGGGACTCAGCTGTCCTGTGTGTAGTTCAAATTCCAGCTCTCTGGCCACGCCTGGTTCCGGCCGGCCTCAGGCTTTACCCTTCTGTGATTAATTTTTAGTTTACTGCATTGTGATCTGAGAAGATACATTTTATTAACTTAATGGGGTTTTTTTTTAATTTGTTGAGGCTTGTTTTGTGTCCTAACAATGCGATTGATTCTGGGGAATATACCATGTGCACTTGAGAAGAAACTGAATTGAGTTTTAGTTGAGTGCATTGTCCCGAATACATCCACAAGGTCTAGTTGGCTGATTGTATATTTTATATCTTCTGCATCTTCATTGATTTTCTTTTGAGCTGACCTATCTTTTGGTGAGAGTGGTGTGTTGAAGTCTCCTATCACTATTGTGGTGCTGCCTATTTCTTTCTTAAACTCTATTAACCACTGTTTTATGTATTTTACAGGTCTATCATTTGGTGGAATAGCGAAGAGGCATCTTACAGGTACAAAGGAAAAGCCGGACGGAGGAGATGCTGGGGA
>NW_006400110.1:19226-21232 GCF_000299155.1 Elephantulus edwardii | reverse complement strand
AACAACAACAACAACAACAACATATTCCTTTTAAACAGTTCTTTCCCGCATCTGTTTCAATGCCATGTTCATTATTTATCTCCTCTTTTCTTAATTTCCTCCAAAGCCCCATGTCAATCCTATTTTATAACAGTGGAATTAAGCAGTATTTGCCCTTTTGTGAAAGATATTTCACTCAGCATAACGTCCTCGAAGGTCAGTCATTTGTGTAATATTTTATGCGTTCCTTGTTTTTCAGTGCTACATTGTATTTCTTTTTTATTTTTTGTTTATCTTTTAAAAAATTACTATTAATTTGGATTTCTATTCATTCATTGTTGCACTTTTCTCCCTGCCCATCCCTTCCCCCCTCCCCGCCCCCCAGTAAGCTCTCCATCTTTGAAAAGTAAAAGAAAAATCCTTTTATTGTTTTAGAAATTCAATTGATTTTTGTATGTTGATCTTGTATCCTGTCACTTTGCTGAATTGGTCACCTATGTCCAGTAATTTTCTTGCTAAGTATTTAGGATTTTCTAAGTATATTATCATAACACCTGCAAAGAGAGATGATTTTACCTCTTTGCCAATTTGTATACCTCTTATTTCCTTCTTTTGCTTTATTGCTTTTATAGCTAAGACTTCTAATACAATATTGAATAAGAGAGGTGATAGGGGGCATTCTTGCTTAGTTCCTATTTTCAAAGGGAATGCCTTTAATCTCTCTATTGAGAACAATGCTGGCTCTCTGATTTGTGAATAACTTCTAACTATATTGAAGAAATTCCCCTTGAATCCAATTTTGTTGAGTGTTTTAATTAGGAAAGGTTGCTGGATTTTGTCAAAGGTCTTTTCTGCATCAATTGATAGAATCATGTGGTTCTTGTTCTTTGCTTTGTTAATGTGAGGAATTACACTGATTGTTTTTCTTATGTTGAACCATCCTTGCATACCTGCTATGAATCCCACTTGGTCAGGCCGAATTATGATGATGATGATGATGATGATGATGTATTGTTGGATTTTATTGGCCAGTATTTTATTCAGGATTTTTGTATCTATGTTCATAAGAGAAATTTGTCTATAGTTTTCTATTTTGGTGAGGTCTTTACCTGGCTTTGGTGTTAAGGATATGTTTGCTTCATAAAGTGAGTCTGGGAGAATTCCATCTTTTTCTATTTCCTAAAATCGTTTATGTAGAATTGGTGACAATTCATCTCTGAATATTTGATAAAATTCACTTGTGTAAGCATCCTGCCCAGGGCTTTTTTTTGTTTGGAAGTTGTTTTATTACTTTTTCAATTTCTTCTTTTGTAAGGGGTCTATTCAGATGTTCAATTTCAGTTTCTGTCACTTTAGGTATGTTGTGCTTATCTAAGTATTTCTCCATTTCCTCTAGATTTTCATATTTGTTTGAGTATAGTTTTTCCATAATATTGTAATTTTAGCCCTTTTTTAATTTATTTTTTCTTTTTTTTCAATTTCAGCCTTTTTATTTTAGTTGGTTCTGTTGTGATGTTGTCTGTTTCATCTCTTATTTGTATTATTTGTGCCTTTTCCTTCTTTTCTTTTGTTAGTTTTGCTCATAGTTTGTCAATTTTACTGACCTTTTCAAAGAACCAACTCCTTGTTTGTTGATGGTTTCAATAGTTTTTTCTTTTCTATCTCATTTATTTCAGCTCTAATTTTTACAATTTCTGTTTTTTTTAGAGGGTATCAAGTTTTCTTGCTGTTCTTTTTCAATTTGCTGGAGATATTGGGTTAGAGTGTCAATAGCCATTTTTTTCCCTGCATTTTGATGTTTGCTTATTGCTATGAATTGGTCTGATTACTGCTTGTACTGTTTCCCAGAGGTTTTGGTATGTGGTGCTTTCAATGTCATTTGTTTCAAGAAACTTTATAATTTCAGGTTTTATTTCTTCTAGTCCCCACTCATGTTCAAGCAGGTTGCTGTTCAGCTTCCAAATGTTTGGGGTTTTCCTCCTTTATCCTCTTGTTATTAATTTCTAATTTTGTGGCATTGTGGTCTG
>NW_006400110.1:14081-15331 GCF_000299155.1 Elephantulus edwardii | reverse complement strand
TCTGTAAGAAGGATATATTTCAGTGTTTCCTGCAAAGCTGGTCTTGTTTTTACAAACTCCCTTAGGTTCTGCTTATCTGAGAATGTCTTGATCTCTCCTTCATATTTGGCAGACAATTTTGCTGGGTATAGTATTCTTAGTTGACAGTTTTGTTCTTTGAGTGTTTGATATATGTCATTCTACTGTATTCTGCTGAGAAAACAGCACTAAATCTTATTTGCTTTCCCTTATAATCTACTCTATGTTTCTCCCTTGTTGCTTTCATAATTCTCTCCTTATCTTTGGTTCTGGAAAATTTGACTACTATATGCTTTGGTGTTTTTCTTTGGGAGTCTATTTTATGTGGTGCTTGCTCAGCTTCTTGAATATATATTCTTTCCTTCTTCATTGCTCCTGAAAAATTTTCTTCTAGTAATTCTTCCAAAATTTTCTCTGTGTCTTTATTTACTTCTTCCTTTTCTGGGATTCCGATAATGCACAAGTTATTCCTCTTGATGGTGTCCCACCTTATTCTTGGGCTTTCTTCTTTTCCTTTCCTTTTTTATTCTGTTTTTTGTGCTAGAAGATCAGTGGTGACAATTCTGTTTTCTGTTTCATTGGTGCTGTGTTTCATCTCTTCAACTCTGTCCATATGTCCCTCCAACATATTGATGAGAAGCCATATAGGCAAACATTGTGTGGAAAATTTCTGTCCCAGCCCTAACAGTCTTGACCTTTTTCCCAAAATAGTAGTTTATTGTTTATGTAAACATTTTACAGTGTACACTTGGTAAAGCCATGATGTAAACTTTTTACACTGTGGCCTTGATATAGATAATTTTGTATTGTACCCATGACTACTACCCTTAGAAATATGCCAACAGTTGGATATTAGAGCCTAGGCCCACAAAGTCCAGCATCTAAAAGAGTGAGTATATAAAAGCTGAAGCTAGGAAATTGGGGAATTGGGGAACCCTGCCATGTTTCTGGGACTACCCCCCCTTGGCTGAGCAGCAAGTAATGTCCTCACTTATAGTCCAGTGTATATGTCTTTTGCCCATTGAAAATTCATACCACACGGGATTTGACAGAAAAGCAAGCCTGAAAAGATGTAAACTCTCTGAGTTACATACACTATGACTTTCAGAAGGAATGAAAGCATTTGTCTAAAAAACTCTCGTGTGTGTCACACGGTATTTCAAGAAATCTGTTTTGTCTCCTTGTAGGAAACATAGCAATTCAGGATAAATTGCACGTGAACACCTATGCAA
>NW_006400110.1:12130-12999 GCF_000299155.1 Elephantulus edwardii | reverse complement strand
GTTCTGCTGTGTAAGTCATTTCGGTGATGTTCGTAACACAGGGCATTTCCAGAAGTGCTTCTTATTTCGTTCCTTGAAATTTTTCCGAAGAATCTCACCAACATTCTGTACTGAGTATGTTTCACCAAAGGTATCAAATGTAGCAGCAAATTCATACCAAGCAAGCCTGGAAAGATGCAAACTCTCTGAGTTACATGCACTATGACTTTCAGAAGAAATGAAAGCATTTGTCTGAAAAACTCTCGTTTCTGCTGTATATGACATTTCGGTGACATTCGTACCACACTGGATTTCCAGAAGTACTTCTTCCTTCGTTCCATGAAATTTTTCCCAAGAATCTCACCCACATTGTGAACTGTTTTTCACCAAAGGTATCAAAAATAGCAGCAAATTCATATCACGCGGGATTTGACTGAAAAGAAGGCCTTTAAAGATGTAAATTCTGTGAGTTACATACACTATGAATTTCAGAGGGAATGAAAGCATTTGTCTGAAAAACTCTCATGTGGATCATACGGAATTTCCAGTAATCTGTTTTGTCTCCTTGTAGGAAACAGAGCAATTCAGGATAAATGGCACGTAAACACCTATGCAACGTTGTGTTTGCAAAGCGCAGCCCCTTACCTACTGAAGCCCTCGAATGACACACTGTGTTCGAAATGTCTTTCTTTGCAATCTGCCTCTTGCTGAACAGTGAATGATTTAACGTAGCGATGATCTGCTGTATATGTCTTTTCAGTGATATTCGTAACACACGGGATTTCCAGAAGTTCTTGTTTCGTTCCTTGAAATTTATCCCAAGAATGTCACCCACATTGTGTACTGAGTGAGTTTCACAGAAAGATGTATCGTTTTCTCCTTGTAGGCAA
>NW_006400110.1:9387-10401 GCF_000299155.1 Elephantulus edwardii | reverse complement strand
AATCTGTTTTGTCTCCGTGTAGGAAACATAGCAATTCAGGATAAATTGCACGTAAACACCTATGCAACGTTGTATTTGCAAACCGCAGCCCCTCACCTACTGAAGCCATCGAATGACACACTGTGTTCGAAATGTCTTTCTTTGCAATCTGCCTCTTGCTGAACAATGAATGATTTAACGTAGTGATGATCTGCTGTATATGTCATTTCGGTGATATTCGTAACACACGAGATTTCCAGAAGTTCTTGTTTCGTTCCTTGAAATTTATCCCAAGAATGTCACCAACATTGTGTACTGAGTGAGTTTCGCAGAAAGATGTATCGTTTTCTCCTTGTAGGCAACATAGCAAATCAGGATAAAAGTGCACGTAAAGACCTATGCAACGTTGTGTTCCCAAAGCGAAGCCCCTTACCTACTGAAGCCCTCGAGTGACACACTGTGTCGCGTGCTTTTGGTGTCTCCGATTACCTGGCATGATGGGGTGGGTCTGCGGGGTCTGGTGGCTGTCCCGTGAGGTGCCGGACTTCAGCCAGTCAGAGTCGAGCCTCTGTTTTCACCTTTCTGCCGGAACGGGTGTCGCGTGCTTTTGGCGTATCCGATTACCTGGGAAGATGGGATGGGTCTGCGCGGTCTGGTGGCTGTCTTGTGCGGTGCAAGACTTCAGCCAGTCAGAGCCGAGCCTCTCTTTTGACCTTTCTGCCGGAACGGATGTCGGGTGCTTTTGGCATCTCCGAATAGCTGGGAAGATGGGGTGGGTCTGCGTGGTCTGGTGGCTGTCCCATGAGGTGCCCGACTTCACCCAGTCAGAGCCGAGCCTCTGTTTTGACCTTTCTGCTTGAACGGATGTCGCGTGCTTTTGCTTCTCCGAATACCTAGGAAGATGGGGTGGGTTTCTGCGTGGTCTGGTGGCTGTCTCGTGAGGTGCCCGACTTCAGCCAGTAAGAGCCGAGCCTCTGTTTTGACCTTTCTGACGGAACGGATGTCGCGAGCTTTTGGCGTCTCCGATTACCTGGG
>NW_006400110.1:7244-8759 GCF_000299155.1 Elephantulus edwardii | reverse complement strand
CTGGTGGCTGTCCCCTGAGGAGCCCGAATTCAGCCAGTCAGGGCCGAGCCTCTGTTTTGACCTTTATGCTGGAACGGATGTCGCGTGCTTTTGGTGTCTCCGATTACCTGGGAAGGTGGGGTGGGTCTGCGGGATCTGGTGGCAGTCCCGTGAGGTGCCCGACTTCAGCCAGTCAGAGCCGAGCCTCTGTTTTGACCTTTATGCTGGAAAGGATGTCGCGTGCTTTGGGCGTCTCTGATTACCTGGGAAGGTGGGGTGGGTCTGCGGGGTCTGGTGGCTGTCCTGTGAGGTGCCCGACTTTAGCCAGTCAGAGCCAAGCCTCTGTTTTGACCTTTAAGCTGGAACGGATGTCGTGTGCTTTGGGCATCTCTGATTACCTGGCAAGGTGGGGTGGGTCTGCGGGGTCTGGTGGCTGTCCTGTGAGGTGCCCGTATTCAGCCAGTCAGAGCCGAGACTCTGTTTTGACTTTTCGGCCGTAATGGATGTCCCTTGCTTTTGGCGTCTACAATTACCTGGGAAGGTGGGGTGGGTCTGCGGGGTCTGGTGGCTGTCCTGTGAGGTGCCCGAATTCAGCCAGTCAGAGCCGAGCCTCTGTTTTGACCTTTCTACCGGAATGGATGTTGCGTGCTTTTGGCGTCTCCGATTACATGGGAAGTTGGTGTGGGTCTACGGTTTCTGGTGGCTGTCCCGTGAGGTGCCAGAATTCAGCCAGTCAGAGCGAAGCCTCTGTTTCCACCTTTCGGCCGGAACAGATGTCGCGTGCTTTTGGCGTCTCCGATTACCTTGGAGGGTGGGGTGGGTCTGCCGGGCCTGGTGGCTGTCCCCTGAGGAGCCAGAATTCAGCCAGTCAGGACCGAGCCTCTGTTTTGACCTTTTCTGCCGGAACGGATGTCGCGTGCTTTTGGCGTCTCCGATGACCTGGGAAGATGGGCTGCGCCTGCGGGGACTGGTGGCTGTCCTGTGAGGTGCCCGACTTCAGCCAGTAAGAGCCGAGACTCTGTTTTGACCTTTCTGCCAGAACGGATGTCACGTGCTTTTGGCGTCTCCGAATACCTAGGAAGATGGGGTGGGTCTCTGAGTGGTCTGGTGGCTGTCTCGTGAGGTGCCCGACTTCAGCCAGTCAGAGCCGACCCTCTGTTTTGACCTTTCTGCGGGAACAGATGTTGGGTGCTTTTGGCATCTCCGATTACATGGGAAGTTGGTGTGGGTCTGCGGTTTCTGGTGGCTCTCCCGTGAGGTGCCAGAATTCAGCCAGTCAGAACCAAGCCTCTGTTTTCACCTTTCAGCCGGAACGGATGTCGCGTGCTTCTGGCGTCTCCGATTACCTGGGAGGGTGTGGTGGGTCCGCGGGGTCTGGTGGCTGTCCCGTGAGGTGCCCGGTTTCAGCCAGTCAGAACTGAGCCTCTGTTTTGACCTTTCTGCCGGAACGGATATCGCGTGCTTTTGGCGTCTCCGATTACCTGGGAAGATGGGGTGGGTCTGCCGGGCCTGGTGGGTGTCCCCTGAGGAGCCAGA
>NW_006400110.1:5040-6519 GCF_000299155.1 Elephantulus edwardii | reverse complement strand
CTTTTGGCGTATCCGATTACCTGGGAAGATGGGATGGGTCTGCGCCGTCTGGTGGCTGTCTTGTGAGGTGCAAGACTTCAGCCAGTCAGAGCCGAGCCTCTGTTTTTACCTTTCTGCCGGAACGGATATCGGTTTCTTTTGGCATCTCCGAATACCTGGGAAGATGGGGTGGGTCTGCGTGGTTTAATGGCTGTCCCGTGAGGTTCCCGACTTTAGCCAATCAGAGCCGAGCTTCTGTTTTGACCTTTCTGCCAGAACGGATGTCGCGTGCTTTTGGTGTCTCCGAATACCTAGGAAGATTTGGTGGGTCTCTGTGTGGTCTGGTGGCTGTCTCGTGAGGTGCCCGACTTCAGCCAGTCAGAGCTGAGCCTCTGTTTTGACCTTTCAGCCGGAACAGATGTCGCGTGCTTTTGGCGTCTCCGATTACCTGGGAAGGTGGGGTGGGTCTGCGGGGTCTGGTAGCTGTCCCGTGAGGTGCCCGAATTCAGCCAGTCAGAGCCGAGCCTCTGTTTTGACCTATCTGCCGGAACGGATGTCGTGTCCTTTTTGCGTCTCCGATTACCTGGGAAGATGGGCTGTGCCTGCGGGGTCTGGTGGCTCTCCTGTGAGGTGCCCGACTTCAGCCAGTCAGAGCCGAGCCTCTGTTTTGACCTTTCTGCCGGAACAGATGTCGTGTGCTTTTTGCGTCTCCGATTACCTGGGAAGATGGCCTGCGCCTGCGGGGTCTGGTGGCTGTCCTGTGAGGTGCCCGACTTCAGCCAGTCAGAGCCGAGCCTCTGTTTTGACCTTTCTGCTGGAACGGATGTCACGTGCTTTTGGCGTCTCTGATTACCTGGGAAGGTGGGGTGGGTCTGTGGGGTCTGCTGGCTGTCCCGTGAGGTTCCCGTATTCAGCCAGTCAGAGCCAAGACTGTTTTGACTTTTCGGCCGTAACCGATGTCTCTTGCTTTTGGCGTCTACAATTACCTGGGAAGGTGGGGTGGGTCTGCGGGGTCTGGTGGCTGTCCCGTGAGGTGCCCGAATTCAGCCAGTCAGGGCCGAGCCTCTGTTTTGACCTTTTCTGCCAGAACGGATGTCGCGTGCTTTTGGCGTCACCGATTACCTGGGAAGGTGGGGTGGGTCTGCGGGGTCTGGTGGCTGTCCCATGAGGTGCTCGATTTCAGCCAGTCAGAGCCGAGCCTCTGTTTTGACCTTTCTGCAAGGACGGCTGTCGTGTGCTTTTGGCGTCTCCGATTACCTGGGAAGATGGGGTGGGTCTGCATGGTCGGGAGGCTGTCCCGTCACGTGCCCAACTTCAGCCAGTCAGAGCCGAGCCCCTGTTTTGATATTTCTGCTGGAAGGATGTCACGTGATTTTGGCGTCTCCGATTGCCTGGGAACTTGGGGTGGGTCTGCATGGTCGGATGGCTGTCCCGTGAGGTGCCCGACTTCAGTCAGTCAGAGCCGAGCCTCAGTTTTTACCTTTCTGCCGGAACGGATGT
>NW_006400110.1:1777-2835 GCF_000299155.1 Elephantulus edwardii | reverse complement strand
GACTTCAGCCAGTCAGAGCCGAGCCTCTGTTTTGACCTTTCGGCCGTAACGGATGTCTCTTGCTATTGGCGCCTATAATTACCTGGGAAGGTGGGGTGGGGTGGGTCTGCGGGGTCTGGTGGCTGTCTTGTGAGGTGCCAGACGTCAACCAGTCAGAGCCGAGCCTCTGTTTTGACCTTTCTGCCGGAAGGGATGTTGCTTACTTTTGGCGTCTCCGATTACCTGGGAAGATGGGGTGGGTCTGCGGGGTCTGGTGGCTGTCCCGTGAGGTGCCCAACTTCAGCCAGTCAGAGTCGAGCCTCTGCTATGACCTTTCTGCTGGAACGGATGTCACATGTTTTTGGCGTCTACGATTACCTGGGAAGATATGGTGGGTCTTCGGGTTCTGGTGGCTGTCTTGTGAGGTGCATGACTTCAGCCAGTCAGAGCCGAGCCTCTGTTTTTACCTTTCTGCCGGAACGGATATCGGTTGCTTTTGGCATCTCCGAATACCTGGGAAGATGGGGTGGGTCTGCGTTGGTTGATGGCTGTCCCGTGAGGTGCCCGACTTCAGCCTGTCAGGACCGAGCCTCTGTTTTGACCTTTCTGCTGGAACGGATGTCACGTCCTTTTGGCGTCTCCGATTACCTGGGAAGATGGGGTGGGTCTGCACGGTCTGATGGCTGTCTTGTGAAGTGCCCGACTTCACCCAGTCAGAGCCGAGCCTCTGTTATGATCTTTCTGCCAGAACGGATGTCGCGTGCTTTTGGCGTCTCCCAATACCTAGGAAGAAGTGGTGGGTCTCTGCGTGGTCTGGTGCCTGTCTCGTGAGGTGCCCAACTTCAGCCAGTCAGAGCCGAGCCTCTGTTTTGACCTTTCTGCCGGAACGGGTGTCGCATGCTTTTGGCGTGTCCGATTACCTGGGAAGGTGGGATGGGTCTGCGTGGTCTGGTGGCTGTCTTGTGAGGTGCAAGACTTCAGCCAGTCAGAGCCGAGCCTCTCTTTTGACCTTTCTGCCGGAACGGATGTCAGTTGCTTTTGGCATCTCCGAATAGCTGGGAAGATGGGGTTGGTCTGCG
>NW_006400110.1:0-437 GCF_000299155.1 Elephantulus edwardii | reverse complement strand
TTCTTCTGGAAGGGATGTCGCATGCCTTTGGTGTCTCCCAATACTTCGGAAGATGGGGTGGGTCTGCGGGGTCTGGTGGCTATCCCGTGAGGTGCCTGACTTCAGCCAGTCAGAGCCAAGCCTCTGTTTTTAACTTTTTGCCGGAACGGATATCGGTTGCTTTTGGCATCTCTGAATACCTGGGAAGATGGGGTGGGTCTGCGTGATTTGATGGCTGTCCCGTGAGGTGCCCGACTTCAGCCAATCAGAGCCGAGCCTCTGTTTTGACCTTTCTGCCGGAACGGATGTCACGTCCTTTTGGCGTCTCCGATTACCTGGGAAGATGGGGTGGGTCTGCACGATCTGATGGCTGTCTTGTGAGGTCCCCGACTTCACCCAGTCAGAGCCGAGCCTCTGTTTTGACCTTTCTGCCGGAACGGATGTCGCGTGCTTTTGGC
>NW_006400109.1:1924668-1928226 GCF_000299155.1 Elephantulus edwardii | reverse complement strand
AAATCCCTTATTGTGGAGTTAAGCATTAGTTACAGTGTTGACCCCACCCCTAGCCCAGAGCCTTGACCCACTTACTTTCCAGATCCACCATCCACCAGGATAAGGGTAAGTGATGAACTTGGGATTGAAGGGGGTGTCAGGAAGGCTATTGCAATACTTGACTCGGCAGACCGCTCCAGACCTCTCAGGCAGAGTCCGGTGGGGATTGGGTCTGTGGCCATCCTCTTACTGGGCCTTCATCTGGATTGTGGGCACCATGGTGACAAGGTGGCAACAGCCTGAACAAGGTCCAGGATGTGCCGTGGGGAAATGTAGAGGACTTCCCTGGTCTTTTTTTATGATCTTCACTTTTGTTCTCATTTATTTCCCATGGTACCAGGAACTAGTAGTAAAGCAGAGCTGTATGAAGGGCAGTACTTTGTTGTTTACTATTGATTAGAACCAACCCAAAGCTGACCATCCACTGGGTTTTCAGTCGGAATAAATCACCTGGGAAAAGATTGCCCATCTTTCTCCGCTGAAGAAGGTGGTAGATTCAAACTGCATACCTTTGAGACTGCAATGCAGCTTCTAGTCACTAGGCTGCTAGTGCTCCCTGGATTGAGCTTGTTGTTTTAGTTAAGGGCCATGGAGTTGAGGACAACTCATAGCAATTCCTGCCACTCCCCCCAGAAGACCTGAACCCTGCTTCTATAGAGTTTATGGAGACAAGCTGTTTAGGAAGTGAACGCCAGTCTTGTTTCTAAGTCTGTTTCAATCTGGGAGCTCCACCAAACACTGTCCACCATGGTAACAATTATCACATTTGACACTTCAGTGTCATTGTGTTTAGTATCACAACTTGAAGTTACGTCTGTAGAGCTAACTGATGAGCCAGTGCTCTTATCCTTAGAAGGACACCATTCAAACCAGGCCTGAGGGCCAGACCACCTGTTTTAATACAAGGCCAAATCCAATCAGCTAACACCCAAATTGTGAACAAAACAAACTCAACAGAAACAAGGGAAAGCACCTTATATAATCCAATCTTCCACACATTAGCCTGATCAAGCATAGAAGAAGAGATTTCAAACCCATGGAAAAAGAACCCTGTCCTAATTCTATAGCTCTGCTGTGCGAAAACACAAGTGGACAAATTTAGGAAAGAGTTCTTTGATGTCAATTCTGGAGACTCCAAGTCCACACAGGGGCCACCAGCTCTGGGGGAAGGCTTGCTCTTACAGTGAAGGTCCTTGTGTGATCTCAACAATTACGGCCTCAACTTTGCTGGAAAACCTCCATGAGTCTTATCCTTAGTTTTCTTAAAGATCTGGGAGATTATCAAGGAAGGGATTCAGAGTCCTACTCTTCTTGGAGGTAGAAAGTTTCTCACTGCATCCTTCTTGTCTCTGTTCTATCCTTTAATCAGGTGGCTGTTGTTGAGTACCATAGCAGAGGAACCGACTTAGAGCTGAGCTCTGGTGGGCCTTTAAAGGCAGTAATGTCCAGGGTGCAGATTGGCCATCCTTATCTAATGGAATATCTACTGGATTCAAGATGCATGTTTTTGGGATTACAGCGGATCTTCACAGTATTAGGCAGGGGTGTGACTTGCAGTGGATCTTCACACTTTATGCCAGCAAACACGGATCGGGCATGTTGTGACTTGACTAAGGTTGATCACATAAGATGTATCTCTTCTACAAGTTGACTAATTCATACAACCAATGATCAAATCACCATGAAAGAACTCCACTTGAGTCTTTTAAATATTTTATTATCACTTTTAGAAATGTTTCCAGATTTTTGGGTTTCCAATCATGGTTACACATTTTCCTCCTCCATTCCCCTCCCCTAGTCCACTTGTGCATGCACATGCCACTTGTGTCTTGACCCTCACAAATTCACTTTTTCACAAATAACAAGAAATGACAAAAATTCCATGTTAAGGATTGAGAATGTGTCACCCCTGTGAAGACAAAGTGATCGATCAGACCTCAAACCAGACTCTATCATGTTGTATGGAAAAATCCCATAATTCTTATGGATCCAGGTTGGTGGCCCCAACTCCTGTAAGACGAGTGTGAGCTGAGTCAGATACAGCTGAAGCTCAAAGAAAGATTTAGTTCTTCTTTTAGCAGGTTGTGGTATAATCTGTACTCTTCTACACCACAATACATAGATAGCTGTTCATAAGCTTTCAAGACCCCAGACATTACAGACCAGACCAGGAGGTAAAACATAAACATTATTAAATATATTATGACAAATAAATTAAGTTGTCCCATGAGACTATGATCTTAATCCTTCAAACTCAGAAAACTAATCTCATGAGAAGTTTGTTTATGAAGTATTCATCACTCATTGGTCAACTTGTTGTATTGTTTGTTATGACTTGCATTTTACTGTGATTTTAAGTTATGCCCTTGATATTTTTTTAAAATAACAGTGGCACCACAATGGCATTGTATTTCTATGTCGCTTACAGAGTAAGACAATTTAGGAAGCACAAGGCTATCTATTTTAAAAAATATTGGCCATTAAAAACCTATGAATAGCAGCAGAGCATTTCTTATTTAGTGTCTGAAGTATCCCTCAAATAGAGAACACTTGACCTACAATTAGAGAGGTGGGACCTTCTCAAAGCACAGTCAATTTTAATGAAGTCGAGAGAGAAAAGCTCTCAAGGTCTTCATTTGCTGATGTAGCAAGCTTCAAATGAGAAGAAATATTAACAAATTTCCATTAATAATCAGAGCATGCAATGTATGATTCTGAGAAAATTAAAAGTTGTAAAGAAGTGTCATGAAATCCATAAAGATCATCAATGTAGACATCTTCAAGTTGAGAGTGTCTAATATTAGCCATTTTTAATTACAGTCTTTTAGCTTCTGATGATGGCAATTACGAAATGAAGACAAAAGAATATTTCATCATCAGAAAGAGCAGTTAACGTCCACTCTAAAGTACAATGCCATGGGTGATAGAGTACTATCCATATACTTACAAGAATGAGAAATAAATGCAACTATTATACAGATTTAGTACCAGTCATTAATGCCAAATTTGAAAACACTGGTGATTTTTATCAATTTCCACATATTGAAATTGCTCAAATATAATCTAGATGTATTGATAATTACTTGGGATTACAATGTAAAAGTTAGAAACAGAGAAGAAAGATGAGCAAATGGAAAATGTGGCCATGATCATTTAATTAACAACGGAAAACACATGAAAGAATTTTGCCAAAACAATGACTTACTCTATCCAAACATATATTTTGTTCATTTTATATCAAATTGCAACAAAATCCCTGTACATTTTGTTTTAACCATATAAATTGTGTTTCATACATTCTTTCATTCACATTGTGTTCTATACAATCATTTCAATATATTCCATTTTATAAAACAAAACACCATTGATCTATACCCACTATCACCCCATCCTTTCAGGTCTCCACAAAATCTTTCCTAATTCCTTTCACCTACTCCCTATTCCCACTAAACTCTGTAACCTGGTGATTTTCTCCCACTCCCAACCTTCAGTCCCTTACCTGCTTTTCTTCCCCCTGTG
>NW_006400109.1:1922945-1924003 GCF_000299155.1 Elephantulus edwardii | reverse complement strand
ATCCTGTAGTATTCTTCAAGTTTACACTAGGAGACTCTTATCATATGTAGTTGCCTAGTTAGCAGATTTTATTTTTTCCTATTGGTAAAAGTTTTTTAAGCATATAGGGACTTAATCTTTAGAAGACATTAATTACTGATGCTATCTTCTCTTGCTTGTGAATTTCTGGCTGTGTTTGGCAGCATATTGGTAACAAAGACAAAGAACCACCTGACCTTATAGTTGACACAGAAATGGTCTTTGACAAAATCCAGCTTCCTTTCCTATTAAAACACTTAACAAAACAGTAGTAGAGGGGAATTTCCTCAACTTAGTGTAAGTATAAGCACAATCCTTAATGGAGCGTGTCTAAAGAAAATTTTCTTGTAGACAGGGACAAGGAAAGGATGCCAACCACTTACTATCCTACTCTGGTAGACCAGTGGTTATAAACTGCTCTGAAATGCCAAAGACACATAGTTCAAATCCACCAGCTTCTCTGAAGGAGAAGGATGAACAATGCCCTCTCATGTTATTAAGTGCCTCTGAAAATTTTCTGGAGCTGTGAGTTCATTCCATCTTGATGATACATAACAACAACTAGAACATTAATACAAAAGAAAATAAGAAGCTTACAATTTGATAGGGAAGTAGTATAAATATTGCTATACACAGATGATATGATAGTATTCACCGAAAATTCCAAAGACTCAACAAGAAAAGCAAAATAAAATAAAACCCCATTATTCGTCCTGGTAGGACAATACATAAGAGTGGCAGGACACGAGATCGATGTACAACAATCAGCTGGGTTTCTCTGGAGCCACAAAGAAAGCACAGAAAAGGAAACTAGAAAAGCAATACAATTTACAATAGCCAACTACAAAACAAAATACTTGGAATAAACCTTTGATACACAAAAAACCTTTATGAGGAAAACTACAAAACACTACAACAATAAATAGTAAGAGACTTAACTAAATGGAAACGTTACTCCTGTTAATGAATAGGAGACTCAACATAGTCAAAATGGCACTCCAACTAAAAGCAATCTACATATTCATTTGAATCACAGTACA
>NW_006400109.1:1916018-1921626 GCF_000299155.1 Elephantulus edwardii | reverse complement strand
CCTCAATCCATATTGGAGGCTACAGTCCTTGACCCTCTGCAACAGGTGCTTCAGGTCCTCCTCAGTTTCAGCAAGCAGGGTTGTGTCATCTACATAACTCAGATCGTTGATAGATGTTCCACCAAACTTTACCTCACATTTCTCCTCATAGAGCCCAGCCTCCCGGATAATCTGTTCTGCATAAAGGTTGAAAAGGTATGGAGATAGGACGCATCCCTGATTTCCCTATTTTGAACCATGCAGTGTTCCCTTGCTCTGTTCTGACGACTGCCTCCTGGTCCAAGTATAGACTTCGCATTAGAACGATCAAGTGTTCTCGGATTCCCATTCTTCTCAGAGTCAGCCACAGTTTGTTATGATTCTCACAGTCAAATGCCTTTGCATAGTCAATGAAACACAGATATATATTCCTCTGATATTGCCTGCTTTCAGCTAAGATCCGTCTAACATCATCTACAATATCCCTAGTACCACAACCCCTTCTAAACCCAGCCTGGACTTCTGGCAGCTCTCTGCTGATGTGCTGTTCCAGTCCTTTTTGGATAATCTCCAGCAGAATCTTGCTTGCTTGTCAAATCAATGAGATTGTTTTATAGTTTTCACTCTCCGTTGAGTCACACTTCTTTGGAAAGGCAACAAATATAGATCTCTTCCTGTGAGTTGGCCAACTTGGTGAGCACGTCCAGGGCAGTATCTGTTAGCTGAAATATGTATTGGTATACCAACTATTCCTCGGGCCTTATTTTTTGCCATTTCCTTCAAAGCAGCCTGAACTTCTTTCATCACCATAGGCTCTTGCTTATATGTTGTTTCATGAAATTCTTCTGTGTCTGCCAATTCCTTTTGATACAGTGACTCAGTATTTTCTTTCCACCTTCTTTAATACTTCCTGGATCATTTAATACTCTGCTGAAAGCATAGGATTGCTAAAACAATTTTAGAGTTGACTAACAGATATAGCAACTGAGGCTAAGGCTTCCAATTTGGAAACACAAAGGAGGAGGATCAATTGTAAGAAGAAACTAATGTTTGGAATGTGTAATGTAAAAGGTTTGAAGATAAGAAAACTGATTATCAGTAAAAAAGAAGTGGAATATATAAAAATTGACAGATTACGTATTGGTGAAATGAGACGGATTGGCATGGGATATTTTGAGTCAGATAATTATATGATGTACTATGCCTGAGATGAAAACGTGAGAATAAAATAGGATCACTTTCATAGTTAAAAAGGCCATTTCTTTATACATCTGGAAATACCATATGGTGATCCATACACATTCAAAAAAGACCTATTAATAAAATTATCATTCAAATTTTTTTTTTAAATTATCATTCAAATTTATGCAACAGAGCCAAAGAGGCAGAAATAGATTCTTTCTACCACTTGACAGTTTTTAAGACAAAGGAATTAAAGAATAAATTCAAGCCACAAGTTGCAATACTGAAGGATACTGTAGGCAGAATACTGAATGATCCAGGAAGCATTAAAAGAAGATGAAAGGAGTATATAGAGTCATTGTACCAAAAGGAATTGGCTGACACAGAAGAATTTAAAGAAACAACATATGATCAAAAGACAATGGTCATGAAAGAGGAAGTGCAGGCTGATCTAAAGGACTTGGCAAAAACTAAAGCCCCAAGAATTAATGAGATATTAATTTCCATATTTCAATAAGCGGATACTGCCCTAGACATGTTCACCAGGTTGTGCCAAGAAATCTGGAGGACAATTACCTGGCCAACTGATTGGAAGAGATTCATATTTATTCTTATTCAAAAAAAGGTTACTCAACAAAGTTTGGAAATTATTGAACAATATCACTAATGTCACACACTGGCAAAATTCTGCTAAAGATTATCCAAAACCGACTGCAACATTGACTGAGATCTATCAGAAACACAAGCTGGGTTTAGCAGAGGTCGTGGCACTAGGGAGATTATTGCCAGTGTCAGATGGATCTTGACTGAAAGCAAAGACTACCAAAGGACCGTCTATCTCTGTTTCATTGACTATGGAAAGGAATTTGACTGTGTGACTCACAAAAGCAATTGTGGCTAACCTTGAAGAGAATGGGAATCCTAGAACACTTGATTTTGCTCATGCGAAACCTATATTCGTACCAGGAAGCAGTCTTAAGAAAAGAGCAAGGAAACATTGCATGTTTTAAAATCAGGAAAGGAGTGTGTCACAGATGTGTCCTGTCTCCATATCTTTTCAATCTATATGTAGAATAGATCATTCAGGAGTTTGGGCTTTATGAAGAGAAATGTGGCATCAGGGTTGGAGGAAGACTCATCAACAGCCTGTAATATGCAGATGACACTACCTTGCTTACTGAAACTGAGGAGAACCTGAAGTGCTTGCTGTATAATGTCAAAGACTGGAGTCTTCAATACGGATTAAAACTCAACATCAAGAAGACAAAGTTTCCCACTACAGGGCCAACTAGCCCCAGGATGGCTGGAGAAGTGATTGAGGTTGTTAATATTACAACTTTACTTGCTCCACAGTCAACACTCTTGGCACGAGCAGTCAGGAAATCAAAAAACAAATTACATTGGGAGAATCTTCTGTGAGAGACTTCTCCAGAGTACTGAGAAGCAGCAATGTCAGTCTAGAGACTAAGATGTTCCTGATCCAAACCATGGTCTTCGCAATTAGTTGCTATGGGTCAGAGGCTGGACAATGACTAAGGATGACAGAAGAAGAATCGATGCCTTTGAGTTGCTGTGCTGGAGAAGAATCTTGAACATACCATGACCTGTCAAGAAAACAAATAAGTCTTTCTTGGAGAGGATGAAACCCAGTTTTGCATTGGAGACTAGAATTTTGAAGCTCCATCTCACTTTGGGCAGGTGGCCAGGATGTACCAATTTTTGGAGAAGGACATCATGCTCAGAAGGGTGAAGGGACAGTGCAGAAGAGGAAGATTCCGGATCAGAAGGATTGGTACAATAAGTGGGGCAATGTGAGTAGGTATATCCAAGTCAGTAGGACTGACTGATGACATGTCGGGTTTCAAAGCAGTTGTACATAGGGCCATTAAGAGTTGTAGATGACTTGATGACACATAACCACACAGAAAACTGGATTATATATGGGTTTTCACTATGTGGAGGAAATTTCCTTCTTTTCCGATTTTTCTGAGTGTCTTTATCAGGAAGGTTGTTGGATTTTGTCAAATGCTTTTTCTACATCAATTCCTAAGATCATATGTTTCTTGTTATATTACTTTGTTAATATAGTTAATTTTGGAAGGAGGAGTGGCATCCCCTTCCATAGTAGCTTGCCTCCGGAATTCCTATGAACCTGGAGAGAGGATGAGAGACACCCAAGAGTTGAGGACTCTCCTTCATAGGGTCTCTATGAGTTGCCTGCCACTCGATGGCACTTAACAACAACAACAACAACAATAATATAGTTAATTATATTGGTTGTTTTTTTTTTTATGTTGAACCATCCCTTTCCCTGCATACCTGTTATGAATCTCATACTGTATTTTTTTTATATGTGCTTTTGGATTCAGTTGGCTAGGATTTTGTTAAGGATTTTTGCATCTTTATTCAGCAAAGATATTGGTCTGTAGCTTTCTTTTTTGGAAATATCTTTACCTGATTTTGATACAAGGGTTATTCTTGCTTCATAGAATGCCTCTGGAAGTGTTCCTTCTTTTTCAATCTTCTTGAAATCATTTAAGTAGAATGGATGCTAAATCCTCTCTGAATGTTTGGTAGAGTTCAGCTGTGAAGCCATCTGGTCCGGGACTTTTCTTATGGGGAAGTCTTTTTATGACCTTTTCAATTTCTTCTCTTATGATGGGTCTGTTCTAGTGTTCTATATCTGTTCTTGTCAGTCTGGGCAGGGGATGCATCATTCCCAAGAGCCAACATCATTCTCAATGGAGAAAGACTAAAAACATTTTCCTTGCAAACAGGGACAAGACAAGGATGCCCACTGTCACCACTTCTTTTCAATAGTATATTGGAAGTGCTTGCTAGGGCAATATGACAAAAGAGGGAAATAAAAGGCATCCAGGTCTGCAAAGAAATGGTTAAACTGTCGCTATAAGCAGATGACATGATAGTGTACACAGAAATCCCCAATGACTCAACAACAACAAAAAAAACCTGTTAGGGTCAATAGACCAATGTAGTAGAGTGGCAAGATATAAAATCAATATCCAAAAATCAATAAGATTCCTCGACAGTAACAAAGAGAACTCAGAGATGGAAATAAAGAAGACTACACCATTTACAACAGCCAACCACAAATTGATATACTTGGGAGTGAACATAACTAGAGATACAAGAGACCTACACAAAAAAAACTTTAGAGTATTTCTGAAAGACACAATAAAAGCTCTAAAGAAATGGAAAAATGTGCCCTTTTCTTGGATAGGAAGACTCAATATGGTGAAAATGACAATCCTACCAAAAGCAATCTACATGTTCAATGCAATCCCAATCCAGGTACCAAATTCATTTTTCAAGGAGATTGACAGGGAAATTATCAAATTTATTTTGAGAGGGAAGAGAGCTCAAATAAGCAAAACACTTCTGAGAAACAAAAATGAGATTGGTGCACTGCAATACTAGAGGTGCATGGTTCAAATCTATCAGATGCTCTACTGGAGAAGGAGGGACAATCTCCTCCTGTACCAGTCAGATACAACTTTATGGTACACACACACACACACACACACACACACACACACACACACACAAAATGAGGTTGGAGTTATAGCACTCCCTGACCTCAAAACAGCAGTGGTAACCAAAACAGCAGGATATTGGTAAAATGACAGACACATAGACCAATGGAACAGAATCAAGAACCCAGATATAAAACCAGCTATCTATGGTCAGCTCTTATTTGAAGAGGAAATCAAAGCTAACAAATGAGGAAATGAAAACCTCTTCAGCAAATGGTTCTGGCAAAACTGGATTTCCACCTGCAGAAAGCTGAAACAGGATCCACATCTCATTCCATACACAAAAATCAACTCAAGGAGGATCAGAGACCTGAGAGTAAAGCCCCAAACCATAATATTAACAAGGGAAACTGGGATCAAGCTTAGGAGCGCTAGTTCAAGGTATAAAGAGACTGCCAAATACAACCAGAAATAGCCAATCTAAAGAGGATAAAATTGATGCATGCGACCTTCTAAAGATTTAATGCATGTGTGCATCAAAAAGTTTTTCCAACAGGGTGAAAAGAAACCTTTAGATTAGGAAAATCTCTTAGTGGTACCATCTTAGACAAGAGTTTTTGAGTCTTTTAATTATTTTGAAAAGTATTAATTGCAAATAAAAATTAGCTACAATATATAGCCTGAATATAAATGATTAGAAAAAATACAATATAGGACTGGATTTCCTTGCATTAGTCACAAGGCATGTGAAAACCTAGAAAATGTCAAAATAATTTCTTTGAAAAGGGGGTTAACAACAGTTACTGATACATAACAACTGGTAAACTTAAAATACAAGTTTTCTGACATGCATTTCCTGCATGCATCCAAATAATCATTTTGAACAAGGAAATTTTGATCACTGAAGCAAAATAAAACAGTTCATGGCTTCCAAGCAAAAAGGTTGTTTTTTT
>NW_006400109.1:1911694-1912421 GCF_000299155.1 Elephantulus edwardii | reverse complement strand
TTACCAGTAATGTTAATGCTCACTCACAACTCTTCTGGGAGGATCTAAATCATTGAAGCAGAAATAGATGATTTTTTTTTAACTCAACAAAAAAAAGAAAATAGAAAGGTTAAAAAATTATTCTGCCTCATCTGAAGGTATTTGATTTCTACAAGTGTTGAAAAAGGATGTGATGTAGGGCAACTGTGTATAGTTTTCTTGTGATGCATTTTCATTTTTTTAAAATAAGAGATAGGCATGAAGGTGAGAGGGGGAAAGACTTTTTATTGCTTCTGAAAGCAAAGAACTTACTAGAATTAAAGGATAAGCAGACCATGCAAGTGTATCCTTCCATTCCTCTTTTTCTGTGCTCACAGGCCAGTAAATGGGCACCGGTAACCAGGCACACTTATAGTTAATGCTGGTCTGCTGGGGTCAATAAAAAAACAAACAAACAAACAAACACCAAAAGAAAAGAGCTCTGCTGTCACTCAACCCTTTGTATTTCAACATTTCCTAATGCCTGCATCCGGCCAAATATAGAAGTAATTATTCCTTCTTCTAAAAGCAAATGAAGGCAAAATTCAAGTGTTAATTTATGCTTTTTCTTAAGAGAATGGGTTTTATAACAAAAGTTTACAGAATACTC
The DNA here is from genome assembly GCF_000299155.1 of Elephantulus edwardii. NCBI lineage: Eukaryota > Metazoa > Chordata > Mammalia > Macroscelidea > Macroscelididae > Elephantulus > Elephantulus edwardii. The sequence goes on along the minus strand of NW_006400109.1, from coordinate 1,911,793 downwards.
CTGGGCCTCCACAAGAAAAAAACTGGTAATCCAATGACAAAATGGACAAAAGACATGGAAAGAATTTTCACAGAGGAAAATATTCAAATGCCAAATAGA
>NW_006400109.1:1887937-1889439 GCF_000299155.1 Elephantulus edwardii | reverse complement strand
GTTTTTGCCGAGTCCGCTCGGCTTTGTTCCCACAGTTCCAATATTAAAAGTTTCGACAAAAGTTATGATTCAAATCCTATTGTCCACGCCACACCTCAGACCCTCCAGGTTTTAGTGAGCTTAAGAGAATTCAGCCGATTTCCCCACTAACCTTTTTCCTTTCAGGTGAGTCTCAATGCAGCTCAGCTCGGCTCATGGATTCCAGCTTTTGCTGGGTCTGCGGTGGGACCACTGCGGGACCGCTGCAGGGCAGGCAGGCAGGGCTCCGGTTTTTAAAGCTTCTAAAATAATTTATTAGCAAAAGTTCTGGTTCAAAATCCTACTGTTCGCGTCACGTTGTGATGGTCAGTCTCTGTGGAGCATAAAGTACTCTTTGGTATCCTCTCTACGCAGGTTGCTAATCCTCTGGCTCTTCACACTGTGCTCTCCACCTCTGCGGTCTTCCTGACTTTTTTTTTTTAACTTGTTGTGTGCTGTCAAATCGGATCCAATTGGCACAGAAGGAAATTGCCCCTCCTCCAGCAGAGCATTTAGATCAGTTCTTTACTAGAGAAACATCTGTATGAGATAAAAAAGTCAAGATTTACCTAAAAGCAAAGACGAGAAGATAAAGGGTAGAGGAACTAGGCCTGGAGATAGAATACTCAAGGCACAATTAACAAGAATATGGACACATTTTAAAAAATACACTAATGTCACTGATCTTATTTGTGTGGAATTGGTTAAATGGGGTCTCATACACAATGCAAACTTTTACCAAATATATAATAAGCTGGTATTTTTAAAAAGGAAACAGTTAAAATTATTGTCCTGTGACTATAGGCCAGCAGGGTGGTTTTCATGGCTTTGACTGGACTTACCCTTGGATGTGTGGGTATGTGGTCGGTCACCGTCAAATTGGACAGACAACTCTGCTGATCTGCGCTTAAGTTTTACTCATTCTGAGGTTGTCTGCATGTCACCTTGTCTATGAAGATCTTGATTGAGGAAGCTTTTGTTTACAAGGTGGAGAGAAGATTCTGAGGGAGCATTTTATGCACTGCCTCAGGAAGACCAGATGCAAACACAATCTACCGTCACCCCTGTCTCTTTCTATGGATCTGGGGAAGTCAAAAGTCCAGAAAGACTCCAAGGATAGGAAAATAAGAATTGTACTGCTAACACAAAACCCCGTGGTTTGAATCCATCATCTACTCCTAGAGAAAAAGATGAGTAATCTCCTCCCATGTGATTTACTGCCATTGAAAAACTCACTGGAGGATCAGCTGTGGGTTTGTTCCAATTTGACGGTACACAACAACAATTCACATTTAAAAATATACCTTCTATAGAACAATCCACTTGGCCAACTGACTGGAAGAGGTGGATCATAACAAACTGTGGCTGACTCTGAGAAGAATGGGAATCCCAGAACATTTAATTGTGCTAATGCAAAACCTATACTTGGACCAGGAGGCAGTTGTCAGAACAGAGCAAGGGAACACTGCATGGTTCAAAATTGG
>NW_006400109.1:1885119-1887042 GCF_000299155.1 Elephantulus edwardii | reverse complement strand
AGCAGGGTTTAGGGCTGTTGTACATAGGGTCGCTATGAGTCGCAAACGACTCGACGGCACATAACAACAACAACAACAACATGGAACAATATTAGTAAGAATGCCATTAATGATAAATTGATGACTGATTTATGACAAGGCTGTATGACATTTAGTCTTGCATGTAATCATGTCATCTGAGTTGTGAAAAGACTATCAGGCTGTCATTTTCTGGATATAAATGTCGTGATATGGATTGTGGGTGTGTGGACTTTAGTATAACTTGAGATTTTGTCCAGTGTAGTGTTATTTAGATCAAAGTTGTTGTTACATGCCATCAAGTCATTTGCAACCCTATATTACAACAGCTTTGAAACCTGTCCTATCCTGAACCAGTCTCACTGACTCTAATACCTCTAATCCCATTTGCCCAGTTATCATGTTAATCCATTTCATCTGGAGTTTTCCTCTTCTGCGCGGTCCCTCCATCCTTCCAAGCATGATGTCCTTCTCCAAGGACTGGTCCCTCTTGGCCACTTGCCCAAAGTATGTGAGACAGAGATCCAAAATTCTTGTCTCCAAGGAGAAACTAAGTTTCACCCTCTCCAAGGAAGTAGTGAAGCTTAACTTTAGTCTTAAAGTAATCTAGCATTTGTTTAAAAACAACAACATAGTAACAAATGCCACATAAAACCTATTGTAAAAATAGATAGGTAACTAGGGAGATGAGGTAGTGGGACTGTGAGAGCAGAAATAGAATGTACAGACATTGAGCACTGTAAAGGGTCAGGACAATGTGGGATCAACCTGGAAAGAACTGATGACAGGATGATGTAGCTATTGCAATTAGCAAATAGAACTTTCCAGAAGGGGAAGAGGAGAAGAGAGGTGGAAGAAGTGGGAAGGAAAAAGCAGCCATTAGATATAACAGACAAAGCATAAGAATGAATGTATAAAAAGCAGTCTACACGCTTTAAAAAAGCACTGGATAAATTATGTTTACTGCATTGAAGCCTATGAGGGAGAGAAGAGTTTACAAGTAATATATTTTAAGGCATTATGATTATCATGAGAATCTGGAATGAGGGTTGCAGAGTGGAGTATACTCAGGGTGGGGGTGGGGGTGTGTGCAGGGGGGATTGTGTATCAGTGAATGAGTTTTTCTTTTGCTTTTCGAGGAGAGGAGAGAACTGGGGGTGGGGTGGGCTGGGAGAAAAGTGCAACAATGAATGAATGAATGGAATTCCAAAATCTCTGTAGATGGTTATTGAAATGAATAATAAAAAAAGGCATTGATGAATAGTAATTAATTATATAAAGCACAAAATACTTGAGAATGATTGTATAAAATACAATACATATGAATGAAACACACTATATAAATAAAACACATAACAATTAACAAAATAAAACATTAACTCCCCCCCCCAAAAAAAACCCACAACCCCTTGACTCTTAGAATCCTGTTTTAATGTAGTTGCTATTGTTATTAGGTGCGACTGAGTAGAGTGTGATCCAAAACAACTCTATGAACAACAGATCCGAATCCTGCCCATTCCTGGGCCATCCTCACACTTTCTGACACACTAGACCTCCTTGCAACAGTCACTGTTGCAGACCGAGGGTAAAGTACTTTTATAATTATTAAGGAGACAGACTACCAGGAATGATATAGAATAGTGCATAAAAAACACGGGGCCAGCAGTTCTCCTGACTGAAGGCCTCAAGCCATGCGTCTCTGGGTATTTAATGAGAATCATAAGGAAGGTAAACAAAGGAAAATCATGAGGAAGTCATGGAATCATGGAATCATGGGGAAGTCTTTTGCAGATAAGGCCAAGTTTCTCTTTATGCTTATCTAAGGACTCTTAGGGAATGCCTTAATGCCACAAGGTGACCTTCAGTTTGTCAAACCTTGAGTTGCTATAATCAAGGATGCTTTAC
>NW_006400109.1:1851172-1883729 GCF_000299155.1 Elephantulus edwardii | reverse complement strand
GGTGGAGGGACAGCGCAGGAGGAAAAGGCCCTCTATGAGGTGGATTGTTTCAGTAATTGGGGTAATCAGGATGGGAGTGTCAGAGACAGTGCGATTGGCACAGGACAGAGCAGAGTTTAGGGCTATTGTACATAGGGTTACTATGAGTCGCAAGCGACTCAACAACACATACCCTGATAGAGCATTTGGTTTATTATTAAAATATTAAATTTTATATTTGGCTTCCCTCAAGTCACAGTGTCAACCCACCTGGTTGAGGGTCTTCCTCTCCTTTGCTGACCCTCCACCCTTTCATATAGCATCATGTCCCTCTCCCTACCTCAAAGTATATGAGGTGAAGCTTTATCATCTTTGCCTCCAAGGAGCACCCTGCCTGCACCCTCTCCAAGACATATATGTTCTTCTGACAGTCCGTAGGATGCTCAGAACTTGTCTCCAACATCGCAGTTCAAAGGCATCGATTCTTCTTCTGTCATCCTTATTCAATGTACTAAATGAAGTGGGAAGCCTCAAAAATAGTTTCACCAGTCTTTGAAATAAGTAATGTGGGAGATGTATTTACTATTCAATTTGCTGGAAGCAGTTCTTTAGGGATCTTTCAAACTGGGTACACAGCAGCAAATGGACCAACATTTTTTAGGATTTTCTACAGGCTTTTCTTTCTTTTTTATGTATGTATGTATGTATGTGTGTACCGTCAAATTGGATCTGACTGGTACAGGAAGAGTTTGTCCCTCCTTCCTCAGCAGAGCATCTGGTGGATTTGAACCACGTGCCTCTGGGATTGCAGTGCAGCTTCTTGCCACTAGGCCACCAGAGCTCGCCAGGCTTTTCTAATTGTGACTACACAAGATTTTATTCTTACATCTTAAATTTTGAATATTTGCATTTAATCAAAAAGGCCAAAAATGGATATACCTCATTTACATTAGAGTGTCCACCTACACCAAAAATGTGACCCTGGAGTATTGTTTCCTCCACTCTGAGGCTATTTTGCAGTAAGTAAAATGAGGGCTCTGGATAAGACAGTCATGATTATCTCTCAGCATTTAGGCTGCTCACAGGAACTTCAGAGCCGCCCTGCAGCTTGGAGGAGGATAGCTTTAGTTCTGTTTTATACATGAGAAAACTGAAGCCACCACCAAGAGGGAATGTTCATTAGTAGAATCTGATACATGGGGACTTGGAGTGTCATTAAAATATCTACCAGGATTTTATCCAGCTCTTTCATAGACTTGAACAGCATGTTTCTGCATAGAGCTAATGACAGCCAAAGATGCTTTAATCAAAACAGGCTATTTAATCAGATTAATTTAGCCCAATCTCAGGGGGATGGACTCCTGTTTGATGGGCCTTCCAGATGCAAGAATTCTTTCAAAATGCGTGTAAGTTTCCAAAACAAAGCTGTTTGGACTGGTTGTTATTATGGTTACCATCATAGAGAAAGGAAGACACACAAAACCACGGCCCATAAGACCTTGACCTTCTTGAGGAGAGCTGGTTTCCTTATCTGTAAAATGAGACCATCTGACTCTATGACGCCCAAGGCCCCTTCCTGCTCAGAATTTCTGGGATCTCCCTTCCTAACAAGGTTGACAATAAAGAGTTGCAAATGGGAATAATTCTATAATATTTCCTTTCCTTCCCCCCTTCAAATTCCTGAAAAATGCTGATAAAATAGAATCATCATATATTAATTTTTATTCTCTGTTCTATCATTTCAATTAAATAGTTACCTATCATTTCTGTTCTGTGGAAGATACTAAGACTGTATGACTTTCTCTAAGCAATCAGTTAATGTCCTGTATGGGAAGTGGGTACTTCAGGATCAACAATCCATATTAGTCAATCATCTTCTTCTCCTTCTTCCTGCTCCTCCTCCTCCTCCTCCTCCTCCTCTCAATCTTTTTAGCAAGTTTGGGCATGTTGGTAGGAGAGGCTATTTCTTAGAGAGGAACATTGTGCTTGGGAAGGTGAAGGGTCAACAAAAGAGAGGAAGACCCTTAACAAGATAAACTGACATAGTTACTGCAGCAATGTGCTCAAGTGTGTCAGAGATGATAAGGATTCCATAAGATAGGACACAGTTCATATATGATTTTCATAGGGTCACTATGATCTGTACTTCACAGTATCTAACAACAACAGAAATGAAGTCATTCATGAATAATGCAAACAGCATGGTTGGCTACTGGCTGCTAGTTTGCGTCTACACAGAAGTGCCTCTGAAGGTCTGATGCACTAATTGAAACAAATAGCCATAAAAAAACTCCATGGAGCTCATTGCTATATAATGGGGTTCTGCATGCAGTACCCAACACAGTCTACACACACTTTCTAACATGAGCTGTAATCTACTTAACAGCCACTGATACGGGTTAGGAATGAAGTCTACCAAGATTCCAATGTCCTTTCTTTGGGAAATATTCTTCTGAGAAAAGAGAATGATATTTTTTAAAATATTTTTTTAATGATCTTCAGTATATTTCCTTCATACACATTGTGTTTTATACAATCTTTCATTTACATTGTGTTTCATACAATGTACATTTGTAACATTCTACTTTACATTTTTTTATACTCATTTATTTACAAAATTTGAATACATTGTCGTGTTGTTGGTTGTTTTTGGTGTTTTTTGTTTGTTTGTTTTTTTAACCATGTAAGGGACTCAGTATGCAAATCCTTTCACCAAACCAGTCCACTCATCTTCCAGCTAATGTAAGTTAGGGAGATTGTGTTTGGCCAAAATAACCACATTCTCAAAAAGTTCGGCTGATGGCAATACTTAAAGTCCAGCCCCTTATCTCAAGATGAGACAAACTGTATCCTATAATTAATCCTCTAGACCTCTCTAGGGCAAGTCAGGTTTGACCTCATCCTTATCTGTTGCTGCTTCTAGAAAAGCCCTAGAGATATATTACTCTTCTCTGAGATTCAGATATTATTTCCTGAGATGATTTCCAGAACTCTTTAAGTCTCTAAATATTCAAGAAGTGTAGGTGGAGCTACAAGACATAAAACACTTTGGGAAGCTGTTCTAGAACCATCTGAAAATTCCTTCGAGCTTTAATGTAAAGATGTCATGCAGCCTTTAAGACCCAGAAGCTGCAAAGCAAATCAGCATGAAAACTCACTACCCTGCAGACAGTCTGACAGAAAGCAACGCTCTGTGGAGTTTCTGATGGTGTAAATCCTTCCAGGAGAAGAATTCCCCTCTTTCTCCAGGAGAGCACCTGGTGGATTCTAACTGCCAATCCTTCTGTTGCTACCAGGTCTCTGATGAATGAATGAAGAACAGATGACATCACCTCTCTTACGGTGTTTAGAGAAGACTGCATGAAAGAATCTTGGAACTTATTACTTGAGTTAAAATACAAGCTTTGTGACTTAGTAACTGTGTGGTAGGAGAGAAGTCAGTTTTGAAATCTCAGAGCCTGCGTCTTCATCTGTAGTCTGAAAATAACAGCACCTACATTGGGCATGTTGTCAGAAGGGGCCAGTTGTTGGAAACAGACATCATGATGGGAAAGGTGGAGGGTCAGAGAAAGAGAGGAAGATCCTCAAAGTAATAGACTGACACAGTAACTTTAATAATGGGTTTTAGCATACCAGAAATGGTGAGGATGGGACAAGCTTGAGCAAGGTTCCGAGCTGTTGTACACAGAATTGCTATAAGTCACATTTAACCTGATGGCAACCTAACAACAATAATAACAATTAACTTTCCAGATGCATAATATTAAACATATTATTGACAAGAATCATTGGCAGTCTATTGATAAAAAGCTGTGCTGCAATCCCAAAGGCACAGGGTTCAAATCTACCACCTGTTTTGTGGGAGAAGGATGAGCAATCTTTTCTCATGTGATTTACTACCTCTGAAAACCCACTGGAGGGTCAGCTATGAATTGGTTCTGACTTGATGGCACACACCAACTACAATGGACTGTCAAAAGAATAAAGAAACATGTTCTGGAGAAATGAACCCAGGGTGTTCCTTAGAAGTAAGGATATTTTGGGCATATTATCAAGAGGCACGAGTCACTAGAGAAAGATACTGTACTTAGAAAAACTAGAAGGGTCAATGAAAAAGAGGAAGACACTAAACAGGATAGATTGACACAGTGATTGTGAGAAAGGGGCTAAACAGCATGGTGTAAGATTGGTCAGAGTTTCATTCTGTTCTGCATTGGAGCCAACTAAAATGTGCATGACATCACCTTCCAGAGTAGAACCAATCGCTTGGTTTACGTAAGGTGCCTAGAAACATCTCTTAAATAAAGGACTTGCAATTTTTAAGATCTCTGTCAGTGCCCTGGCCTAGACTATTTCCCCAGTTTAGAGAAACACTCGCTTGGAGAGAGGTTTTAAATGGAGGAAAATTAAGTTTTGTTAGTGATTCAATTCATACTCACTAAAGTAAATCATATTCTACTAAAGACGCAATCAGTCACACTGTGTCTGGTTTTATTATTAATTCATTTTTTTGTTCTCTAACTTCCTGCCTTCAGTTTTATTTGTACACATTTCCTTGGACCTTAGAATTGTGTGAAGAGACAGAGAGACTAGCTGAGCTTGCCAGGTTAGGCTGATTTCATCCAAAGGGTGGATTTCACATAAGGAGGAATCCAAGCTGGTTACCATTCTGCAAAGGAAGCTCAGCATGAAGAAGTGATGGTGGGCAAGTGGGAAGCAGGAAGCTGCTGAAGGGAAATGGTTTACAAGGCATTCTACACATTCAGATAGACACTGATAAAAAATGGTGGCGGAGGGAGTGCTTATGTCAGTGATTCTGTTTCTGAAAGTCGGAGCTTATTATCTGGCTAGTCCTTATTTATCTCTGCAATTTCTACATTGTTAATGTGATGTTGCTAATGTTCAAAGGGCACACCTAGAAGTTTTATAATCTCCAAATCCTACTGGTGGTCAACAGTTAAATGACGCATGTGAATTCGAATTCTGCAAGAGGACAAAATCAGCAGAAATGCTGGGAAACGTGGAAAGCAGAAAGGCTCCAAGGACTTATTACAGATTTTATAACTCAAAGTGAGACTCCTTTTTGCCCTTTCTCTTTCCTTTTGAATGCTCACGAGCCAGTCCAAAGCAGGGACCAGACCCAGGGTCCACACATATATTTGTTTAGTTAGCAAAACATTCCTATTTTTATAGCTCAGAGTTCTTAACTTCCTTGTTAGCAAATGTTAACAAGGTTTAAAATTAATAAAGTAAGCTGTGGCATGTGAAAAATGCTGGTCAAACCTGGCTCCTTCTTTTTTTTTTTTTTTCTTTTTTTTTTTATATACGTATGTTCAATGAACATATCCCACGGACAGGCAGAATGTCTGGGCAACTTTATAGATAGCGTTGTCACCTCGGGGCCACAAGGTCACTGAATCATTCCTGATTCTATTTAAAAAATACTCAACAATGGCAAGTTTGTGTGTGTTTTTATGAGCGGGAACTGTTTTATGATGCCAGATCTTAAAGATCCTCCAAGGAATCCTGCCTGCTCGCAGGGCTGAGAATGGGGAATGCTGAAGTGCTGTTCGCTGCAAAAATGGGTGAATTTCTCTGAATCAAGAGCAAAGACTGACTGTAGTGGTTCTCAGGCGTCATTTCTCCACAAGCCAAAAGACCGTTTTATTTTTCAGGATAGTCATCAAAGTGCTTGAAGACATTTCAGCCTGCTGTTTCAAAGTTGGTTTGTTGGTGGTCATAAAATGTAACAGGGTAGAAAAAAGAAAAAGGAAGGAGAACGAGAAAACAGATCCCATTTGAATATTACAGGCATGTTGTAACTATTGTAGACACTGCAGGCTTTTCCTTGCTGAGTAATGCGTAAGTAAGTATGGCTTCTAAGAAGTTGCCCATGGAATCCCTAGAGGCCTAAAAATAGAAAGGAAAAACCCATCAGCACAATAATAAGGAGGCACAGGGCTACTCTGAGGGAAGAAGGATTAGGAAATAGCTCAGAATAGGTGGCGACCATGATTTTTTGGGGGAGGTTAGCAGAAGTGATTCAGATCTGAAATACGGAACTAAATTGCTGTGTGTTCTCAGACAAATGGTTTATTCCCTTCTGAGTCTCCTTTTTCGTGCCTGTAAAGAAAGAACTATCTCCTGAAATATTTCAGTGATGCAGTTGTTTTTGGTACAGTGATTGTGTATATTCCCTCCATGTTCTCTTGATGCTACCTGGATCATTCAAGATTTTACTCACAGCATCTCTCAGTATTTCAACTCAAGGCTTTAATTTATGTTTCTGTTCATTCAGATTGAGAAATGCAGAGCAAGTTCTTTTTATTTTCCACTTCTATGCCTCTGTTTATTCCATTATAATCGTTTGCTTTGTTTTCTGTAGCTGCCCTTTAAAATTTTCTATTCAGCTCATTTTCCTCACCATCTCCTCCCTTTGTTTTGGCTTCTCAATGCTCTGGTGAAATGTTTGTGGTTTCCTCTGACATTCATTTTGTTTTTTTTCTTTCTTCTCTGTATTTGCTTTCCTCTCTGTCTTTGCAATAACCTTTTACTTTCTTCATGGAAAATATCCTTGACATCATTCCACAACTCACCTACTCTTCAACCATTGGTGTTCAGTACTTCAAACTTCCATCAGTACACTTAGTACGAGCAGTCAGGCGATCTGATTGCACTGAGAAAATCTACAGTCAGTGATCTCTCCGAATTACTAAGGAGCAATGATGTTTGTTGAAGACTAAGGTGCACCTGATGCAGACCATGATCTTTTCAATTACTTGTTGTGCATCTCAGAGCTAGACAATGAATAAGGATGACAGAAGAAAAATTTATGTCTTTGAACGAAGGTGTTGGGGGAGTGCACTGAATGCCCCATGGACTACCAAAAGAACAAACAGATATGTCTTGGAGAAGGTACAGCAAGGTTGCTCCTGGGAAGCAAGGATGGCAAATCTTTGTCTCACATACTTTAGGCATGTTGCTGTTGTTGCTGTTAGGTGCCGTTGAGTCAAGTATGACTTATAGCGACCCTATGAACAAAAGATCTGAACCTTGTTCTATCCTGCTCACCCTTCTATCCTTACACTCTGTGACACAAAAGAGCCAGTTACCATGTCAATCTACCTGGTTGAGGGTCTTCCTCTCCTTTGCTGACTTTTTTTCCTTCCCAGTATCATATGCCTCTCCAAGGAATATAGACTCTCCTAACAATATGTCCAAAGTATGTGAGGCAAAGTCTCATCATTCTTGCCTCCAAAGAGAACTCTGGCTGCACCCTCTCCAACACTTATCTGTTTGTTCTCCTGGCCATCCATGGGATGTTCAGTGCTCTTCTCCAACACCACAGCTCAAAGTCATCAATTCTTTTTTTCTGTCATCTTTATGACATGTTGCTAGAAGATGCTATTCCTTGGAGAAGGATATAATTCTTGAAAAGGTTGAAGGATGATGGAGAAGGGGAAGACCCTCAAATGGATGGATCGGCTGTAGCAATGGGTTCAAATGTTCCAGAGATTGTGAGACTGATACAAAATTGAGTTCACATCTGTTGTTTATGTGATTGCTATGAATTGTACTTAACTCGATGGCACCGAACAACAATAAAAAATAAAGAGTGGAGTAAAGATTTTAATTACAAGTAAAAATAAATAAATAAATAAATAACTGTTGTAGAACTTCAAATAGAATGGGTAAGGTATGTGTGAAACATGGAAATTAGGAATTGTTTCATGTATGTGTGCATGTCTTTCTCACCTGAGGGTGCCACACGGCTTAGAGCAGAGCAGAAAAGGCACCCCTGGGATTGTGCAATGTACTAGCCTTACTCCTGCCCTGACCAGGAATTCAAGGTTCCCCATTCCAGCTTGGGAAAGTCATATATCTGTATATATGCTTCCTTTAAAAAATGAAATCAAATGGCAGCTACATGTACAGAAAGGAGTGTCAAAAGACTATGGATTATAGTCTAAATTTTGTTTGTAATGAGTATGAGTGTATTTATGTATGTGTTTGAACAATCAAAGCAGGGACTCTGATACCTTTTAATCCGTTTTTTCTTCTCTATCACGTCATCTGCATGATCACATTCTTCCACAGATAGAAACTTTCACAAAGCAGTTTTCTAGCCCTGTAATCCTGCCCTACTAAGCATGTGGAAGTTATTGACTTTCCTTTTTTTTAATTTCTGCTTTTCAGACTTGTTCAAATACAATAACCACAGGTCATTATTAGGCCTTTCTGCCAAATAACCATAAAACCAAATTTGTATCATATATAATGGGTTCCTAGTGCCATAATAATAGCAAAATAGACCTGTAACTTCAGCTTTAAATGCCTCAGGCACAATCCCAACATGATAGGGAAGTGTATTAAAAGAGAGGAATTAGGTTTGGAAAGTCCCATTCACAGACAGCATGTGGAACATAGGTGAAGAGACATGTCAGAAAACATACAATTTGCTATTAGGCTGTTTAAGATGGAATGTCTTAGATGGAGTTGTGGAACTTGTGTCAAATTTAAAAAAGAATAATTAATGATAACATTTTCTTCAACTGGTTTAGAGTTTTATAGTTATTAGGACATTTTCTCTGTAACTTAATCTACTGACTTTCTTTTTAAAAAATTTATTTACGTGAAGGTTTATGAATTATATTGTTTTTTATATAATCACTCTCACATTTTGTTTTATAATTTTAATTGCTATTGATTAATGAGTTAATTGCAATGCCATCAATCCCTTATTGTGTATTGTCTTTCCATTCACCCAATTTACCTATTTATTCTCTTGACTCCTCCTCCTTCCTATTGTTTCTAACACTCTAAATTTGATCCTATCTCAATTTTTTTCTTTTGGAGGGGAGGCTTATTTTTCTTTTTATAAAAAAAATTCTATCTCAAATCTCAATTTAATCTCTTCTTGGCTTTTTATTATAATGGTCTTATATCATGATTATCTTCTTATTGATACATTATATCAAATATTTCAAGGAGAACTAATATAAATCCAATATAGACCTTTCTTTCTCCAGAAAAGATGAAAGGAAGAACCACTTGTAATTACTTTGATTCTCATTTTTGAGGTAATGAAACTTGAGACTTCCAGCAATTAAGTGGCTTGCTCAAGTTCTCATATCTGTAACAACCCCAAACTTGTATAAAGACTTTTTTTTGTTCTGATTATACAACAACAATAATTTTATTGTAAACAATGGAACGATCCATGGGCAAGAACAACATATTTGGTAAAGAAGAGGGCCAGATAAAAGCTGGAAAACCCTGGAGTGAGATGGATTGGCATAGTGGCTACTACAGTGAAACCAACAGGATAGAGCCAAGTTTGATACTGTTATATATGTGGTATTCACGAGCCCTAGTCAACTTGACAGCAAATAACAACACCAAATGTGTAGATGATCAAAACACCCCTTTGCCTGGCAACTAATATTGATAACTGTAATGAACTCCTGATTCAATCTAGCAGCACACGCACAAATTCAAGGATGCAATCAAATTGCATATTAAACGTTAACATGTCCCAAATCATCTTCTTAACAAGACTTCTCCAAGGAAGTGTAAGTTGCCCCTTTTGTTCAGGCTTTGAGCTAAGGTTGCAATTGTAAAGATGACTCAAACCTTGAAGAACTGAAAGATTTTTTAATTGGTTCTCAATCCATTGTCTTCCTCTCCTGAAATTACTTATTGACACTCAGACTAGAATCTGCTAAAGAAATAGGCACTGCATGGTGTGAGACAGAGTTTCCAATATGTTAGGAAAGACTTAGATCACCCACCTTAAGTCCATGGAGACAGCTTATTCCGGGGCTCTCCTCAGCCACTGAGACTCATAAAAACTCCTATCTCCAGGGACCAGGTTGGGCCTTTATATTCTTTGAGAATAATAGCCTATTCATTTCCTCGGTGGCTATAAAATGACTTTATTGGATTTCAATATCTAAAGGAAGCAGAGCTCTGAGTTAGATCAGAGAGTCACTTGGTTTCATGTAAAACTGAATATTAGAGATTTGAGATAGGAAGATGTTCTTAAACAGTTTGAAATAGGATGTAATATGAAGTTGAAACAGAGCTTCCTAGCTTGAAACTTCCATTTGGAGTAAAGATATCGAAAATTCTTGTCCTTGAATCAAATCTGACTTATAATTACTCCATAGAATGGAGAAAAACTGGCCATAGGGTTTTCAAAGGCATAAAATCTTTACTGGAACATACTGTCACATATTTCCATGGAGCAGCTGATGGGCTAAATAGTCAAAAAGTGTTTTATATCTTTAATTACGGAGCATTTGCTATTACTAAGCAACATATTACTTCAATTCATAAATATACGTATATGTTGTTATTGTTAGGTGTCATTAAGTCAAGTATGACCCATAGAGATCCAATGAACAGCAAACCTGAAACCTGCCCAATCCTGAGCAATGCTCATTCATCATCTCTAAGACACCAGAGCCCATTGCTGAAGTCACAGTGTCAATCCATCTTGTTTAAGGTCTTCCTGTCCTTCACTGACCCTCCACCTTTCCAAGCATGTTGTCTCTCTGCAAGGAATAGCCTCCTTTGTATATATGTATATATGTATATATGTCCAAAGTATGAAAAATGGAGCTTCATCATCCTTGTCTCCAAGGAGCACTCTGGTTGCACCCTTTCCAGGACATATCTGTTTGTGCTTTTGGCAGTTCATAAGATAGTACACTTCACCAGCACAACAACTCAAAGGCATCAATTTTTTTTCATCACTTTCAGTTTCCAGCTCTCTGATGTATAGCAGAGAATGGAGAAGACTGTGGTCTGAATCAGGCACACCTTAATCTTCAAATTGACACCATTGCTCCTCCATATTTTAGAGAGATCTCTTACAGCAGACTTGACCAATGCAATCTTGTTTTTTGTTACGTGCCGTCAAATCACATATAACTCATAGCAAACTTTGTAAAATAGCTCTGAAGCCTGCCCTGTCTTCAGCCAGTCTCACTAAATCTGACACATCTACCTCCATTACCTCATTTACTTTGTAAATCCATCTCATCCAGAGTCTTCCTCTCCTGTGCTGTCCCTCCACTGGGACCACTGTACTTCTCCAAGGACCAATCCCCTCCTGGCCACATGCACAAATTATGTGAAACAGTTTCAAAACCCTTTCCTCCAAGGAGAAACTTAGTTTCACTCTCTCCAAGAAAAATCTGTTGATTCTCTTGACAGTCCATGGTATATTCAAAACTCTTCTCCAGAACTACAACTCAAAGGCATAGATTTTTTTTTCTGTCATCTTCTTCTGCCCGATACAATATGTCTTCTGATTTCATGACTGCTGGTACAAAAGATGTTGATTGTTGATCCAAGCAAGAATAAATCATTGACAGCTTCAATTTTTTTTCCATCTATGATAATGTTGACTGTTAGACCTATAGTGAGGATCTTTGTTTCTAGATGTTGAGACATAATCCATACCAAAGGCCATAGTCCTTGTCTTCTGTAGCAAGTATTTCATATCCTCTTGACTTATCTTCAGAAAATCCAGCTTTACAAATTATTTGCTCAGCATACAGATTGAATAGGTGTGGAGAGAGGATATAATCCTGATGTACACTCTTCCTAATTTTAAATAGTGCACTGTTCCCTTGCTCTGTTTCCATGACAGCTTCTTGGTCTAGGTATAGATTCTGCATTAGAACAATTAAGTGTTCTGGGGTTCCCATTCTTCTCAACATGAGCCATGATTTGTTAGGATCCATGCAATCAAATGCCTTTGCATAGTCAATAAAGACAAAAACACATTCTTGTGGTACTCTCTGCTTTCAACCAGGATCCATCTGACAGCAGCAATCATAGCCCTGGTGCTGCGGTATCTTCTAAAACCAGCTGGTACTTCTGGAAGTTCCCTGTCAATATACTGTTCTAGCTACTTTGTTTTTGTTTTTTGGAGGGGTTTTCGGATTTGGGTTTTGTATATTCCACTAAGGGAGTTATTTATTAGAATCTTTATATTTCCCACACATTGGTTATTAATTATAAGTAAGTACATGTGAGGCTATTCCTAGAAAATATAAAAGATCATATTTTACAATGGGAGTCTATGAGTGGTACAAAAGGTTAAGTGTTCAGCTACAAACCAGAATAATTATTCAACTTTATGCAGAATCACATTGAAACAATGATTTTATGATCTACTCCCAAAATACCATGTTGTTGTTGATGTGTGCAGTTGAGTGTGACTCATAGCAACCCTGTGGTCAACAGCCTAAACCCTTCTCTATCCTGGGCCAATATCATTGTCTCTGACACACTTACACCCTTACCCAGTCACTGAATCAATCCATCTTATCTAGGGTCTTCCTCTCTTATGTTGTCCCTTCATCCTTCCAAGCATGATGTCCCTCTCCAATGACTGGACCCTCCTTGCAACATGTCCAAAGTATGTCAGACGAAGCTTCACAATCGTTGTCTCCAAGGAGCAGCCTTATCTCACTTTATATCTAGGACAAATTTGTTTATTCTCCATTGATAATTCTGTGGTGTACACATTGACTTCCAGGGTTCTCCATTTATTAGGATCACCTGAAAAACAAATGGTTTGATTTGTCTCCTTCCACATGTTCATATCTTCTTGCTGGAGATTTCAACTCTTCACTACGACTAGAATTTATATGAAAATTACTTAGCGGCATCACAAATAATTCTAGTACTTTTTTTAATCTTGCAGATACAAATCTTCTTACTAATCCTTATTTTCAGTCTTTTTTCCCCAGCAATTTTTGAATGATCTTCAATATTTTGCTTGCATGAAATATTAATGATGTTGTTGTTATGTGCCATTGAGTTGTTTGTGACTTGTGGTGATCCTATATACAACAGCTCTGAACTCTGCCTTGAGCCAAACTCATTCTTTCTGACACATCTACCCCCACTCCCCAGTCACTGAATCAATCCATCTTATCCAAGGTCTTCCTCTCTTGCACTGTCCTTCCATCAGACCAAGCATGATGTCCTTCTCTAAAGACTGGTCCCCTCTTGCAATATACCTGAAGTATGTGAAACATAGCTTCAGAATCCTTGCCTCCAAGAAACAGACTAGTTTCACCCTCTCCAAGCAGAACATGTTTGTTTTCCTGGCACTCCATGGTATATTCAATATTCTACTTCAGCACCATAACTTAAAGACTTCAATTCTCCTTCTATCATCCTTAGAAATTGTCCAGCTTTCCAATGCATAGCAAGTAATTGTGAAAACTATGACTCGGATCTGGTGCTCCTTACTCTTGAGATTGACATCACTGATCTTCAGTACTCTGGAGAGATCCCTGAGAGCAGAATTTCCTAAAGCAATTTGTCTTTTGATTTCCTGGCTGCTGGTACCAAGAGTGTTGATTGTGGAGCCAAGCAAACTAAAGCTGTTAACAGTCTCAATCTCTTTACCATCTATCATGATGCTACCAATCAGCCCATTTGGGTGAATTTTTGTTTTCTGATGTTGAGCTTCAATCCATGTTGAAGGCAGCAGTCCTTGGCCTTCTGCAGCAAATACCTGAGGTCCCCCTCTGTTTCACCAAGCAAGGTTGTGTCATCTGCATAATGCTGGTTGCTTTTGAGTGACATCCACTTCCTCTGGAAACTCTATGAACTTTGATAAGTGTCAATAGTTGTAGAGGGGCTTCAGACCTTTTGTTCATAGGGTCTTTAAGAGTCATACTCGACTTGAAGGTAATCAGCAAAAACAACCAAGCCTTATGCCATCCTCATAAAGCACAGCCTTCCATGATCTGTTGTACATATAGATTGAAAAGGTATGGAGATAGTGTACACCTTTCCTGATTTTGAACCATGCCGTGTTTCCTTCTTCTGTTCTGACAACTGCCTCCTGGTCCAAGTATAGGTTTCTTACAAGCACAATCAAGTGTTCTGGGATTCCCATTCTTTTCAGAGTTAGCCAAAATTTGTTGTGCTCTACACAATCAAGTGCCTTTCCATAGTCAAGGAAACACAGATAGACATTCCTCTGGTACTCTTGTTTTCACTGAAGATTCATTTAACATTGGCTGTAATATCGCTAGTGCCATGGTCTCTTCTAAATCCAGCTTGCACATCTGGCAGTTCAGTTTATGTGCTGTTCCAGTCTTTTTTTGATAATTTTCAGCAGGATATTGCTTGCATGTGTTATTAATGATATTGTTCAATAATTTCCATACTCTATCTGGTCACCTTTTTTTGGAATGGTAATAAGTATGATTCTCTTCTAGTCTGTTGGCCAGGTAGTTATCCTCCAGATTTCCTGGCACAATCTAGTGAGTGAGTCCAGGGCAGCATCTGTTCATTGAAATATGTCAGTTGGTGTGCTATAAATCTGGGGTGGGTGGGGTGGGTGTGTTTTGCTGATTTTTTCAGAGCAGCTTAAACTTCCTCCTTCATCCTTGGTCACATGCTCTTTCATGAAATTCTTCTGTGACAGCTAATTCTTTTTGGTATGGTGACTGTATACTCCTTCCATTTTCTTTTGATGTTTCCTGGGTCAATTCTCATTCTGTCTTTAGCATCCTTAAGTAATGCAACTTGAGGCTTAAATTTGTTCTTCAGTTACTTCAGCTTAAGAAAGTTCAACCAAGTGAGTTTATCCCTTTTGATTTTCCAACTCTAGCTCCTTGAACATTTCATTATAATACTTAGCTTTATCTTCTCATGTAGTCCTTTGAAATCTTCTGTTCAGATCCTTAACATCTTCATTTCTTTTCCTTACTTTGGCTTATCAGCACTCTAGTGCAATATTCAGAGTTCTTCTGACATCCATTTAGGTCTTTTCTTCTTCCTCTGTTTTTCACATTCTTCGTGGATGATAGTCTTGATATCCTTCCACAGCTCATCTGGCCTTCACTCATTAGCATTCAAGGTCCCAAACCTTTTCCTATGATAGTCTTTAAATTCAGGAGAGATAGACTCTAGGTCAAACTTTGGTTCTTGCGTATTTGATTTTATTTTCTTTAGCTTTTTTGAACTTGCATACGAGTAGTTGATGATCTGATCCACAATCAGCACCTGGTTTAGGTTTCACAGCTGATGTTGAGATTCTCCAATGATTTCCCCCCATATATGTGATCAATCTGATTCCTATGTAAGCCATCAAGTGAGGTCCATGTGTATAGTCACCATTTGTGTTTCTTTTTTTTTTTTTCATTTGTGTTTCTTATAAAAGGTATTTGCTATGAATCATTCATTGTATAGAATTCTCATTCCGCCTCCAGCATCATTTCTGTCACCAAATCTTTATTTCCCCACTTGTTGAGTCGTCTTCCTTGTTCCCAATTTTTGCATTTCAGTCACCTATTATTACTAACAAAGCTTGGTTACATTTTTGATCTATACCCAGGTGAAAGCTTGTAGAATCATCTGTTTCCTCCCCTTGGCTCTGGTTGTTGGTACATAATTATTTTTTTAAATTTTAAATAATTTATAGCATGTTAATGAGATAAAATAGAGATAAAAGGCAGTCCACATTGATGATGTTTGGAAGATAAAATTACTTCAGAAGTCAACTGAAATCCTTGCTCATGTTCTAAATATAGCCATTGTGATAAGACCTAAAATGTAAGCTAAAATGTTAGCTTCTTATTCACACTTAAGTGGAGGTAGAGCTGCACCAGTGATTCCACATCTCCCAGAGTGGGAAGCATCAAGGCCTCAATACAAACCACTTCCAGGAAGACACTTAGTAAGCCAGGGCCTGAGGAGGCACTTTGTTTTCTGGTTGCGACAGTAGTTCAAAAAACAAAGTGTCCTTTTGTGACTGAGATATTTCACTCAGCATAATGTCCTCCAGTGTCACCCATTTTGTATAATATTTCATGAGTTCCTTGTTTTTCAATGCAGCATAGTATTCCATTGTGTGAATATACCAGTGCTACTCTATCCATTCATTTTGCTGATGGGCACTTGGGTTGTTTCCAACTCTTTGCTATTGTGACCAAAGCAGCAATAAATAAACATGGATGTGTATATATCTGCCTGGGTGGTGGTTATGGCTTCTCTGTTACAAAAGGACAAACACGGCATAGAGCCACTGTTGTAAAGTGGGACTGACATTTGGGTTGAGGAATGACTGAGAAAGGGGATAAATAATGTATACTGCATTGAAACAGATGAGGGAGAGAACTGTTTAAAAGGGATATAGGATTATGAATTACTGTCATGATGTTGTTGTTATGTGCCGTCGAGTCATTTGCAACTCATAGCGACCTTATGCACAACAGCCTTAAACCCTGCTCTGTCCTGCGCCAACTGCACTGCCTCTGACACACCCATCCCGATTACTCCAGTCACTGAATCAATCCATCTCATAGAGGGTCTTCTCCTCCTGCGCTGTCCCTCCACCCTCCCAAGCATGATGTCCCTCTCCAAGGACCCATCCCTACTGGCAACATGATCCTTGCCTCCAAGGAGTAGCTTGGTTTAATCCTCTCCAAGATGAATCTGTTTGTTTTCCTGGCAGTCCATGGTACATTCAGTACTCTTCTCCAGCACCGCAGCTCAAAGGCATCAACTCTCCTTCTGTCCTCTCTAGTCATTGTCCAACTCTCTGATGCATAACAAGCGATTGCAAAGACCATCGCCTGTATCAGGCGCACCTTAGTCTCCAGAGAGACAACGTTGCTCTTGAGCACTTTAGAGAGGTCCCTAACAGCAGACTTCCCCATCGCAATATGCTTTTTGATTTCCTGAATGCTGGTGCCAAGAGTGTTGACTGTGGAGCCGAGCAAACTGAAGCTGTGAACACTCTCAATCTCTTCATCATCTATCCTGATGCTGCCAATTGGTCCAGTGGTGAGAATCTTTGTCTTCTTGACACTAAGCCTCAGTTTATACTGAAGGCTGCAGTCCTTGACCCTTTGCAGCAAGTGCATGAGGTCCTCCTCAGTTTCAGCAAGCAGGGTTGTGTCATCTGCATAACGCAGATTGTTAATAGATAATCTGTTCTGCATACAGGTTGAAAAGGTAAGGAGATAGGATGCATCCCTGGCGTACACCCTTCCCAATTTTGAACCATGCAGTGTTACCCTGCTCTGTTCTGACTACTGCCTCTTGGTCCAAGTACAGGTTTCGCATTAGCACAATCAAATGTTCTGGGATTCCCATTCTTCTCAGAGTTAGCCACAGTTTGTTGTGCTCTACGCAGTCAAGTGCCTTTGTATAGTCAATGAAACACAGATAGACATTCTTCTGGTATTCTCTGCTTTCAGCCTAGATCCATCTAACATCAGCAACAATATCCCTAGTACCACGACCCCTTCTAAACCCAGCCTGGACTTCCAATAGTTCTCTGTTGATGTGCTGTTCTAATCGTTTTTGGATGATCTTTAGCAGAATCTTGCTTGCATGTGAAATCAATGACACTGTTCTGTAGTTTCCACACTCAGTTGGGTCACCTTTCTTTGGAATGGGAACAAATAGAGATCTCTTCCAGTCAGTTAGCCAAGTGGTTGTTCTCCAGATTTCTTGGCACAACTTGGTGAGCACATCCAGGGCAACATCTGTTATCTGAAATACTTCAATTGGTATACCATCTATTCCTGGGTCCTTATTTTTTGCTATTTCCTTCAAAGCAGCTTGAACTTCTTCCTTCATCACCATAGGCTCTTGCTCATATGTTATTTCATTAAATTCTGTATCTGCCAATTCCTTTCTATACAATGACTCAGTATATTCCTTCCATCTTCTTTTAATATTGCACAGTGGAGTGGAGTTGGAGGCGGGGTTGTATAACAATGAAAGAATTTTTCTTTTTCTTTTCAAAGAGAAGAGAGAACTCGGGCAGGGAAGGGAAGGGTGGGCAGGGAGAAAAGTGCAACAATGAATGAATGGAAATCCTAAGTCTCTATAAATGTTCATTCAAATTAATTTAAAAAGAAGAAAAAAAATAAAGCATCTGTTGAATCCTCCTTTATTCTCTTTTCATTTTCTTCCATTTGTTGTTCTTTTGCAGTTGGGAGAAGAGTGGCAACAATCTCCTTCCTTCCTAAAGCCTTCCTTTGGCTTTGCTCGGAAACCTGGGGCCAGAATTTATCTATTACAGCATAGTGACAGGTTCGGACGTCTCAGTGTGGAATCACAAAATCCATACAACACTGAGGCTTTACTGCACCATGACAACATGGTTATTGGAGTTGTACAGAAAACTTCCAACTTTAAGGCAAACTTTCAGGGATTATAGTGTCAACACCTGCTTATGTGTTGACTGATCATATGCATAAAATGTTAACTCTGTGGAGAACATGAAAACAGGAGGATTCCCTTTCACTAATTCTGGTGGTCTTTTTGTTTGATGCATTGACACTGAATCCACCCTCAATGCAGCTTTTATTCACATAGTCTCAGTCTCAAACCTACTCTGGACTTGGTTTAGCTTCAGTTAAAAACTCCAAAACATTTTGGCAGTCTCCACCACACTGGCTCTTTGGAAAGCTGCTGGTACATACATTTGAATGATTGTGGTATTAACAGATCTTCCTTGTATGTGTATGGATATTATCCTGTCACTTACAACATAGTATTTCAAGATGGATCTAGAATGCTCATCTAGATGATAACATAATTATGATAAAAACAAAAGGGGGAAATATAAAAAAAAATAAATAAAAAAAGGGGGGGAAATATGGGAAGCCAGTACTAATTATTTGTAATAAACTGAATGCTATTTAAAAAAATAAAAAAAACAAATAAAAAAAAGATGAATCTAGAAATGGTCTTTTTTTTTTTTTTTAGAAATTGTCTTTTTTGCTGTTGTTGTTAGGTGCCATTGAATTAAGCACAACTTATAGAGACTCTGTGAACAACAGATCTGAACCCTGTTCTATCTTGTGCCATCCTCACACTTCCTGACACATAAAAGCCCATTGCAGCAGTCACTGTATCAATCCACCTGGGTGAGGGTTTTCTTCTCCTTTGCAGACCCTCCACCCCTCCCAAAATCATGTCCTTCTCCAAGGAATAGCACCTCTTAACAACATGTCCAAACGATGTGAGGGAAAGCCTCATCACTCTTGCTTCTAAAGAACACTCTGCTCACTAGTCATTGGAATGTTTGGCCCTCTAGTCTCTAGGTGAGACAGATCAACTTACATTTCATCTCACACTTCTGGGCTCCTCATGGGATTGAGTTCAGCCTACACCCTTTTTCAACTTCTCTTTTGACTTCTTCTGATTCACTGATTTCTCTCGTGTGAGACCATCCCTCAGTACATCCTGTGCTCCTGACTCCCAATATTAAATCCAGCTTATCAGAAACACCTCTCAAACCCATTGCCATGAACTGACTGATAGCTGACCCCCAAAGGAGGCTTTTAGAAATTATGAATTGCTCAGCAGAATATTACCCATATTTGTCCCATGAAACAACTAGCGAATTTAAACCTTTGCCTTTGGGTTGGCAGTGCAACTCTTTACCCATTAGGCCACTGGAGGTCCCCAAATCCTGCTAATAGGTGATTTAAACCAAGAAGTCTCTTTGTTCCCTTATCTTCTTTTTTTAAATCTTTTTTCTACTTTATTTTACTTCTTTGTTTCTTTTATTCTCTGTCTCAGTAACTTTTACCTGTCTTCTTTAGCTCACTACCAGGAAAATGAGGCAATAGTTATAGTTTTTATTTATCTTTAAGAAAAGCAATGAGACTTATCTGGAACAATGACTTGTAGACATGTTTGAGTTTCACTCAGCTATTTGTGGGCTTCCCAAGACCTTACCTCTTGATTAAATTAGCAATATTTGGTTTGGTGGAAACCAGGGAACCCCCCCCAAAAAAACCACAACAAAAACCCCTCTGACCCATTTTCCAACTCCTTGACATTGTCCCTCAGCCCTCTGAACAATGTACTTGTCTTTAATTCTCAGAAAAGAAACGGTAGTAATATGAGAACGTTTCCTACTAACACACTACCCCTGAGAAAGACGTGCAGGAGCCTTGTCCATGTATAAGGCATACAGTTCAAATCCAACAGCTGCCTTTTGAGAAGATGGAGAATTTCCTTCCGTGGATTTTTGTTTTTATTTTATACTGATTCATTTACAAAGTTCGAATACGTTGTTTTTCACACCAGATCTTCCCCATTTCCTTCACCCCCCCCCCATCAAATTGTGCAATCCTGTGATTAAAGCCACCTCTAGGCCCCCTAGCCCCCATTTTCACTCCCTGCTTC
Source organism: Elephantulus edwardii (assembly GCF_000299155.1). Classification (NCBI taxonomy): domain Eukaryota; kingdom Metazoa; phylum Chordata; class Mammalia; order Macroscelidea; family Macroscelididae; genus Elephantulus; species Elephantulus edwardii. The sequence goes on along the minus strand of NW_006400109.1, from coordinate 1,863,554 downwards.
TTTTTTTTTGTCTCAGGAAACCATCTGCAGGATCCGCTAAGAGTCGGTTCCAACTCAATGGCACACAACAATAACAACAACAACAAAAACAACATGCTTTTTCCTGCAACACTTTCCTTCTCTGTATTGAATCAACCTAATTCTGCCTTGGAATCTTGTCTTGCACAAACTTCCGCCATCTCTAATACAAGCACAGATTGACAGTTTTCTCAAGCTAGCTAAGTCTACTGTCATGTTACATTTATAAACATGTGGCCAACATGCCCTTGTTTTATAATAATAATAGACCTGGAGGCCTTGGAACGCAAAAGCAAGCATACGTTTCTGCTTTGAAGTCATAGCCAGGAAATAAGTCCTGAGGCCCTTTAAAACCAGCTCTATTTCAAAGGGAGTGGCTGAAGGAGTTGAAAGATGAACCTTTTCCTTTCGTCCAGGCTATGCCGGGGGTGTGTTGGGCACACTCACAGCCCAGATTCTCCCGACAACAATAAAAGCTTATGACTTCCCAAGACATGGGTTGGTCAGAGAGAATCTTAGACCTCCCAGGAAACCACAGGTTTGGCTGTGCCCTGGAGTCCTTTTCCCCAATAGGAAATGGGGCTTCTTTACCTTGAGTTGTTAAAGAGAGAATTAAGCAGCCTGCCTAGAAACTCTGTTCTAATCCTTCCTCAGCTGTACCCCACAGCTACAGGCTGGGCAAACTCCCCAAACTAACAGGTGCAGATGAGCTTTTACAGGTAGAAAGGGATTAACTCAATCCTACTGCTTTTGTTCATGTCTCCACTCAAATTTTCCACAGAGCAAGACTTGACCAAGAGGAGCTGGCTGAAATTATGCCCTTAAATTGCTACTTCTATTTAAGATGGGGGTCTTCACTGTTTTTTTCCTGCTGTAATCCAATTCCAGCCACTCAACATAGAAGTGAAGACTGATGATTTATTTTTTACACAAGAATCTAATTCAATTGTGATTGTATGTGCAGAATTTCTGAATCTTTTCTCCTGGAATCTGGACTATTTTACCGATATAATTTTTTTTAAAAAAAATCTATTTTCACTGGCCTAATTTTAGCTTTCAAAATGTAATCGCTGCTTTTATTGCTTTTCAGTATTTACCACCACTCTTCATAGCTGGATTCTTGAGTTTTTAGTCTAATTTTATTTTGTATCCACAAAAACCTCAATATGACATGTTTGGAATTTATCTGCTTTGTTGCCTTAGATCTTGAGGTGGAAAATTATTGGCTTCTGGAGGAGAAGATGTGCCTCCAAGTTCTGATTTACTAAAGCATGGTTTTCCTGGCCACGACAAGCATGAGTTTCTCTTCCGCTCAACTATAGCCTCCTTGTCCTCATGTGATGACCCCTCAGCCTCCACTTCCTGCCCTTTCCCCACCTAGGAGCAAAGCTTGTTTCTGGCAAGTGCCAGCAGTTGGCCATTCACAATTTCTATTAAACGTAAGCAATTTTATTATTTCACTGGAGAACAATAGCTTTTAAGTGTTTACTGAGGAATGAAAGACAATGCTGAGCCCCAAGGAGAGGATACTTGTGAGAGTGGGTTGGTGCAAAAAGCCTTTCTGGGCCTTTGAAATCTCTAGGACCGGAGCATTCTCTGGGTATGAATCAGGACAATCTGTGCCAATAAACAAGCAAACTCTAAAAGCAAGATTTAAAGGCATCAAGCCCCTTTTGTTCCCTCCTTTGCATTTAATTCTCTTTTAAACATGCATGTTGAAGCTATGTCATTACTTGTCATTATGGGAAAATACTATTTTTCAAACAACAGTAACAACAACAATGGCACAATCTGATTAAACAACTTCCTGGCTTCCTGAACCCTTTTGATATGAATCTTCATACCAAACCTTTGAGATGCATAAACAACACTTAAGATCTCACCTTTCATACCTCAACCCTATTATTCAGAAAAACAGAAAAGGAGCTGAGACAGAAACTCCAATGTCAGATTAATAATTTCACAGTCTCTCAATTATATCAGGCTGAATCCATTTAAGTGTAACCATTTAGAATGGAATATTATTTGGAGGAATTCTATAAACTGTCTTTCCCCCCTTAGATAATCATGATATCTTAGATGTAACATTTAAAAAAAAGTCTACGTCTTGTGACTTGTTTTTCTGTTCCATTCACTCTGGCATACGCTCCCACGGGGTTGATCTTCAGCCAAACACCAATTCTATTTATTGTCACTCCTCAAACTGCCTAACAAGGACCAAAAGGATAAGAAAAAGTACTTGCAGTTGTCTCATTCATTGCCAGCGTTTGGGGATGTAATAAAGAATATAAAACCATTTATTCAAATTTCAAAAATGTCAGATTTCTCAAATACAATTTTATTTGAATAAATTTCTAATTCTTGCTAAAAGAAATTTTAGCATGCAGACTAACACATATGTGGGGAAAGGTGTGTTCACCACTGTCAGATGTCCATAAGGGTTTTGTTGTTGTTGTTGCTGGTTTTTTCAATATAACACCTAGGGAGCTCTGGTGGCCTATTGGCAAGAAGCTGCACTACCATCCAGAAAGGCCCATGGTTCGAGGTTACCAGCTGCTCCACAGGAGACGAATGGGCAATCCCCTCTCATACCATTAACTGCCTCTGAAAACCCACCAGAAGGTCAGCTGTGGGTCCGTTCTGACTCAACACTACACAACAACATAACATCTAATTCAACCTTTTAAGAATCTTAATACCATTAAGATCACATTGCTAAGTAAATAGTAATGAAATATTTCTTGCCATCATATAATTCAGTCTTGCCAGATCTTTAACCTGCTCTCTAGTTTATGCCTTTGAGCTGTGGTGTTGGAGAAGAGTATTGAGGGTACCATGGACTGCTAGGAAAACAAACAGATTCATCCTGGAGAGGGTTAAACCGGGTGGCTCCTTGGAGGCAAGAATTCTGAGGCTCCATCTAACATACTTTGGACATGTTGTAAGGAGAGACTGGTCCTTGGAGAAGGACATCATGCTTGGGAGAGTGGAGGGACAGCGCAGGAGGGGAAGGCACTCTATGAGGTGGATTGATTCAGTTACTGGGATAATCAGGATGGGAGTGTCAGAGACAGTGTGATTGGCACAGGACCGAGCAGAATTTAGGGCTGTTGTACATAGGTCGCTATGAGTCGCAAGTGACTCGATGGCACATAACAACAACAATAACCAGTTAAACCAGACTGCCCAATTAAGAAAGTGGGAGAATTATTTTCTTAGATAATATGAATTACAGAATAAATAAAAAATCAAACCCACTGATAGTTAACCTATCAAAATTTGTGATGATCCTACAGGTCAGAGTAGCATTGTCCCATAGAGTTTCCAAAGTTGTAAATCTTAATAGAAGACTATTGCATTTTTTTTCTGCACAAGAGTTGGTGGGTTCAAACAGCCTAATTTTTGGTTAATGGTCCAATACTAGCCTGATGTGCCCACAGAGGTTCTTGAATTAGAAAATAGAATATGTAGAAATCTTTGAGTCAATATTGCTTTAGGTTAGAAAAAAGTGAACTAGAAAGATTCCTCTTCAACTCTTGTCTCCTCTTGGATTGAAAGACTAACCTACTCCATAAGGAAAATGAACAAAGCTGGTCTTTCTTGCACATCCTCAGGGGAGCTAAGATTTTACCCAACTGTCTTTCTAATCTCTGCTCTGCATAAATTCAGTCCCACAAGGTCCTTCTTGTCACAGAAGAACTCAGAAGGTTTTCTTTTTCTCCAATCTTGGTACTTGTTCACACAACCAGAGTAATTGAGCATAAATGCATAATTGTGATAGTTTGGATTCTCTGAAAAGATTTTTATGTGCAATAGACAGTACCACTAGTTTAGGGCCTTGAGTGGTTTAGCTGGTGGTGAGTTTCACTGATAAGCCAAAAACTGTGTGCTTCTAGCGGTTCAAATCCACCAGTGGCTCCACAAAACAAATATGGGCAAACTTGGGAATCCAACAGAGTGTTTCTTTGACTTGGAACCAACTCAATGACAGTGAGTTTGAGGATATTTTTCAGTTGTGTCAGTAGTTTGGTTAGTTTTAGTATCCCTTCTGATTCTTTTAAAACCTTCAACTGTTTCTTTAGTTCCTGCTGTAGTTGTAATTATCTGTCATTTTTCATCATCCTGTGAACATGTGATATTTTTCTCTCCTTGTTCTCCATGGCCTTATAGTGCTAAAAATAATTTTGTCACTTTTTCTTTCTTTTTTTTTTAAATTTGAAACCTTGGAACAAATAGAAGATATTAAAAAGGGGATAACCCCCCCCCCAAACACTGGGTTCCTTTCACCTGAAGAAAGTTTGAAATAAAAATTCTCTTACAGAGGCCTCTTCATATACTTGAAATGAGGATGTGCAGAATTGTCTCTTCAAGTAAGCAGCTGGCACAGCCTTGTACACCCCAGGGCACAGGGTGAGAAAATATCATCATTTGACTGAAAAAGCAGTAGAGGAAATGTTTGCCAAGAAAGAGCTTCAGAAGCCCTGCTTGAACATGAGTTTGAGGATGTGAAAATTCTATTGCTACAGCTGACACAGGGTTGGGTGACTGGAAGATGATGCCAGGGCATTGCTATGGATGAATATTTTGGGACAGCTGTGAACCATTCATTAATTTTCATTGCTGCTAAAACAGAGAGATGACAAATATTAAACTCATGAAGTAACAACTCCTCTTGGATTAAAAGACTAAACTAAGTAAAACTTGGTTTTACTCAGATACTCAAATATCTGAGTTTGGTAACAAATAATACTATCTATTATCATATAACAAATGAATTCAAAAGTAGGGTCTTAAAACAACATTTATTCCCTCACTAAACCTCTGCCTTGCCTATGACATAACTTGATTATTTAAGGATAGAAGACTGCATGAGGGCGTGGATGAGAAAGTGGATATCATTGGTGGGCATCTTGATGGTTCAATCCAGATACAGAAATAGAAGCTACCAGAACCCACTGCTTTTAGTCACTTCCTGCTCATGGCTCCCCTCCACGGGCTTTCTGAGGCTATGCATCTTTATTGGAAGAAACTGCCTGTCTACCTTTCATAGCAATGTGAGATTCTAAGCTTTCAGTCAGCACCATGCATATACTACCACCTTGTATTGCCAAGAATTTTTGAGGAAATACAGACAGCAACTGTATGTCCCATTTAAAAGGAATGTCAAGATTCTTTACATTAAGGTGATATTTCCTTTGAAAAGAAAATATAATTGAGTATATAGATCATGGCGTAGCGGTAAGAATCTGCATTACAATCCAGAAGGCACGTATCTGTCAGCTGCTCCTCAGGAGAAGGATGAGCAATATCCTTCCAAGTGATTGTTGTTGTTGATTACCTTTAAGTTGAGCAGGACTCAGTGATCCTATGTGCAAAAGGCTTGAAGCCCCTCTACAACTATCAACATTTATCAAAGTTCAGAGAGTTTCCGGAGGCAAGTTGTTTAGGAAGTGAATGCCACTCCTGCTACTGCCTCTGAAAACCCACTGGAGGGTCAGCTCTGGGTCAGTCTTGACTGGATGGTACACCACAACAACATTAAGTCTTTATGGCTTTGCAATGCCATAGTCTATGAAGAACTGCCCTACTAACTCAAAAAGCTTGCATTCTGGCAGCTGGATTCCACCAGCCACTAGTCAAAAGAAAGATCAACAGTCTCTCCTCTAGTGGGATGTACAGCCTCGGAAATCCAATGGAGAGTCAGCCAGTTAGAAGTCGAAACTGATTCAGTGACAATGATGGAGTCTACTTAGATTGTGCTCAGTAATTGTGTGCTTGCTATTGAGGTGGTAATGGGCGGATATGTTATTAGGGGGTAGATGTATGAGCTAGAATCTTTACCTTTAATAATGGAAACTTATTTTCTTCCTTTATTTCTTCATAGACTGGGCTTGTCTGTGGAAACTATATATATCTATAAAGTTTTATATGTAAATATGTGAAATATATATATATATATATATATATATATATATATATATATATTTGCTCTGATGGCCTAGTGGCAAGAAGCTGTGCTGCAGTCCCCAAAGCACACGGTTCAAGGCCACCAGCTGTTCTTTGGGAGAAGGATGGGTAATCTCCTCCCGTGTGATTAACTGCCTCGGAAAACCTGCCAGAGGCTCAGCTATGGGTAGGTTTCAACTCAACAGTATACACAACAATGGTAACTACTACATGTATATATATATATTGTCTTGTGTCATCCTCACAACCATCCTTACAACCTCTGAGACGTCTGAGGTCATTGCTGTAGTCATTTCTCCATCTACTTGGTTGAGGATCTTTCTTTTGCCATCCCTCCACCTTTCCAAGACAGTCATTATTAGCTCGGGAATAATAGAACACCATTTGAGGAGGTCATATATAATGTTTTTTTTAGATGGAATATAAAAATATAATAACATCAGTCATCCTTGAATTCTTGAAGTCATTAGAAGAACAAGGCTTCTTTTTGGTAATTTGTCTATTGCTGCCTGATATCACAACAGAGAGCTATCCAGGAAGGACATCCAGGATCACAACAGTGCATCTAGGCAGAAGAAAGAGTTGACACGTGTGTTTATTTAAGGGCCTTTGACTAGAAGTATTAAGGGAGAGATTTAGGAAACTTTTGCTGCATGAGCTCTATTACTTTCAGTTATAAAGTTCAGAATGCCAATGGATGGGGTAGTTAAATCCATTTCAGGAAACAATATTAGCACAGAGAAAGTAATGAGGACAGAAAGAGTTAGCCTCCAGCTGAAAGTAGACTGTGTCAAAGATTGGACATTGGCAAAATAGAAACAATAGTCTCAAATAAGCAGCACTGGCTGGAGGCTTCCGTTCACCTCAGTTCAAAGAAAATCAAGATCTCAACTGCAGCTGCTTTCTATAACAGGTCTGCTCTTGTCCACCAGCGCACTTCCAGGACTAAATGCCACTTGTCAGGTTCCAACTTTTCTAGCCCACAAGATCTTATCGTTAGGACAATGGTCCAAGAATGTGTTTGTCTCCAATGTCCAGTCAAACTGAGTTGGTACTGGCTTCAGAGCTGAATGACAAAGTGTATTAATGCAGTTACTAAATCTGTAATTCCAAATAATTATGTTGGTATTATTATATTGTCGTATAATAATTATATTCCTTTGCAAGAGAAGAAAGTGATTTCTGATTTACTTGTATTGATGTCACTTTACTATAGATCCAACAATATTTTATAAAAATCTCAAATTATGTATACGTTGACTTATTTATATAGTTGTCTATACTATCTGTAAATTGAAATTCTGAGTATATCTCAGAAGTACACAGGAACTTTGACTTATAAACAGACAACAAGTTGAGACAATGGTTCTTTAGTGAAAATATGTGTACTATTCTGTGATTTCAGAATGAGTTTGAAGCAATTTCTTCTACTCTTTATAGCTAATCCCAGAGAAAGAAGAAAGAGAATAAGGAATTAGAATGGATCTAATAGGTCCCGGAAAAGACAGGGTAATCATAGGCTTAGATCAATGATGATTAATTTTGTTAATAAAAATATATGCAAGTGATGATTTGAAACACAATTTGAATGAAGGAACATGTGAAACACAATGTACTTGGATGATAAACAATGCATATATATGATTATTGTATGCAAACCAATATGAAATTATTCTGAAAGTTGAAACACACACACACATAGATAGAATAAAAGAAGAAGACAAAATGTTAGTTTATTAGCAAATGGATGCGAACAGAGTGTGGAAGAGAATATATAATGTTTAGGTAAGGAGTACTGAATTTTAAAGTCAGTCTTACAACAAACTTTATGGCCACTTTTGCTTGATGCTATCCATGTCTGCTAGACTTTGTTAGTTTATTCCCTATAACTTTTTGCATGTTTATAATTTGTTCTTGTTTTGCCATTAAGTCAAAACCAATGCATAGCTAACCCTCTAGACAGTTTTCAGAGGGAGTTAATGGCACAGGAGGAGATTGTCCATCTTTCTCCTGCAGAGAAGCTGGTGGATTTGAATCTTGTGCCTTTGGGTTGCTAGTATAGCCCTTTACCACTAAATTACCAGAGCTCCCTCTGGTGATTAAAAAAAAAACCAAAATTATAGTAGTTTTGTATACTGTTGCTGTTGTTGTTGTGTACCATCAAGTTGCAATCGACCCATAGCTGGCTCTCTGACTGGTTTTCAGAGACCATTAATAGCTTGGGAGGAGATTGCTCATCTTCTCCCAGGGGAGCAGCTGATGGATTCAAGTCTTGTGTTAATCAATTTCCTTGAGCACCTACCTCTCTTTAGATGGCCTTCTGCCTTTCCTAAAATGATGCATTTTTCTGAGAACTAGGCCCTGCTCTCAACTTTCCCAAAATATGTGACATGAATTCCACCATCTTTGCCTCTAAGAAGCACCTTGGTTGCATTTCCTCCAAGACAGATTTGTTTGTTCATTTGGCAATTTTTGAGATATCCAATACTCTTCACCAACATTGTTGTTGTTGTTGACTGCGTTCAAGTTGAGCACAACTCATAGTGGCCCTATGAACAAAAGACTGAAGCCCCTCTCCAACTATCGACATTTATCAAAGTTCATAGGGTTTTCAGACACATGCTACTTAGGAAGTGGATGTCACTTCAGTTTCCAATGCTCTTCATTAGAGGGACTCAATATTTGAGGATGGACACTGTGATGAGGCTCTGAGGTGACTGGTCCTATGGAGACTCAGAGAGGGAGTGGGTGCTGGCATAAAGCCCAGACACCAGCCCCAGACACAGAACCCCTCTAGGAGCCTCTCTGAGCCCCGAGGTTTCCAGGCCCTGAGTACCTTCATGCCAATGCAGTCACCTATCCTCACCGTAAGAATGAAGGTTGGGTTCACAATAGCAAGGAGTTAGAAACAACCTAAATGCCCATCAACAAACAAATGGATAGAGAAGCTGTGGTATATTCACACAATGGAATGCTATGCTGCATTGAAAAAAAAAAACACAAGGAACTCATGCAATATTATTAAAAATGGGTAGCCCTGGGGGACATTATGCTGAGTGAAGTATCTCAGTCACAAAAGGACAAATACTTCATGGTGTCACTGTTGTAAAACAGGACTGACCTCAGGGTTGGCGGAGACTGTGAAAGATGGGTTCAATAATGTATACTGCATTTAAACAGATGAGGGAGAAAACTGTTTAAAAGGGATATGTGATTAGGTATTTTTGTCATGACAGCAGTCCAGAGCTGCATAGTGGAGTGGACATGGGGGGAGGGTTTGTAAAACAATGAAAAGATTTTTCTTTTACTTTTCCAAGAGGGTAGTGTATGAGGGGGGAGGGATGGGAAGGGAGAAAAGTACAACAATGAATGAATGGGGGGAAAAAATTGGACAATGAATAAAGAATGTCAATGAAAAAAAAAAGAATGCTGTTTAAAAAAAAAGAATGAAGGTTGGGGTTAGTAGGCACCTCCCAGGGGTCTTTCCCAGGCTCCCAGCTCACTGCCCAAGGTGAGGCTAGAGTGGTTCCCCACCACCACGCCCTGCTCTCCACTGGCTCACAGAGTGGGGAAATTGAAGCCAGGGCCTGGCTCAAGGCCATTAAGGAGACTAAGGTACCCTGTCTCTGAATTCAACCCCTCATTGTTCAGCAGAGGAGCAGGGAGGAAACGCTCCCCTAAACGAGGCAGAGTTTGGCAGTGCTGACCATGCGTTAGGAAGCTCCAATGACAGTGAGGGTCAGGAACCAGGGTTTCTTCCTTTGTTTCAGGAGCCCCCACACCCTCCCTTGGCCTATGAAGGACAATGCGGGGGCAGCAAGGAGACAGAATAGGAAAGAATCTTGTGTCCCCACCCCATCCCCCGACAGACTAACATCTCGCCAAGTACACAACAGGAGTCTTCATCAAAGTAATAATTGAAAAGTCTTTATTTTTTATCACCCTTGTTCACTGTCCAATTTTCAGATGCATTGGGAAAATCTGCTGTTAGGGGCCTCATTAGAATGCTGAACAGCAACGATATCAGTCTGGAGAGTAAGGTGTGCCTAATCCAGCATCAAATATCTGGAAAATAATTAAGGATGACAGAAGAAGAATCTATGTTTCTGTATTGTGGTGCTAGAGAAGAGTATTGAAAATACCATGGACATTCCAAGAGAATAAACAGATCTGTGCTGAAGAAGAGAAAGCCAAATTGCTCTTTGGAATTAAGGATTTTGAAGTGTCATCTCAGATGTGTTGGGCATGTTTCCAGGAGAACATTATTCTTAGAAGGATAGAGGGCCAACACAGGGGAGGAAGACTTTGGGTGGGACGACTGACACAATGATAAGGGTAATGGGACAGGTGTGTCACAGACAATGCATTTGGCTCAAGATAGAGCAGGATTCAGAGCTACTTTTCCTAGAGTTGCTATGAGTCATAATCAGCACATAAATAGCAATAAACAACAAAATCACTTAGTCCTTTATTTGATTCAGGCACTACAAGGCAGTAGAATTAGGACAGGTTGACCCTGAACAGGCTGAACTCAGAAGGATAAATTAGTTCCTGTAGAAAGAAAAGAAATTCCTGTCAGAAAGTTTCTATAAGAAGAATCCCATAAACTAATGATCTTACAAATAATTCTTGGCAAAATAATTATAAAAAACATTGTCACAGTGTCAGTTCATCTCAAAGAGAGACTTCCTTCTCTGACCTTCTTTCAATGATAGTAAATCTCTTTTTTTTTTCTTTTAAGAAACACAAAATGTGATTTTATACATGGACCTTATCTGATGGTCTGCACAGGAATCAGATTGACAACATATGTGCAAAAAATCATTGGAGAAGCTCACTATCAGCAGTTAAGATCAGGCCAGATGCTGCCTTGGAACACATCAAGTTTTGTTGAAAACATTGACAAACAAGAATTCTCCAAGAATAGATGAGATACCAATTGACATGCTTCAACTAACAGATCCAACCCTGGACATGCTTACCGGTCTACGCTAGGAAATTTGGAAGACAACTACCTGGATGACTGCCTGGAAGAGATCCATATTTGTAGAGTATGGAAATTACCAAACAATATCATTAATATCACATACAGGCAAAAGACTGCTGAAGATCATCCAAAAATGGCAATGAACTTTCGGGCTTAGAAGAGGCCATGGCACCAGGAATATCATTGTTGATGTCAAACATATTCAAGTCGAAAGCAGAGAATACCAGGAAAATATCTATTTGTGCTTTATTGACTATGCAAAGGCATTTTACTATGTGGATCATAACAAATTATATGTAGCCTTGTGAATAATGGGAATCTCAGAACACTTAATTGTGTTCATATGAAATCCATGCCTAGACCAAGAAGCTGTCATTCAAAGAGAATAAGGGAAGACTGTGTGGCTGAAAGTCAGGAAAAATGTGCATCAGGGTGTGTCCTTTCTCCATACCTACTTACTCAATTAGTATGGTGAGCAGATAATTCATACAATTGGATACTAAAAAAGAGCACAGAGTCAGGATCTGAGAGAGACTTATTAACAACTTACATTAGACTGATGGCACAACCTAGCTTGCTGAAGGTGAAAAGGATCTGAAATACTTGCTGCAGAAGATCAAAGAAAGACTACAATCTTCAGTATTGATTACATCTGAATATCAAAAAAGTAAATGTTCCTACCACTGGGATTATAATTGGAAACATCATTATAAATGAAGAAGATTGTAGATACTTAAAGTGCTTTAATCGTACTTGGATCCATAATCAACACCAGCAGTTAGGATATCAGAAGATGTATTGCTTTAAGTAAATCAACTGTCAGTGACATCTCTAAAATACTGAAGAGCAATAATTTCAGTTTGAAGACTAAGGCATGCCTGAATTTGACCACTGTCTTTTCAATCACTTGCTACAGATCTGAGAGCTGGAAAATTAATAAGGATGGTAAGAGAAGAATGGATGCCTTTGAGTTGGAATGTTGGAGAAGAGTACTGAATATCCCATAGACTTCCAAGAGAATAAATAGATTGTTGTTGTTGTTGTTATGTGCCATCGAGTCGCTTGAGACTCATAGCGACCCTATGTACAACAGCCCTAAACTCTGCTCTGTCCTGTGCCAATCGCACTGTCTCTGACACTCACATTCCGATTATCCCAGTCACTGGATCAATCCACCTCATAGAGGGCCTTCCCCTCCTGCGTTGACCCTCCACCCTCCCAAGCATGATGTCCTCCTCCAAGGACCTGTCTCTACTCACAACATGTCCAAAGTATGTTAGATGGAGCCTCAGAATCCTTGCCTCGAAGGACAAACCCGGTTTAACCCTTTCGAGGACAAATCTATTTGTTTTCCTAGCAGTCCATGGTATTCTCAATACTCTTCTCCAGCACCACAGCTCAAAGGCATCA
>NW_006400109.1:1845986-1848476 GCF_000299155.1 Elephantulus edwardii | reverse complement strand
TCTTTGTTCCCGACTTTTGCATTCCAGTCACCCATTATTATCAATGCATCTTGATTGCATGTTCGATCAATCTCCGATTATAAAAGTTGGTAAAAATCTTCTATCTCCTCTCCCTTGGCTCTTGTAGTTGGTACATGTATTTGAATGATAGTGGTATTCACTGGACTTCCTTGTATGTGTATAGATATTATTCTGTCACTGCTCCTTAAAGGCAAGGATGGGCAAGCTTCTTCATCTCTCATTCTTTGGACCTGTTGCTAGGAGAGGCTATTTATTGGAAAAGGATATCAGGCTTGGAAAGTTAGAGTGTCAGCGAAAAAGAGGAAAACCTCCAGTGAGATAGATTGACATAGTGACTGCTAGAATTGACTCAAGTGTAGCAGAGATAAGGGTGGCACAGGATATGGCAGGATTCAAGTCTGTTAACAGTTCACAGTATCACAATAAGTCATACTCTATTCAACAGTTCCTAACAACAGGTGCAACAACCAGATAATCTGTTTCTCATATTGTGTGCCTTACATGAGTAAGTAGATCCAATGGGGTTGACTGAAACATTTCATTTGGTATTCTGCCGATTCCTGAAGCCTTGCTTTTCACCAATATTTTCTGTGCTGCTTGGAATGTTTCTCTTTATATGCTTCTCTATTTTATGTTGTTGCCTTGATTGGTTGAGATGTGAGTAATTGTTTTTGATAGAGCGACTGTGTATTCTCTCTCTTCTTTTGATACCTCTATGCCAGTTTTCCCATGTTTTTAAACTTTTGGTTATAGAATCTTTGAGTATTACAACTTGAATCTTCAGCTCTCTTTAGAGAGAAAAACTCAGGCATATTCCTCCTTTTTGGTTTTCTAACTTTTGATCTTTGTTCATTTCATTATACTTTTGTTTTGTTTTCTCAGCTGCCTTTAGAAATCTTCTGTTCAGGTCTCTTCTTTCATTATTTCTTCTTTTTTTTTTGTTTTAGCTTTTCTATATTCTCAAACAAGTTTCAGAATGTGTTCTAATATCTATTCTGCTATTTTTCTTTCTTTCTTGTCTTTTTATTTATTTTCTTCTTTACTGTGTTTTTAATGGATCTTTGTTTCCATGTCTGATATCTATGATGACATAACATATCTAATCATTAATATCTATTGTTGAGATGGAATTTAAAACCAAGCAGACTTTTCACAGAGAAAGACATTTGGATAGACCACAGACTTATGAAGAAATGCTCAAAATCACTGATAATAAGATGCAAATCAAAGCCACAATGAGATACCATCATACCCCAGCAGCCACAGTAAAGTTTAACAAGACGCCAAACAATAAATATATGGAGCGATTGGGACTCTCATACACCATTGGTGGGATTGTAAAGTGGTACAACTCCAGAAGGCAGTTTGAAGTTTCTTCAAAAATCTGGACAGAGAAACTCCACATGACCCCTTAAGGAAACTAGAACTGAGACACAAATGGAGATATTTTTTATACCAATATTCATAGCAATATTCACAATAGTAAGAATATGGAAACAGACCAAATGCCCATCAACAAAAGGCTGGACTGAGAAATTGTGGTATATTCACACAATGGAACTATGTATTACTCAGGACCATTGATTTTTAAAAAAATACTATATAACATGGGAAAGACTAAAGAGCATTATTGCTGGGTGAACTAAACCAGTTTCCTAAGGACAAACACTGCATAAGACCATTATTTTAAAAACAGAAGGATAACTGTTGTTTGACTCAGAGGGACCCTATTGAAAAAAAGATCTTAAACCAGCTCTGTTCTGTTCCATCCTCATACTTCCTGACACACAAGAACCCATTTTGCAGTAGTCACCATGCCAGTCCTCCTGGTTGAGGGTCTTTTTCTCCTTTGCTGACCCTCCACCCTTCCCATTATAATTTCCTTCTCCAAAGATAAGCACATCCTAGCAATACATCCAGAATATGTGAGGTGACGCTTCATTATTCTTGCCTCCAAAAAGGAGTCCAGCTGCACTCTCTCCAAGACATACTTGTTAATTCCCTATGCTGTCCATGGGATGATCTGTGCTCTTCTCCAATACCACAGCTTAAATCCTGGTAGTAAGTGTGATTTACTTGGAAGCTGGGAGTAAACTGTTTGGGTATTTCTAACTGTGTTTGCTGATCAACTGTATCTGGTCTCATTTACAATCAGCTTGGGTTGGAAGCCACTTAGGTAGGGAAATAGGATCTGGTAGGCTTTGTATTTAAAAGTTGGTTTGGTCCTGTCTATGAGTGAGATTTTTTGAAGAACAACTAGTAATATGTATAAATGTCTAAAGAATGAAGGGGTGCTCGCTTCGGCAGCACATATACTAAAATTGGAATGATACAGAGAAGATTAGCATGGCCCCTGCGCAAGGATGACATGCAAATTCGTGAAGCGTTCCATATTTTCGACCCTGAAATGAACCAGTCTGTAATGAAGGCTAACTCCTAACTCCTTTCACCTACAAATTTCGTCTTTGG
>NW_006400109.1:1839417-1840736 GCF_000299155.1 Elephantulus edwardii | reverse complement strand
CAGGCTGGGTTTAGAAGGGGTCGTGGTACTAGGGATATTGTTGCTGATGTTAGATGGATCTTGGCTGAAAGCAGAGAATACCAGAAGAATGTCTATCTCTGTTTCATTGATTATGCAAAGGCATTTGACTGTGTGCATCATGACAAACTGTGGCTGACTCTGAAAAGAATGGGAATCCCAGAACATTTAATTGTGCTAATGCGAAACCTATACTTTGACCAAGAGGCAGTAGTCAGATCAGAGCAGGGTAACACTGCATGGTTCAAAATTGGGAAGGGTGTATGCCAGGGATACATCCTGTCTCCATACCTTTTCAACAAGTATGCAGATTATAGGGCTGTTGTGCATAGGGTCGCTATGAGTCGGAAACGACTTGACGGCACATAACAACAACAACAACAACATGATGGATTACATCTCAACATCAAGAAAACAAAAATCTCCATCACTGTACCAATAAGCAATATCACGAGAGATGGAGAAAAGATTGGAGTTGTCAATGATTTATGTTTACTTGGATCCATAATCAAACCCCACTGCAGTAGTAGTTAAGAAATAAAGAAATGAGTTCTTTGTTTTTCAGTGCAGCATAGTATTCCATTGTGTGAATATATCACAGGTTCTCTATCCATTCAGGTCTGACATTGGTGTTGGAGGGGTGAAACCTAAGAAAAGGAGGAATAAATAATGTATACTGCAATGAAAAAGATGAGGGGGAGAACTGTTTAAAAGGAATATAGAATTAGGTATTATTTTCATGATAAGATTAAAAAAATGCATAATAAAGTGGCCTGTGGACTTGGGAGATTATTGTATCACAATGGAAGAATTTTTTTTTTCCTTTTCAGAGAGAAAAACAAACTACGGGAAAGGAGTGGTCAGGGAGGAAAATATGCCACAATGAATGAATGCGGAAAATAAAATGGAAAGAATATGCTGTAAAAATATATATGTTGCATTAAAAAAACCATTAATAAAAAACTAAAATGAAATAAATACACTTTGCATTGGGCAAGTATGCTGCTAAGGTCTGCTTTAAAGTGCTTAAGAGCTGTAAAACAATGAAAGAATTTTTCCTTTATTTTTCCAAGAGGGAAGTGTACTAGGGGGGAGGGTCGGGAGAAGAGAAAAGTGCAACAATGAATGAATGGAAATCTAAAGTCTCTGTAAATTGTCATTGAAATTAATAATGTTGTTGTTTTTGTTATGTGCCCTCCAGTCCTCTCCGACTCATAGCGACCCTATGCACAACAGCTCTAAACCCTGCTCTATCCTGCACCAACCGCACTGCCTCTGACACACCCATCCCGATTACCCCA
>NW_006400109.1:1834698-1839306 GCF_000299155.1 Elephantulus edwardii | reverse complement strand
CGACCCTGAAATGAACCAGTCTGTAATGAAGGCTAACTCCTAACTCCTTTCACCTACAAATTTCGTCTTTGGATACAAAGCTAAGTGGATAGTCCTTACCGAGGGACTGTTTCAAAAGAGGCAGGGAGAAGAAGAGAAAAAAAAAAGAATGAAGGGGAGGAGAGCAGGGTGACTTAGAGTGGGGAGGGAGAAAATTACAGGGTCACAGAGTTTGATGGGTAGAAGGAAGAAGCAAAGGAATTAAAAAAGATCTTGTGGAAACCTGAAAAGAGGGTTAATAGTGGGCATAGATCAATGATGATTAATTTATATAAGACAATGTATAGAAATGAACCAAAATGTGAATAAGTTAAAAAAAAGTGTATTTTAAAACCATAAAGCAAGCCAAATACATCCAAATCCATGCTATGTATCTCATTGATTTGTTTTACTTTTGTTCAGATTCTACTTGAAAGTGAACATGCACATCTGTCTTATGATCTGATCTGTACTTGGTCTATCATCTGGTTCTGACTGACGATATTGTGCATCACCATCATCTCCTTCTATAGATGAGTTGATTTCTCTGTATTCTATCTGGTGTGGTCCCTTTATGATGTCGAAAAAAGTATTTGCATTAATATGCCCTTGGTCTTGTAAAATCTTTTTATGCTTTCTCTGTTGTCATTTCCCTAAGATTGCATTTTCTAACTACTTATCCTTCTCTAGTAATAGGTAATGCATTTGGATTGAATATTTGATCAATTTCAGACTTCAAAAGTTAGAAAAAGTATTGAACTTCTTCATTTTTTAAATTCATGATTGATGTGTAAGTTTAATAAAGTCATATTAATTGGTCTTCTTTGTAAGCATGGGGATATTTATCCTATTACTAACAATGTTATACGTTAGGATAGATCTTGAAATGTTATTTTTGTCAATGAATGTAGTTCATGCATTTTTAATTTGTCATTTCTGGCATAATGTTTACCTCTGTTAATCTACATGCTACATGATAGTGAAAATTGGTTCTTACTTGTTTTTATCTTTGAATTGAACTTCTTACCCTCCACCTCTTTTTTTTTTTTAAAAAAGAATACTGGTTTACTTACTAGATTCATATACAATTTTTTTTCCCCACAAGAACTTCTAGATGGAG
Organism: Elephantulus edwardii; assembly: GCF_000299155.1. Lineage (NCBI taxonomy): Eukaryota > Metazoa > Chordata > Mammalia > Macroscelidea > Macroscelididae > Elephantulus > Elephantulus edwardii. The sequence continues at coordinate 1,838,168 of NW_006400109.1, read as the reverse complement.
CTTAATTTATCTTTGAACTTCCAACTTAGGGAATCATATTTAGAATACTATAGTGACTTGAACAAATAATTGTTGAATGAGAACACTGTTTTCTGAAGGCATAAAGAAATAAGAAAGTAATCCTATGTGTAATATCTGGTTCAATTTTAGCAACCAGCTAAATAAAATCCATTATAATAATTACAGTTGATTGATAAAGTTTCTTTGTTATTTATATTTTTAAATTCTTAAAATATTTGATGGTTAAGCTTGGTTAAATTGAAATTACATTTATTGAGTGGCAAAAACAGGGAAAAATGATTCTGTTTGAACTGTGACTCTTAAAAGTACAGTTCAGCATCAACACTGAAGCTTTGTATAATAGTTCAATTACACATCGAGTATTGGAAAGATATTTTTTATAAACCATACAGTTTTTGAAGCCCATAACACAGAACTTAAGATTCTGTTTGTGCTATTGACTATTTCAAATATTCAATCAGTCCTTTAAGAGCACCAGATATGTGAGTAAGGAAATAAACTTGGGGGCAGGTTGCCCTTGTTTGCTCGAATTACTTTTCAAATAAAATTTGAAAGAAAGGTCAAAGATTGTACTGAGAGTTCCTCTAATATGGTAGCTATGTTAAGGAGATTTGATGCCGTAATATGTAAGTGGTCAGCTATTAAATGAAAGGTTAATGATATAAACCTACCCATCAGGTTGACAGGAGAAAGACCTGGTATTCTTCTTCCAGTCATGGAAACTCTATGAAGCATCTCAGTTCTGTCACATGCACTTGCTATCAATAAAAAATAACTTGATGGAACCCAACAACAATGTTGTTGTTGTTGTTGTTGTTATGTGCCTTCAAGCCACCTGTGACTCATGGTGACACTACGCACAATAGCTCTGAAGCCTTCTCTGTCCTGAGCCAACCTCACTGACTCCAACACTCCTGTCCCCGTTGCCCTAGTCACTGTATCAGTCCTTCTCTTTAGGATCTTCCTCTCCTGCGCTGTCTCTCCACCTTTCAAAGCATGATGGCCTTCTCCAAGGAATGATCTCTCCTAGCCATATGCCCAAAGTATGTAAGACTGAGCTTCAAAATCCAAGCCTCCAAGAAGAAACTTAGTTTCACTCTCTCCAAGACAGACCTATTTGTTTTCTTTTCTTTTAATAATGTGAAAGTGTTTATTACATACAAATGTTATTTATATTTTATGAAAATAATTTTTCAGAGATGGGGGGAGTATTTGTGATCATAGTGGTAGTACAACTGTACTGAATGGGTAGCTTTCTAAGAAAATTTTGTTCTTCAAAGTATAAACTGATGTTCCAACTCAGAAAACTGGAGCCATAAAGTACATAGCTCAACTGTCTTCTTGACTCTGTATTTCTACAACTAGCATTAAGATCTCAAGACTTTGACTTCTTAGAAATATTTTGATTGTTGTTGTTATGTGCCGCCGAGTTGCCTATGACTCATATATGTACAGCAATCCTAAACCCTGCTCAATCCTGTGCCAATCTTCTTGTCTCTGACACACCTACCCCCATTACCCCAGTCACTGAACTAATCCATTTTATCAAGGGTCTTCATCTCTTGTGCTGTACCTCCACCCTCCCAAGCGTGACGTTCCTCTCCAAAGATGGGTCCATTCTTGCAACATTGGCCCAAATATGCCAGAAAAACCTTCAAAATCCTTGCCTCCAAGTAGCAGCCCAGTCTCACCCTCTCTAGGATGAACCTGTTTGTTCTCCTAGCGGTCCATGGTATATACAAAACTCTTCTCCAGCACCACAGCTCAAAGGCATCAATTCTCCTATCAACTCTAGTCATTGTCCAACTTTCTGATGCATAACAAGTAATTGCAAAGACTATGCCATGGAAAAGATAAACCTTAGTCTTCCAGACTGATATAGTTGCTCTTCAGTATTTGGAGAGGTCTCTGACAGAAGACTTTCCCATTATAATTCATCTTTTAAATTTCTGGCTGCTGGTACAAAGAGTGTTGATTGTGGAGCCAAACAACCTAAAGCTGTTAATAGTCTCAATCTCTTCACCATCTATCAGGATGCTGCCAATCAGCTCTGTGGTGAGAATCTTTGTTTTCTTGATGTTGAGCTTGAATATATATTGAAGTCTGTAGTCCTTGACTTTCTGCAGCAAGTACTCCAGATCCTCCTCAGGTTTAGCAATCAGGGTTGTATCATCTGCATAACATATATTGCTGATGATTCTTCCTCCAATCCTGATGCCACATTTCTCTTCATAGAGCCCAGCCTCCTGGATAATCTGTTCTGCACATAGATTGAAAAGATATGGAGATAGGACACATTCTTGGCATTTATCCTTTCCAATTCTGAACCATTCAGTGTTTCCTTGCTCAGTTCTGATGGCTGCCTCTCGGTCCAAGTATAGGCTTTACATAAGTATAATCAAGGGTTTTGGAATTTCCATTCTTCTCAGAGTCAGCCATAGCTTGTTGTGATCCACACAGTCAAAAGCCTTTGCTTTTAGTTGATGAAACACAGACAGACATTCCTCTGGTACTTCCTACTTTCAGCCAAGATCCATCTAACACTGGCTATATTATCCCTAGTACCACGACCTCTTCTAAATCCAGCCTGAACTTCAGACAGTTCTCTGTTGATGTGCTGTTACAGTCATTTTTGGATAATCTTCATCAGAATCTTGTTTGCATGTGATATCAATGATAATGTTTGATAATTTCCCCACTCTGTCAAGTTATCTTTCTTTGGAATGGGAAAATATAGATATTTTCCGGTCAATTGTGTTTATTAATGATGCAAAGGAGTTCAACTGTGTAGATCATAATTGTTGTTGTTGTTATGTGCTGTCGAGTCATTTGCGACTCATAGTGACCCTATGCACAACAGCCCTAAACCCTGCTCTATCCTGTGCCAACCGCACTGCCTCTGACACACCCTAATACATTATCAGTAATTGAGAGGAATGGGAATATTTAATTGTGCTCATGTGAAATCTGCACATAGATAAAGAAGCAACTATTCAGAAGGAACATGAAGATATTGCATGATTTAAAATCAGAATAAGTGAGTGTCAGGGTTGTATGCTTTCTTTAATCCCTATTCACACTATATGTAGCAAATAGTCTTTAAAACTTGACTATATGAAGAATGTGGCATCAGGATTAGAGTAAGACTTGCCAACATTTATGCTATGATGGTGACATACTTTTCTTATAGAAAGTGAAGAAGACTTGGGTGTTTCCTGAGGAAGAGTGAAGATTACAACCTATATGATGGAGACCCAGCGACACCCGGCCAGAGAGGGAGGGAGGAGGCGTCACTGGGCAAGGTCACCTCGGATAACAGCAAAAGGAGGCGTCTTCCAGGCGTCTTCCAGGTGCCACCCTCAGGCCAGAAAGGAAAACATAATCTACACAGGAGTTCTACAGGACACGTCAACTTCCCTTGGAGACAGTACAACTAAACTTAAGAGACA
>NW_006400109.1:1826552-1829298 GCF_000299155.1 Elephantulus edwardii | reverse complement strand
TAGTCGATCTGATTCCTATGCATACCATCAGGTGAAGTCCATGTGTATAACCTGCGTTTGTGTCTCTTATAAAATCTATTTGCAATGAATAATTTCTTTTTTTAAAAAAGTGCTTAAGAGCTTACCCTCCAGTGGGGTTTTCAGGGGTTATAAATCACATGAGGAGGGACTAATTATCATTCTTCCTCAGAGAAGCCAGGAAATTAGAGCTGCCTGACTTTCGGTTGTCAGCACAATGCCTTACCCACTAAATAAGGAAGTCAATCAACACTAATTTACCATCAAAAAAGGCACCAAAACCAATCATTGTTTTATGAGCTTCATTAAATTCTGTCCTCTTTTCTCAGTGACTCAGCAGGTGCCCCATCTATCATTTAACCAGAACTAAAGCTGACATATGCCATGGGTTTTGCAGTTATTTAATGAAAATCTTAATTCCATCTCACGAAGGTGGGACATTTTATAACAGAAAATTGTAACAAAGATTAAAGGGATTTTTGAGTCATAGAATGAGTCTGCAACAAAATTGAGATGTCACCTCCTTGGAGCTTATGGGGAGGATTAATATAGTAATTTAATTTTAAATCTTAGAGTATGATGGTCTTCAGAAACTAAAAATTCATAATCACAGTCATAAGTATACCTTCTTGCAAGTATTGCTGTTTCTTTTCTGTAACCCCTGAGGATGCTTCAATCATTAAGCTCAGTTTAGATATAAAGATGATTTACTGCTTTTGTTGTGTGTGACTGAGTCACTAAAAAGTGGCATGGGATGAGGGTTTTGTTTCTTTTGTTACTTTTCTGAGTGTAGTGAGGTGTAACCCAATGTTAGTGAACTGTTATTTAAAAAAACCTTCTAAATCTCAATCTTTATAATATCTATACTAATTCTCAAGAGATTACAGAGAGGCTATTTGTAATTTCCAAATAATTTTCAAGTTCATCTAATTAACTTTCTTCATTGTATAATTATTAAATGCAAACATTTTGACAGTGGTGTTAGATAAATCTACAAACACTTATTCTATGAAAAATTCATCAAGATTGAAGAATTATACTAAAATCAACTTTGTTTTCTTGGTATATCCTGCATCACGACTAAACAATGAATATAAATCAGTTAAGGACCTAGAAAGGAAAGCTGAGTTTTCTTTTTCCTGTTGTAATTTATGAATGTGATACCGATGTTTAGCAATCTCAGTTTCTAACTGTATTCCAAATCACTCAAAATACTCCAAATAAGAGAAATGCAAATCAAAACCAAAATGAAATACCATTTCACCCCAGTAGCAGTGGCAAAGTCTAACTGGACAGAAAGTAATAAATGTTGGAGAGGATGTGGAGAGATTAGAACTCTCATACACTGTTGGGGGGATGATAAACTGGTATAACCACTCTGGAAGGCAATTAGGTATTTGCAGGATGAACTGTCCATCTGGTCGGAAAGTTCTAGAATTGTAGGCATACAGTCACCTAGTGGCAAGAGCCTGAACTCCAATCCAGAAGGCACGTGGTTTGAATCTATCAGTTGCTCCACAGAGGAAAGATGGGCCATCTCCTTCTGTGCAATTAACTGCCTTTGAAAACCTGCTGAAGGGTCAGCTATGGGTAGGTTTTGACTTTATAATATACAACAATAACAACATCTTAGAAAAGGGTCTTAAATTTGCTGGATAAGGAAGTTGGAAAGATTGTAGTTTGTGAATTATTATGAAAGTTAGAGAGGTATTCAAATTAAGAAAGTTGTTAACATTTTATAGGCATAATTTATGATACTTGGTGAACTAAAACAATCAGAAGCTCTTTGAGGTGCATGCTTGAAAGCATTGTGTGTATTCCAATACAGTTTGTTTTAGCCAATGATACAAACTGACCTCTGAAACTCCATGTAAGCACATACACATAAGAAAGACTGTGTCCATATTCTTCCCAAACCCATCTGTAGCATTGAAATAAATTTATATTTTTAAGCAAGCTGTAGAGCAGTTCTGCCTGTATTTTTAGTTATTGTTATTCAGAGGGAGACTAAAGCATGAGGTGTCAAACGTATCAACTATTACTTAGTTAGTGATTGGTGGAGCCAGGTCTAGCATCCAAAATTTTGACCAAGAGTTGACATTTATTAGCAGATCAGCATGCTATCAAATCTGATTATGAATATAAGGGACAAAGTGAAGGGCCTGATCTAAGCTTTGAAAGATAGGAAATGTTCAATGTGATTGTCATTGTTAGCTGTTGTAAACTTGGCTCCTGATTCCTGGGTACTCCATGCATAACAAACATGGCAATCTATTGGGCTTTGATTTGCTAATTTCCAGAAGCCTGGTCCTTATTCCTAATTCCTATTCATTTTGAAGTTTCATCAAAGCCTGTTCAACAGCAAAACAACACACAGGCTACCATTTGCTGTCTGCTCAATGCCACTTTATAAATATTGTATCATCCTCTAGGAGTCTAATAGGCTAAGACAAATAAACTAAACCAAGATGAAGAAGAGGAGAACTAGCAAAAGGAGAGATTAACTCTTATAGTTTGAAAACCAATTCAACTAAATTACATGTTGTTGTTGTTGTTGTTGTTATTGTTATGTGCCATCAAGTCGCCTGCGACTCATAGCGACCCTATGTACAACAGCCCTAAACTCCGCTCTGTCCTTTGCCAATCACACTGTCTCTGACACTCCCATCCCAATTATCCCAATCACTGAATCAATCCACCTCATAGAGGGCCTTCCTCTCCTGCGCTG
>NW_006400109.1:1825169-1826057 GCF_000299155.1 Elephantulus edwardii | reverse complement strand
TCTTGACATTGAGCCTCAATCCATATTGTAGGCTGCAGCCCTTGACACTCTGCAGCAGGCGCTTCAGGTCCTCCTCAGTTTCAGCAAGCAGGGTTATGTCATCCACATAACGCAGATAAACAAGAGAAAAAAAATGAGAAATGGAAAAAATTTGCAAAATGTGTCCAAATTCCTGCAAATTAACTTGTATCTTTGTGATGAAATCACGTCTGGGTCAAACAAGTGCTAAGGGTAGTCAATCATCTTAGGGAATGTTTGTAAATACATGGATATCTGGCCCCTCTTGCAGTCCTACTAAAACAATATTTGGTGGTCGTGTTAGATATCATGGAGGCAGTTTCAACTCATGAAAACCCTGCATGCAATGAACAAAACCCTATCTGACCCTGTGTTATCCTCACATCTCTGCTAAGTTTAAACCCATTGTCCCAGGGATTGTATCCATCTATCTCATTGAGGATCTTCCTATCCTTAACTGACCTTCCACTTTTCCAAACATAATGTCTTCCTTCAGGTACTGGCCCTTCTTGACAACATGACCAAAGTATGTGAGACAAAGCCTCAACATTTTTGCTTATAAGGAGCACTCTGTCTACATTTTTACCAGGAGAGATTATTCAGAGCTTTTCTTTTTCTTTTTTTTTTTTGAAACCTAGAGTATGTTCCTGTATTATGCAGATGACATAACCTTCCTTGCTAAAACTGAAGAGGATATGAGGAGTTTGCTGCAGAAGGTCAAGGACTGTAGTCTTCAATATGGAGTGAAACTCAACATTAAGAAAACTAAGATTCTCCCACCATTCAAAATATAAGCTCCAGTGTTTCAGAGGCTGTCAACATGATGGAGGGACATATGAGCAGAGTTGATGAGATGGAACACAGAATCAG
>NW_006400109.1:1810617-1819196 GCF_000299155.1 Elephantulus edwardii | reverse complement strand
AATGAATGAAAACCCAAAATCTCTGTAAATGTTCATTAAAACTAATAAAATTTAATAAAAAAAAGAAAACTAAGATTCTCACTACTAGGCTAATTGGTAGTTTCATAATAGAGAAGAAATTGAGATTGTTGATAACTTCAGCTTGTTTGGTTCCACAACCAACATTCTTGGCACCAGCAGTCAGGAAATCAAGACAAATTGCTTTTGGATAGCCTACTGTCAGGGACCTCTCTAGTTCTCATCTAGTACTGAAGAGGAATAATGTCAGCATGGAGACTAAGGTGCATCTGATCCAGGCTATGGTGAGAGCTGAATCATAACTAATAGAAGAAGGTACAATGCCTTTGAGTTGTGGTGTCAGAAAAGAGTGTCGAATATACCGTGAACTGTCAGGAGACAAAATAGGTCTGTACTAGTGAGGTTAAAACCAAGCTGCTGCCTGGAGGCAAGGATTTTTAAGCTCCATCTCATATACTTTGAACACGTAGCTAGGAGGGATTAATCCTTGGAGAGGGACATCATGCTTGGAAAGTTAGGGGGACAGCACAGGAGAGGAAGACCCAGGGTGAGATGGATTGACTCAGTGACTGGAGAAATAGGATTAAGTCTGCTGAAAATGAAGAGTTTGGTGGAGGACAGGGCTGGGTTAAGAGTTAATGTACATAAGGTCGCTATGAGTAGCAGGTGACTCGAAGTCAAACAGCAACAACAACAGCAAAATATATTCTTAAATATGTGAAATTTTTACTGACAAGTGACTCTAATGAGCATTTTAGAGAAAAAGAAAAATAATAGAGGCTTTGTATCCTGAAGGAAATTACACTATCTCTCTGAACTTTGGTTTCTGAATCCCTAAATAGCTTTGTCAATCTTACACTGTTGTGAGAATTAAACCAGCTGTTGTTGTTGTTGTTATGTGCCATCGAGTCATTTGCGACTCATAGTGACCCTATGTGCAAAAGCCCTAAACGCCGTTCTACCCTGTGCCAACTTTGCCATCTCAAACACATTCATTCCCACCATTCCACTCACAGAAGCGATCCATCTCATTGAGGGTCTTCCTCTCCTGCGCCACCCCTCCACTCTGCCAAACATGATGTCCCTCTCCAAGGACCAGTCCCTCCTTGAAACATTCCCAAAGTATGTCAGACGAAGGTAAGAAACATAAAAATAATTTGCAACCTATGAAAGACTATATAAAGTTAAAAATGGATATTATGTATCTCTAGTTTATAAAGATTTTTAGATAATATGATCTCACATCCTACTCCCTTTATATGAATTGATTTGCCCCTATTTCCAATAAGAAAATGGGAAAAAAATGACCCTAAACAGGAACTATTACAAGCTGATCCTCAGAAGCAGTAAACTATGAGAAGCAGTAAATTGCACAATAAGAGATCACTTATCCTTCTCCCTCCAGGAAGCTGATGGATATCAACCATGTTCTTTTGGGTTGGCAATGTAATTCCTTACCGATAAGCCACTACAGCTCCTTAGTATTCCTCTAGTAAACCCATACAAAAAACCAAAACAGAAAAACCCACCTCATTGCCATTGAGTCAGAACCTGCTCTTAGCTGACCCTCTACCTAGTTTTCTGAGACAGTGATTCACACAGCAGAGGACTGACCATCTTTTTCCCGAGGAAATACTGGTGGATTCAATCTCTCAGAGATCACCTTTGGGATAGCATCACAACTCCCCACGGACTATGCCAGCAATCAGGCTAAATAAAGGACTTTTTTTTTGTAAAGCCAATATTCTCCCATAATTTCCAAGATTCTCCATTTCCCACAGACACCATTTTTAGATTTATTAGGAATATTTTTCTTTTAATATGACACTGAGTGCATGTGTTTTTAGTATTTGTAAATTGATGGTTTGATGGTATAAACCTGGACATGAGAAATTGATGTTGACTGAAGAGCCACAGTTTAGATCTTAGTGGTAGGGGTGAAGCAGTGATTATCCAGCTAAAGAAAGGAAAAAAAAATAAAAAACAACTCTAACTCACTAAGAACAGAACTCTCAAGATGGAAAGTTATGTCAGTTACTCTATGAGTCACATGGAAGAGTCATCAAGAGAATCAATAGTGTCTCTGCCTTTGCTGGGATGACAGATGTGACCCTCAAGGAAGGCACCAGTATCACATGCAACAGAGGCAGGACCATTGGGTAATCTCGAAAGCATGAGCTCATCCAATGCATGGGGCAAACGCAATCCCAAGGAAGATTCCAGGGTAAATACTACAGGGAAGGAACAACGAGGATAAATCTAAAGATCATTACCCTGAATGAAACGAGTCTCTCACAAAAGGATGAAGACTGTAGAAAGTCACTGTTACAGAAAGTCTGAGAAAGGTTTACACAGAGAATCATTCTAGTACGATTAGCAAGGAAGGGAAGTGGACCCAGTTGAAAATTAATCAAAGATAATAAATACTTATTAAGAAGGGTTAAGGGAAAGAAAATGTGGTATGGACAGATGATCAGACAATTGTGTGTATTGTAATTAATGTTACAGAACAAAATTATTGGGTATGACTGATCCATTAAAAACAATATGCCTTCTCCAATTTTACTCAAATCATAATTTAAAAAGGAAATGTTAGGAGGATAGATTTCTGGTTCTAGGTGAGTCTCACACTTTGAAGCAATGCTGGATAAGTTATTGAACTTTTCAATTGATCTTTGTCTTCATCGGTACAATGAGGGCATTGATTAGGAAAGAGAACAACAAATGAATGGCTCCTTCCTCCAGAGGCTTCTTTTCTGTCTCAAAAAAGAGAAAACTGTGGTATGAGTGATTCACTTTTCCTTTGTGTAATAAAGCTAATCCTCTCTGAAAAGTAGTCAGTTTGGATTTATATATTTGCAAACACGTCCTAGGAGATCTGGTCTCATTGGAGAACTTGGCACCAAAGGTTAGTAGCTCATCTCTGACAGCTGCTCCCCAGAGACAGACGTAATGATGTCCATCTGTAAGGTTTACAAACATCAAATCCTCTGCCCTGGGCTTGATTCTGACACATGAGGATGCTCTGTAGGGTTTGGGAGGCTGTAAGTCTCTATGAGAAGTGATTGCCTCTTTTTTTTCCTGCAGAAAATGGCTGACTTTTTGGTTAACAACACAGTGCTCCTTCCGTAAGGACTAGGGCATTTGACAGCAACGAGTTATGTATGCACATATTGCAGACACTCAAGTAAGTTGTAAAGGGCGTCACTTCTCCCAGCATTCCACAAAACCAAAACAAAAACAAAAACACACATGGAAATAATGGAAAGGCGGCATTTTCCTCTGCTGAAGGATCACAGAGGAAGAAGGAAAAGGAATTCCCCTCCAACAGCATGCTGTGAATTCCTCTGCTCTTATTGTTGTTGTTGTAATGTACCATTGAATGAGAATGGACTCACAATGGCCTTCCAGTGGGTTTTCAGAGGCTGGAAATCACACAACAGGAGATTGTCGCTCTTTCTTCCATGGAGTAGCTGTTGGATTTGAACTGCTGGCTTCTAGGTTGGTACAGCAACTTCTTACCAATAGGCCACCAGAGTTCCCTTTTCTGCTCTTACATCCTTTATTTAAAAGCTTACTAGGAAGAGTTACTTTAAGAAGCAGGAATTTCTGACCGACTGGATTACTCTCAGTGGACTGTGTGATTTAGAAAAGTGATGAGTTGTGATGGGGTAGCTGCTTTGATATGGCCTCCAGCGGTTCTGGTGTCAAACGGTAGACTTGGACCCCACTCCAAGGGAGTTGAAGGAGCAGACAGGTCAATGCATGCTAATGTCCAGGGGAATGTGCCCCTTATAAGTCACAGAACCTCCTGCCATGAGAAACAGCTGCAATTTACAAATATTGAACCCTGAGGTTTTGTCTTCTGCCTCCTTATTTAGCCCTTAGCTGAACAACCATAACTGGATCCATTTATGTTCAGCTCCAAAGCAACCCGTTCAATTAGAACCTGGGCCTGCAATGTATTTGAGAAGAAATTCAAGATCTCGCAGCACCCTGTGACGTTTCATCTTGCAGAGGTTCAGGCAGTTTTCAGCCTCATCTGCTCTGCCTCTGGCATTGAGTGTGCTGCCCTGTCCTCATTAGCGTGTCATTAGTGCCATTAATGAAAATCCGGTTTTACGCACTGAAGAAAGATCTGAAGCAGTCTGGAGGAAATGCCATAAAGGCCGCCCCTGCTGTTAGCAGGAGCCTTGAGCACACCTGCCGTTTTGAGGGGGCTCTTAAAAGGCTCTCTCCTTGAATGAAAGAAGGTAGAGCAAGTATAAATAGCGTAATGAACAGTACAAATAGCTTCATTCCACGACCTCCATAAAGCCCTCCCCTGCATCTCTATAAAGTCCATGCACTCTGCGATGCAGTGAAATGCTAGGGGTGTGGAGCTGGAGGGAACTGGTCATTAACTGCAGGAACAGGGACTGTGTGCCAAGAACAACAGTCTTAATCGTCTGTGGCTTTCATCTCAAGCAAAAATAAAAAAGAGAGAAGTTGTTAATTTAAAATACTCATATGTTCAGTAATAAGCCCAAACCACAATTAGAGAATCTGTTTTATACTATGCATACCACTGTGAGAAGGCAGCTGATTCCTTTTATTTCAAAGATGCAAGATGGCCATTTCAGTGGTTATTTTTTAATGTCAAAAAAAGAGATGGTTTTCATAAGAGATGATTCTATACTGAAATGCAGAAAGGAAGTCAGGATAACTATCTAGTAACTACTAGCAAGTCATGTACCTCAGAGAAGCAAGTGAAGCCATAGGCACTGGTGTGTCTCAGCAAAAGATTCTTAAAGCTGTAGCTGGAAGAATTGAGATGAAAGTGGACTATGTTATAAAAGGCAGCTGGATTGGCGAGAACAGGTTATTTCTGTTTGCATAGTGCAGATATGTGAGATTGTAGAGGAGAACCAAATAAGACTAAAAAAAACAAACAAATTAAAAACCCACAAGAACAAAAGAACACAAGATGTAAAATGACACACCAGTGAAATCAAGAATTAGCAAACCAAATGCAGTAAAGTTGCAAGGATGACATCAGGAACTGTTGATGCCAAATTTTTTAACACCTAGAGGGCTAGGAGTTGGGTCACCAAACCAAAGGCAGACAGTTTGAAACCACCACAGGTTCCGAGGGAGAAGAATGGATGATCTCCTCCTCTGTGATTTACAGCCTCTGAAAACCTGCTGGAGGGTCCGCTCTGAGTTAGTTCCAACTCAGTGGCAATGAGTTATGTGAGTTCGTCTTAATTTGAAATGTTGGTATTACCCCGATTCTTTGAACTATTCTTGTGTCTCATTCATATTACCTAATAGTCACCGGTTCTTAGGCAAATTGCTTCGCTTCCTTGAGGCTTCATTGCTCCATCTGTAATGAGGGTAATAAAAGCTACTCCTTTCACCTACTTATGGAGATTAGATATCACACCTTGATAACCAGACAGATGTTGCCTTTTATTTGGCATTCTTAAGAAATTTCTAATTGACAGCTTTGTGGATTGGTTAGGAATATGATATGTTTGATATCTTAAAAGATAACAAATCTAGCAAAATATATGACTTAGTAATTACTGTATTGAAGAGGCCTAGTTCTAGAACTAGGAGGGACCCTAAAAAAGGCTGCTGATTCTGGAATTAGAATCTTAATCAAACTATGAAGATTACTACACAACTGACTTTGAACATGATGGAAAATATTCTAAACCTCAGATTTCTTCTCTGTAAAATATAATAGTACCAGTATGTTTAATATACAAGAATAAAATGAAATGTTATATACACAACTTACATTTCAACAAAGTAGTTTGTGATATTGTTCGATAATTTCCACATTCTGTTGGGTCACCTTTCTTTGGAATGGGAACAAATAGTCGGCCAGCTGCCTGTCCTCCATATTTCTTAGCACAATTTAGTGAGCACATCCAGAGCAGTGTCTGTTTATTGAAACATGTCAATTGGTATGCCGTCAACTCCTGGAGCCAATTTTTTTCTTTTTTTGCCATTTCCTTCAGAGCAACTTGAACTTCCTCCTTCATCACCATAGGCTCTTGCTCATTTGTTATTTCATTAAATTCTTCTGTGCCAGCCAATTCCTTCTGATACAGTGACTCTGTGTACTCCTTCCATCTTCTCTTTGATACTTCCTGGATCATTTAACATTCTGCCCAAATTATCTTTAAGTATTGCCACCTGTGGCTTAAATTTGTTTTGCAACTCCTTCAGCTTCAGAAATGCTGAGCGAGTCCGGCCCTTTTGATTTTCTGACTCCAGCTCTCTGCACATTTCATTCTAGTATCTTGCTGTGTCGTCCTAGCTGCCTTTTGAAATTTTTTGTTCAGCTCTTTGATTTCTTGATTTCTTCCATTAGCTTTGGTTTCTCGGTGCTCTAATGCAATACTCAGAGTCTCACCTGACATCCATCTTGGTCTTTTCTTCTTCTTCAGCCTTTGTAATGATCTTTTGCATTTCTCATGGACTATTTTCTTGATATCCTCCCAGAGCTCATTTGATCTATGCTCGTTAGTGCTCAAGGCCTCAAATCTGTTCCTAAGATGGTTATTATATATTCAATTCCTATTCCTATTCTGCACCTTCCGTGTGTGCCCAACAGTATTCGGTGCCGCCTTGACCTGCCAGGCCTCTAGAAACAGCACATCAACAAAGAACTGCCAGAAGTGCAGGCCGGCTTTGGAAGGGATCGTTGTACTAGGGATATTGTAATAAATGTTAGATGGATCTTGGCTAAAAACAGAGAGTACTACAGGAATGTCTATGTTTCATTGATTATCTAAAGGTGTTTGTGTGGATCATAACAAACTGTGGCTAACTCTGAGAAGAATGGGAATCTCAAAACACTTGATCATGCTAATGTGAAACTTATACTTGGAACAAGAGGCAGTCATCAGAACAGAGCAAGGAAACACTGTATGGAAGGGTATACGCCAGGGATGTCTCCTATATCCATACCTTTTCAACCTGTTTGCGGAACAGATTATCTGGGAGGCTGGGCTCTATGAGGAGAAGTGTGGCATCAGGATTGGTGGAAGAGTCATCAACAATCTGTATTATACAGATAACACAACCCTGCTTACTGAAACTGAGGAGGACCTGAAGTGCTTGCTGCAGAGGGCCAAGGACTGCAGCCTTAAATACAGATTGAGGCTCAACATCAAGAAGACAAAGATTCTCACAACTGGGCTAATTGACAACATTAGGATGGATGATAAAGAGATTGAAGTTGTTAACAGCTTTAGTTTGCTTGGCTACACAGTCAACTCTCTTGACACCAGCAGCCAGGAAATTAAAAGACATATTGTGATGGTAAAGCCTGCTGTTAGGGACCTCTTTAAAGTACTGAAGAGCAATGGTGTCACTCTGGAGACTAAGGTGCATCAGATACAGACCATGGTCTTTGCAATCACATGCTATGTGTCAGAGAGCTGGACAATGACTTGGGATGATAGAAGGAGAATTGATGCCTCTGAGCTGTGATGCTGGAGAAGAGTATTGAATATACCATGAACTGTTAAGAAAATGAACAGGTTTATCCTGGAGAAGGTTAAACCAGGCTGATCCTTGGAGGCAAAGATTCTGAAGCTTCGTCTGACATACACTGGACATGTTGCAAGGGAGGACTAGTCATTGGAGAGGGACATCATGCTTGGGAGGGTGGAGGGACAGCACAAGAGAGGAAGACCCTCGATGAGGGGGATTGATTCAGTGACAGGGGTGGTGGGGATGGGGGTGTTGGAGACAGTGAGATTGGCACAGGATAGAGCAGAGTTTGGGGCTGTTGTACATAAGATCGCTATGAATCACAGGGGACTCAATGGCACATAACAACAACAACAACATTATATAGTCAAAGACAAAAATATTTATGAATGTGAGATAGATTGCATTGTGTCCCAAAAAATACATATAAACAATGATATAATGTAGACGCTATGTAATGATCACTCCTGATTCTGATAAGCGAAGGAATGCAACATTTCTTAGTCCCCGAACAACATTAATCTGGTGTAAGAAGAGTTCCTCTAGGGCATGACTTCTAATAGCCTTTATCTCAGCAGAAAGAAAATGTGTATGTTTAGGGTTAAGGGATGCTTGATAACACTAAGAAATAATGACCAGGGAG
Source organism: Elephantulus edwardii (assembly GCF_000299155.1). NCBI lineage: Eukaryota > Metazoa > Chordata > Mammalia > Macroscelidea > Macroscelididae > Elephantulus > Elephantulus edwardii. The sequence goes on along the minus strand of NW_006400109.1, from coordinate 1,811,044 downwards.
GACATCTTTTTTGAGCAGCCCCATGTCTATGGGAACTCTTTGGCGCTGGGGAAGGCTGACATCGAGGTCTCCAGGGAAGACCAGGCTTACACATGCTGAAGGAAACCAGGACTTCCCTCCACTGCTGCCAGAGCGGGGAGCCTCTCCCTTGAGGTGACACTAGCCTGCTAAGAGAAAAAAAAGAAAACAAATTCTGTTTGTTAGAGCCATCAACTTGTGCCTCTGCTATAGCAGCATTACGTAATTAACGCAAACGTATTACCATCTAATTGAAACCAACAGCAGAGCTGACCCTCCAGCAGGTTTTTAAGAATGTAAATTGCATGGGAGGAGATTTCCCATTTTCACCCAAGGAGACATGTTGTTGTTGTTATGTGCCGTTGAGTCCTTTGTGACTCATAGCGACCCTATGCACAACAGCCCTAAA
>NW_006400109.1:1805009-1807702 GCF_000299155.1 Elephantulus edwardii | reverse complement strand
AGCTGAAGCTGAGGAAAATGAAACCAAATCCACAGGAGCCAAAATATGACTTTGATTTCATACCACCTGAATTTCAGAATCATCTCAGAAACAGGTTTGAGGCCTTGAACACTAATGAGCAAAGACCAGATGAGTTGTGGGAGGATGTCAAAGGTATCATTCAGGAAGAGTGTAAATGGTCATTACAAAGAAGAGGAAGAAAAGACCAAAATGGATGTCAGAAAAAACTCTAAAGATTGCACTGGAGCGTAGAGAAGCCAAAGCTCAAGGAAGAATTCAAGATACTAAAGAGCTGAACAGAAGATTCCGAAAGGCTGCTAGGAATGACAAAACAAAATACTACAATGAAATGTGTGAGGAGCTAGAGTCAGAAAAATCAAAAGGGCCGAACTCAAGGAGACATAGGTGGATTAAAATCTCCAGAGTGGTGTGCCTTTGAGGTTAGTAGTGTAGCTCTAGCTCCCTACTTACTACATCACTAGAGCTTTCTTTAGATACTTAAGATGGTAAATTATAATAACTAGATTGAGATAAGTTACTAACTTTGGGATTATAAAATTTATTTGAAAGTAACTATGACTAGCCTGTAACGAATTGGAAAGTAGACAATGTAAGTGAATGCAAAGACAAAAGAGGAATAAGAATAGTAAGAGAGAAAAACAGGACATAAAATATATCCAATACTGATGTTGTTATGACCTTCAAGTTGCCTGCATCTCAGCGACCCTATGTACAACAACTCTAAACCCCGTTCTATCCTGTACCAATCTTATTATCTCTGACACACCTACCCCCATTACCCCAGTCACTGAATTAATCCATCTCATCGAGGGTCTTCTCCTGCACTGTGCCTCCACTGTGCCGAGTATGAAGTCCCTCTCCAAGGACTGGTCCCTCCTTACAACATGTCCAAAATATGTCAGATGAAGCTTCAGGATCCTTGCCTACAAGGAGAAGCCAGTTTAACCCTCTCCAGGATTAACCTGTTCTTTCTCTTAACAGTCCGTGGGATAGTCAATACTCTTCTTCAACAACACAGCTCAAAGTCATCAATTCTCCTTCTAGCATCACCAGTCATTGTCCAGCTCTTTGAGGCATAGCAAGTGATTGCAAAGACCATGGTCTGTATCAGGTGCACCTTAGTCTTCAGACTGACATCATTGTTCTTCAGTACCTTAGAAAGGTCTCTGACAGCAGACTTTCCCAATGCAGTATTTCTTTTCATTTTCTGGCTTTTGGTCCCAACAGTGTTGATTGTTGAGCCAAGCAAACTAAAGCTGCTTACAATCTCAATCTCTTCACCATCCATCAGGATGCTGCCCATCAGCCCGGTGGTGTAGAATACTACAGGGAGCTAAAGATTAAATGAGTGGAGGGAAATCTCTAAGTAAATGTATATTGGAAAATTTAATATTGTTGAAGTCAATCCTTGCCAACTTAATCCGTAGATACAACAGAGTCCCAATCAAAGATATTTATTAAAATTATTGACATATTGATTCTAAAGTTTACCTGGAAGTCAAAAGATGCAGCATAGATAATACAAAGTTGAAGAAGCCCAGCAGTGTTGGAGAGCTCACACAATAGTGTCAGGCCTTACTAAAAAAGTTATTTTGTTGTTAGGTGTTGCCGAGTTGAGTAGAATTCATGGAAACCCTATGAATAACAAACCTGAAACTTGTGCTATCCTGTGTTGTCAACCATAAAGTGGACTTTGTTTACAAAACAATGTTTGGGAAAGACATTAAGAGAATGGAAAACCAAGCCAAACCACAAACTAAGAGAAATACTTGTGAATCAGATATAAAGAATTTGTATCCAAAATATTAAAAGAATTCTTAAAACTCATAACTAAGAAAACAAATAACTCAATTAAAAATGGGCAAGAGTTTAGAAGAGAGCTCTCACCAAAGAAAATGTAAACAGTAAATGCATGAAACTCTGCTCCTATCATGTCTCACCAGGGAATTACAAATTAAAGCAACAGTGTGATTTCCTTACTCATCTATTCAGGCTAAACACCGAAATAGTGACATCACAAAATACTATCAAGTCTATGAGGCAACATGAACTTTCACTCACTGCTGGTGGGAATGTAAAATGTACAGTCACTTTTGAAGATAAGTGTTAGGCATCTGCAAAATAAGCACACAAAATCCCGCAAATATACTCGTAGGAATTTACTCAACTAAGTTGAAAAAGTCATGCCCACACAAAACCTAGATATGAATGCTTAGCTCTGTTCATAAACTACAGGCAATCAGAATTCATCAGGAGGAGAACAATAAGCTACGAAATGTTACCGAGAGAATGCTATTAAGCAATGAAAAGAAATGGGTTAACAAGACACACAAAGACATGAGTAAATCTGAAATGCTCATTTCAAATAAAATAAGTGAATCTGAAAAGGCTAGGTATTATTATTCTATTCCTTTGAGATGTAGTAAAGGCAAAATAGAGAAAATAAATATATCAGTGGTGTCCAGGCCTTCAGGGTCAAGGGAAATTATTGCACATGTGAAGCAGGCTAAGAACAGTGAGTTTATTAGAGTAACAAAAATATTTTGTACACTATTGCAATAAAAGGTTTATTTGTTAAAATTCATAGGCATTTACAACATAAAAAAGAACCTTAAGAGAGAACCGTCTAAAAGAGAGATGTAACTGGGTATTTCTGTCATCACAGGAGACTA
>NW_006400109.1:1787704-1804402 GCF_000299155.1 Elephantulus edwardii | reverse complement strand
CTCTATGAACTTTGATAAATGACAGTACTTATAGAAAGATTACAGGCCTTTTCTTTACAGGGTCGCTGTAAGTCATGCTTGACTAGAGAGCAATCAACAACAGTAACATAGATTATAAGGGGATTCTAGGATAAAATGAAAAGTGTGAGCAAACAATTTAGTTGTACTACAAATGCATGAAAGAACTTCACCAAAGAAGCACAGGAAAAGCAGCTTGTGGTTGGTTGCCCATCAAATCCACTATGAGCCATAGTGACCGTATGAATAACTTAGGAAGCCTTGCTGTCCTCACGGTTTCTGTCACGCTCATGCCCATTGTTGAAGTCACCGCTCATCCATTTTGTTAAGAGTCTTCCTCTCTTTCGACTTTTAAACTCTACTTTTTCGACATGCTGTCTTTTCCCAAGGACTTTTGACAAAATGCTTAAAGCATTTGAGACAAAGTTTCACAATCCTTGTCTTTAAAAAGCATTCTGGCTCACTTCCTCTAAAACATAATATTTTTTTTTTGGCAGTGAGTTGTATATTCAATACTTTTCACCATCACTATAATTAAAAGATACCAATTCTTCTTCAGTCTTTCTTATTTATTGCCCAATTTATATATTGTTGTTGTTGTTAAGTTCCGTCGAGTCCTTGGCAACTCAGAGTGTTCCTATGAACAAAAGACGTGAACACTTGTATAACTTTCATCTTTTCTCCGGCTTGATTCAGAGGGTTTCTGGAAGCAAGCTATTTAGCGGATGCCACTCCTGCTTCCAAGCTTCTTTGATCAGGGAGCTCCACCAAACACTTTCCACCGTGGGTGACCAGTATTGCACTTGAAACATCAGTGTCACAATGTTCAGCTTCACAGCAAACACGAGTTATCTCTGTACAGCAAGTAGACAGATCAGGGCTATACGACCTAGAAGAATGTTTGATGAAAAACAATTAAAAACAGGCCTGAGGGCTGCAGGTTAAAATCACTCACCTTTGGCTTGGTAGCACGACTTTCTGTCCATTAGGCCCCTGAGCTCTCTCTATGTTGTTGTTAAATTCTGTTGAATCATAAGCAATTCATATTTCTATTTCTATCTCTATTTCTGTTTCTGTTTCTGTTTCTATTTCTATTTCTATTTCTATATATCTCAATTGAAAATACTCTGGTTTGGGTTGGGTACACCTTGGTCTTTAAACTCACATTCCTGCTTGAAAGCTTCTTGACAGCAAATTTTCCTAATGTAATACGTCGTTTCATTTCTTAACTACTGTTAGTATGGGTGTTGGTTATGGATCTGATTAAAATGAAAATGTTGATAATTTAATCTTTTCTTCCTTTATCATAATTGTCTATTGGTCTAGTTCTTGTTGTTGTTGTTGTTATGTGCCATAGAGTCACTTGTGACTCATAGTGACCCTATGTACAAGAGCACTAAACCCTGCTCTATCCTGTGACAACCTCACCGTCTCTGACACACTCACTCTCACCACCCCAATTACAGAATCGATCCATCTAATTTAAGGTCTTCCTCTCCTGCGCTGTCCCTCCATTCTCCCAAACATGATGTCCCTCTCCAAGGATCAGTCCCTCCTTGCAACATGCCCAAAGTATGTCAGATGAAGCTTCAGAACCCTTGACTCCAAGGAGCATTCCAGCTTCACCCTCTCCAGGACAAACCTGTTTGTTCTCCTAGCAGTCCATGGTATATTCAACACTCTTCTCCAGCACCACAGCTCAAAGGCATCAATTCTCTTTCTCTCATCCCTATTCACTGTCCAACTCTCTGATGCATAGCACGTAATTGCAAAGACTATAGCCCAGAGCAGGCACACCTTAGTCTCCAGCATGATGTTGTTGCTCTTCAGTACTCTTGAGAGGTCCCTGACAGCTGACTTTCCCAATGCAATTCATCTCTTGATTTCCTGGCTGCTGTTACCAAGATTGTTGACTGTGGAGCCAAGCAAACTAAAACTGTTAACTATCTCAATTTCTTCAACATCCATACTGATGCTGCCATTTGGCCTGGTGGTGAAAATCTTTGCTTTCTTGATGTTGAACTTCAATCCATATTGAAGGCATCAGTCCTTGAACTTCTGCAGAAAGTGCTTAAGGTCCCCCTCAGTTTCAGTGAGCAGGGTTGTGTCATCTGCATAAAGCAGGTTGTTAATGACTCTTCTACCAGTCCTGATGCCACCTTCCTACTCGTACAGCCCAGCATCTCAGATGATCTGTTGTGTATACAGATTGAAAAGGTATGGAGACAGAATACATCCCTGGTGGATCCACTTCTTGATTTTGAGCCATGTAGTGTCTCCTTGCTCTGTTCTGATGACTACATCTTGGTCCAAGTATAGGTTTCACATAAGCACAATCAAATGTTCTGGGATTCCCATTCTTCTCAGAGTCAGCCATAGCTTGTTGTGATCCATAGAGTCAAAAGCCTTTCCATAGTCAATGAAGCACAGATAGATATTGCTCTGGTTCTCTCTGCTTTCTGTCAAGATCCATCTAACACTACCTATAATATGCCTAGTACCATGACCTCTTCTAAATCCAGCTTGCACATCTGGCATTTCTCTGTTGACATATAGCTCCAATAGTTTTTGGATAATTTTCAGCAGAATCTTAGTGATTTTAATTTTCTTAATCTTGTGATGTAATGTATATTGAATAATATATAGTCTTTAACATTCCTCACTCAGTGCTTAATTTTTTTCACTTTCTTCAAGCAAAGTTGTATCATCTATATAACACAAGTTGTTGATGAGTCTTCTTCACATTCTGATATCACATTCACCATGTAGTCAAGCTTCTTGAAATATTTGTTCAACATATAGTTGAATTGTTCACTTATTGCTGAGTCAGGAGCAACTCATAACTGATCTTCCATTGACTTTGAAAGGCTGTAAATCACAAGGGAGAGGGTTGCCCATCTTTCTCTTGTGAGGCCACTAGTGGGTTTGATCCATGTAATTCTGAATTAGACTTGGATACATTGGTCTGAACTCCTGTTTAGCTTCACAGGTGAAGGTGATGTGATGGTAAAGTTTTGTTTCATTTTGGTTCCTATGATTCTCTAGTTGGGCAGTTATGTAATGTCATTATCTCCACAATGGGATCTGCTGTGAGTAGTTTCATCTGGAGTGTCACCTGAATCAGATAGATAGATAGATAGATAGATAGATAGATAGATAGATAGATAGATAGATAGATAAACTGCCAAAGATCTCTGGGGTTTTGCTTGATCTGGATCCTGCATCAGCTGAGCTATCACCATATCGTCTCTGGACTTGAGCCTGTGGCCTGCAGTATTGCCTGCTAATCTTAGATTCATCAGCATTGGAAACCAGCAACCTGACATCTTAGCTGACAATCTTGGGTTTGTCAGACACCATAGTTAAATGAGTCAAAAGGAGCTACCAAAATGACTGATCTGATGTCTGGCACACATGGATTTAGGATTTGCAGCCTCTATAGCACATGAACCATTTCCTTAATTTAACTAACTCTCTCTCTCTCTCTCTCCTAACTCTCTCTCTCTCTCTCTCTCTCTCACACACACACACACACACACACACACACACACAGAGATTTTAGTTTTAAGTTTTGCAAGTGAAAGTCAGACTGTTGTCACCATCATTTTACAAAATGGGAATACCAAGTGTAAAGATTTGGAAACACTCTTTGGGACTATGACTCACATGTCCTTTATAATGTATTTTCTTATCTGTTTACATAGCTTTCATTCAGACGGATTAGATCATTGATCACTTTGGATGCATGCCAGGGAGCTTAGTGCAAGTGTTGGAGCAAGGTTCAGAGCTCTTGTTCATAGGATTGCTCTAAGTTGACTCCATGACATATAATAACACTGCATCTCAATATCAAGAAAACAAAGATTCTCACTACCTGGCCAATTGGCAGCACCATGGTAGATGGAGAAGAGATTGAGGTTGTTAGCAATTTCACCTTGCTGGGGTACACAACCAACACTCTCAGCACTAGCAGTCAGGAAATCAAAAGACAAATTGCTTTGGGAAAATCTGCAGTCAGGGACCACTGCAGAGTGCTACGGAGCACTTGTTGTTGCTGTTATGTGCCATTGTTTCAACTATTACTCATAGCAATCTTTTGAAAAAGAATTCTGAACCCTGCCCTATCTTGAGCCAATCTCACTGTCTCTGACACACCTGCTCCCATTACCACAGTCACCATGTCAATCTATCTCTTCCAGGATCTTCTTCTCCTGTGCTGTCTTCCACCGTTTCAAGCATGATGTCCTTCTCCAAAAACTGATCCTTTTGGCAACATGCCCAAAATATGTGAGACAGAGCTTAGCAATTCTTGTCTCTAAGGAACAACTTGGTTTTACCTTCTCCAGGACAGACTTGTTCTCTTGATAGTCTAAAGTATATTCAAGAGTCTCTTGTTCTGTCATCCTTGCTTATTGTCCATCTTTCAGATACATAGAAAGTAATTGAAAAACTATGGTTTAGATCAGGCACACTTTAGGCTTTAGACTGATATTGTTGCTCCTTAGCACCCTTGAGAGGTCCCTGATAGTAGACATTTTCGGAAAAGGTTCAGTCAAAATGCTCCTTGGAGTCAAGGATGGCAAAGCTTCACTTCTCATACCTTGGACATATTTCTAGGAGAGACTATTCCTCAGAGAGATGGAGGGTTAGCAAAAGAGAGGAAGACCTTCAATGAGATAGATTTGCATAGTGACTACAGCAAGTGGGATCAAGTATATTAGAGGGTAAGGAAGGCATGGGATATAACACAGGGTCAAATCTGCTGTTCATAGGGTCACTCTGAGTGTGACTTGACAGCACCTAACAACAAGAAGAACAAAGCTAGATGATTCATATCATAAGATCTCAATGCATATTGTAAAGCATTAAAACAGTTTGACGTTGGTGCAAGGCTAAATAGATTTCCCCTTGAATAGACTAGAGAGTAATTGTTATAGCAAAGATGACATCAAAATACAGGTAAAGACCTATCCTATAACAATAGCAAGTTAATGATATGTGTCTATAGATCTAAATATGAAAGGTAAAATAATTAAACTCCCAAAAGAGCCTCTTAGATATGCAAACTTTTTATACTTTCTATTAAATAAAATAGAATAAAACACTATGAAGCAGTATTAGCCTTTGAAACTTAACAAATGAAAATTTAAAACATTTCAAATGGCATTGATTTTACTCACTCTAATTGTCATTTTAATGAATAATAATGTTTAAAATGATAAATGTTGTTATCTCATGTGACCATTTAAACTATTAATATATGCAGTACGGCTGTAAGAATGTGATTTGTTAATCTGGCACAATACTTAGACAACATCATGATTTCTGTAACTCTTGCAAAATAATCAATAATAATATCTGGTGTTTCATTATCTTTAGGTTTATGGAAGTATGGATAAGTCTTGAGTGTTCAATAAGTATCCACTGTAAGAACCATTAAATACAAACTTCTCAGTTATAGGATGTTGTTCTGAATATATGGTGACATTTTTCCATGTTCTGCTTATGTCAACAGATTTCTATAATATCTTCATTTCTACATATTATACTAATTCTTTTTTTTTTCTTAAGAAACAACTTCCTATCTCACTTGAGAAACCACAGTGGAATGTTTTCTATGTAATGAGATTTCTATCGTAAAAGACGTACTGCTAATAAATCTTTGTTCAGTGGAAAAAGACTGCCAAAATTCTGAGACAAGAGAATTATAGTATTTCATTTACAGATTAGCAAGGAATGAAATTGTCCTTTAATTTTTCCTCCCCATTTGAGCAATTTTAGCCTTGCAAATTAAGGATGTTGTGTGGTTACTATCATTGGCTTCATAGTCAGTATCTATATGAAAAGAATGACATGAATATTAAAAATCATTCAATAGATGGCTGAGCTCTGGTGGCCTAGTGGCAAGGAGCTGTCCTGCCATCCTGAAGACACACCGTTCGAGGCCACCAGCTGCTCTGCAGGAGAAGGATGTGCAATCTCTTCCTGTGCGATTAACTGCCTCTGAAAACCAGTCAGAGGGTCAGCTGTGAGTAGGTTCTAACTCTACAGTATACAACAACAACAACACATGTATGTCTAACCTTGTTCTTCATCATTACTGGAAACCTTGTCTTTAAGCCTACTAAAGATCTGACTTGTTTTCTAACACAGCTTTCAAAAGTAGAAAGGATTTAAAAACTTAAATTGCTATACATGGGAGGGGGGAAAAAGTAAGAAGATCTATGAAATTTTAGATCAACTCCAATTCACCACACAACTTTGAGGAAGAAGACATTCTGAACTAATGGTTCACGTGTCCTTTTTTGTGTGTACTTTCCATTTGAAAATGGCTATTTGTGTCTAACAGTCTTCCTGAAGAAAACACCTCCGTTACAGCCCCGTGACTGAAAGACCTTGCCATAGCACAAAGTCTAAGTCTAGAATCCAGGCAACCAAATCACAGTATTTACTACATGCTCTATGACATGTCCAAATGGGCATCCATTCAAATGAGGCTCTAAAATCAATAAAGATTAATACATTTGCAAGAATTCATCTAGTTCCTTAGACTTATAAATTTACACTAAGTTAACTGAAAAGTCAATGGCAAATAGAATTCACTTAACATAAATTTCCACTAATAAAGTCTGATGTTATCGTCATCAAGTACCATCGTTAGTCCTGATTCATAATTACCTTATGTACAATAAAAGGAAACATTGCCCAATACTGTGCCATCTCCACGAGTCTATTGTACTCACTCTACTAATCCATCTAATTCAGGGTCTTCCTCTTTTTCATTTTTCTGTTTTACCAAACATTGATCTTTATGAGAATTTATTTCTGTTGATAAAACCTCCAAAGTGTATGAGGTGAAATCCCACCATACACTCTTCTTTTTGTTTTAATTTATTAATTTCAATGAAAATTTGCAGACTTTGGATTTCCATCCATTCATTGTTGCCCTTTTCTCCCCTCCCAATCCTCCCCCCCTAATACACTACCTTCTTGGAAAAGTAAAAGAAAAATTCTTTCATTGTTTTACAATCCCTCCCCCCAGGTTCACTCCACTATGCAGCCTTCGCTCTGGACTCCCATACAGTCTTCTAAGGAACATTCTGATCACACTTTGGGGGAGGGGGGAAATCCTTAACAAGATGGATTTACACAGTGGCTGCAAACAAAAAGCTTAGACATGGTGATTGATGATTGTGTAGATATAAACTGAGTATCCTAACAATCACTGCAGAACCAAGCAATGCTTCATTTGATAAGGTTACTATGAGTTGGGGCCAACTTGAAACCAAACCACTTAACAGAAAAAGAGATGCCTGGTGTTCACCCATAAGGAAGTTCTCTGTTCGCAGCAAACTACTTATCCAGTCCCTTTGCAGGTACTCATCTAAATGACACGTTTTAACCAGTGAATTGTGAATCATAGTGATTCATGACACCATGGCCCAAAACAGTGTGTTCATTCCCTGTTGCTGCATAACCAATTATCACAAATTTAGCAGCTTAAAACAACACACGTTTATCATCACATGGAGTTGAAGAAACCACAATCCAGGCATAGTCTAGCTGGGTGCCCTGCTTTAGGATCTCACTAGACTGCAATCAAGGTGTCAGCTCAATTGCTTACAAGTTTGTGCGGTTGTTGGCAGGACTCACTTTCCCGCAGGCTGCCAGACTGGGAGCCTCAGTTCCTTGCTGGCTAGTGCCCAGAAGCCACTCTTGCGGCATAAGTTTCTATGTGGGCAGCGTATGGCAAACCAGCTTGCTTCTTCAAAGCCAACAAAGAAGAGTCTCAGAAAGATGAGTTTAAAAAGCTAACATAATATAACCACACACATACAATCCCTCACTTTGGAGCATTCAATCAGTTCTGCCTATGATCACCCTGACACAGGGAAGACAAACCAGGAAACAAGGGCTAGTAGGTATCTCTAGAAACTGCTCTCTACTCCTCTTGAGCGAGTCCCATTTCTTCGCAAACTAGAAAATGATTGACGAAATAAGAGAGACAAAAGTATATGATGAAATGGCAGAGATGAAGATGGAAGCAAATCAGGTCCCAGAATCATTGCTTAGAAAGAGAATTGTCGCTTGCTTGTGGAGAGCCTGACGCTGCTGGATAGCTGTCACCATGAAGTTCAACCCTTTCGTTACCTCGGACTGCAGCAAGAACCGCAAACGCCACTTCAATGCCCCTTCGCATGTGCTCAGGAAGATCACGTCTTCCCCTCTGTCCAAAGAGCTGCTGCAGAAATACAACGTGCGCTCCATGCCCATCCGCAACGATGACGAGGTCCAGGGAGTACGAGGACCTTACAAAGGTCAGCAAATTGGCAAAGTAGTCCAGGTGTACAGAAAGAAGTATGTCATCTACATCGAAAGAGTGCAGCATGACAAGGCTAATGGTACCACTGTGCACGTGGGCATTCACCCAAGCAAGGTGGTGCTCACCAGGTTGAAATTGGATAAAGATGGGGGAAAATTCTTTAACATAAAGCCAAATCTCAGCAAGTTGGAAAAGAGCAAGGCAAATACAAGCAAGAACTGATTGAGAAAATGCAGGAACGAATGCAATCTGAGGAGCAACCACAGTTGAACTAGATTTCCGTCTGAGTATGCAATCTTGTGACGTTCCAAAATGACCCCCTCATTCAGAAATGACTATAAATCTGCCTTTGCAATTTTGATTCCTATTTTTAAGAATAAAAATTGGAAATGTTTTCCCAATTGCAAAAAAAAAAGAAGAAGAAGAAAACGAGAGTTGTCTATAATTGTATATAATTGTGTCACACAGTGGATCTGGGTTAAGCAGGAATCTGGAATGTCACTAATTGAGTTTTGTTAAACTGACATGGGATTGCTGGACTAAACCTGGACTTACATTGTGTGACATTCTTTGCCACCCTGCTCCCAGCTTCCTAACTTATTTTCCTAAATAAACCACACAACTATGAGTAAACTCTGTGAGTCAATGATGAACTCAGACTCAGTGATTGATAGAAATAGGTACATGAGCTCGAGGGGCAGCATGTCTGACCAGGCAAGCTATCTGTTTGCTATGGATAGCATTGATGGTGACACTTTCCCTTTAGGAAGTGGATAGAAGTCAGACTCGGCCACCCTTACTTTACATCTTCTCCCTCCTCAACAAGGAGCAAAAACCTTAACCCAACACTCTGTGAAGAAGGAATAGGAGAAGGGTTCTTTGAAGAGAGAAGATAAGTATGAGACACACTAATACTAATTCAAAATATTAGACATCATAGAGCATTCTCATGACAGTAAGGAAGCTGAGTGGAGTAAGAAAGAATGACTATAGATTAAAAAAAGAAAAAGCTTGGTGTAATGAAATTCTATATTTTTAGGTGTCGTCGAGTACTATTCATAGTGACCCTACAAATAATACACCTGAAGTCTGTCCTATCCTGTGCTGTCTTCACAATCTCTGACACACTCGAGTCCATTGCTGTAGTCACTTTGTTGATCCACCTGGTGGAAGGTCTTCCTGCCCTTTGCTGTTTCTCCTCCTTCCCAAGCATGATGTCCCTTTCCAAGGAACAGCCTCTCTTAGCAACACGTACAAAAGAATGAGAGACAAAGCTTCACCCTCCTTGTCTTCAAGGAGCATTCTGGCTGCAATTTCTCCAAGATATTATCTATTTGCTTTTTTTTTTTGGAAGTCCATGGACATTGAGCACTCTCTTGTAACACAACAACTCACAAAGCCATCAATTATTCTTCTGTCATCTTTATTCATTGTCCAGCTCTCAGATGCATAGCAATTGATTGTAAAGACCATGGTGTGAATCAGGCTCACCTTAGTCCTTGAACTAATATCATTACTTAGTTTGGATATGTATAACCAATATATAATAAATATTATAGTAATACAAATTAACTATGCTGTTTTAGTTTAGAATAAGAAATAAGGAAAATATTTTATGATAGAGCTTATAATAGCCCAAGTCAAGGTCAATTACTTATTTCTTTCACTCAAAGGTAGTACTATAGTTTCTGGGAGAAGCTGCACTATGTTCTGGAAGGAAAACAAAGAGGTAAGTAGCCCAGAACTGGACATTCATAATACAGTAAATGTTCAATAAATAGAAACATATCAAGTGTCACCATGTTGCTGTCAGTTGCTGCCTTGTATATTTTTTAATCCATTGTCCACATGATAGAGCTGAACTGTTCCATGAGGTTTTTCAGGCTATAGCCAGTACAAGAGAACAACACCATCGTGTCTTCCTTCTGTGGAGCTGTCCAGCGGCTTTCTACTTTCAACTTCGAGTTCAAAACCAGGGGCTTCATCATTGCACAGTCGTCTTTGGAAAGCTGGCTTCTGCTCACAGCATGTTTGTGTCTAACAGAACGAAATGTCAGCAGGCCATTATCTTCCTCACTGTCATTGTTGTGCTTGCTCCCATATTCGTGGTCACTGCTTCATTCGATCTCATTGAGTTGTCCTTCTTTTCCACTGTTCTTCTCTGTTTCACAAAGCATAATTCTCTTCTAGGATTTTTTGTCATCTTCTGATAATGTGTCCAAAGTAAGTGAGCTCAAGTCTTGCGTTCCACTGGTGATCCAATACAGATTTGTTCATGTGTATTGACATATATTCAATATTTTTCACCAATATCATAATTCAAATGCTTCCATTCTTCCCTTTTCGCAGGCAGATCTTATAACATGATTATGTCAAAGTTTCTTTACTTTTGGTAAGCAAGATTGTGCCATCTGCATATCACATGTTATGAGTGAATCTTCCCCTAAACATTATTCCTCGCATGGCCCATAGCCACACTTCTCTTCTAAACATTTGATCAATAAAAAGATAGAATAAAATACAACCTTAATTGTCATTGTTGTTGTTACATATAATCAAGTTGGAATTGACTCAGAGCAGACACTCCAGCAGTTTCAGAGCCTATAAATCATATAGGAGATTGCCTAGTCTTTCCCCCTCAACGCAGCTGGTGGATTCAAACCACATGCCTTTGGGTCGGCAGTGTGACTCTTTCCCACTCAGCCACCAGAGCCCCCTGACATACTTCTCTGATGGTTTTAAGCCATGAAGTCGTTATTCTCTTGTCCTATTTGAAAGCAAAACAAAGCTTGCTCTATTTGAAAAGAAAACCAAAACAAACAAAATCCAACTGTCTCTTGATACATATATCAACCTAAGCTTCTTTCTGAGTGCAATTATTCTGGAATTCCTAGTCCTCTCACTGTTATCCATAATTTTTATGATCTATGCAGTTGAATGACTTTGCAGGGTCAAGAAAATCCAAATAAAGGTATTTCTGGTATTCACTGCCTTCAGCAAAGATTGATATAAAATCAACAATAATACTCTTTATGTTCTTTCTGAATTTGTTTTTAGTTCCTGTAAATTTCCCATTGAGCTGCAGTTGTAAACGTGTTTAATAATGTTCAGTAAGCTTTTACTCACGTACAAAAATAATTGTATCATTTGATAATTTCTGCATTCTGTTGGGACATTTTTCTATACCAAAGACACCAATGTGGATCTCTTCTAATTGATTAGCTGGGTGACTGTCTTCCATTTTTATTTGTGTAGATTAATGAGCACCTCCAGCACTGTATCCATTCATTGACGCATTTCAATTGGTATTTTTTTTTTCATTTTTAATTGTTTTATAATTTGTTTTTAGTATATCTTAGATCATTTCCTTCAGTGCTTTGGTTCTATATTATATACTGCCTCCTGAAATGATTAAACATTTCCTGTTTCTCTTTAACACAGTAACTCTTTCTATTACTTCCATCTTCTTTTAATGTGTTCTCTATCATTCAACTTCTTGCCCATAGAATCTTTCAATATTTTTCTTAGGATTAGGATAAAAATGAGATTAATTTGTCCCATGGAATTCACCAACCTTCTTCTTAAATGTTATTATATATTTGAGAGCTTTTCTGAGAAGGTTTTTTAGATTTTCCCCAAGTAAAACTGATATTTTTTCCTTCTTTTCATATTCTACTCTTTGGAAGGAACTCACTATGTATAATCTGCTGTTAAGGAGCAGAGAAAGAGGCTTTACCTCCTGGAGGGTAGAGTATTTACAGAAATTACTTAGAAGTCTTCTGTATGGAAGGTTTTCTTTTCAATTGGAAAAGAAAAACTTTTGAATGAAAAACCTGCTGACTAAGTGATGAAGGTTTTTGTTTTCTTGATTTTGAGATGTAACCCGTATTGAAGACTATAGTATTTGACCTTATTTGGCAGCAATAAACAAGATTGTGTCATTTGCATAGTGCAGGTTGTTGAATGTATGAAAGATTTTCTATTCTCTCATACTTACTTATTCAATCAGTAATTTGATACATGGGTTGCCAAATAAAGAGAAGAGAGACTATCTATTTATCTTATGAGTCAAATTATAATAACACTCTATAACATGTTGGTCAAAATGTTCCAGCATTGGTCATTGGATGTTTTGGTTGGTTTATGTGTTCCACTGATCCGCATCCAATCATTATTATTCCTCTGAAATTTGAGAATACTCAATATTCACATTAGGTTTTTATTTTTCTGCCTTAGTTATTTATAGGAGCAGTCCTTCTCCAAGAGACCATACTCAAAAGTTCAAACTCCTTGTTACTGTGTAGGAACTCACTCATAGGTGACCCTCGAGTGGGTTTTCAGAGACAATACATCACATGGAAGTAGGTTGCTCACCTTTCTCCTTCACAACACCTGGTGGATTTGAACCACTCACCTTTGAGTTGGCAGAGCGACTTCCTCTCTACAAAGTCACCAAAGCTCCCAAGGGTCCAGTTATTGTTGTTTATGTGCTGTCGAGTCAACTGTGACTCACAGTGACCCTATGAGCGCTATATCTGGACCAGCCCTATACTGTGCCATCCTCATCATCTCTAATATACTTAAGTTTATTGTTTCAGTTACTGTGTTAATCTTAGTGAAGGTATTCCCTTTCTTTCTGAGCTTCAGTTTTTCCAAACATGATGTCATTTTCTAAACCAGCTTCTTCTAATCACATACCCAAAGTATGTGAGATGAAGCTTCACCATTCTTGTCTCTAAGGAGTGCCCTAGTTGCACTTTCTCTAAGATATATCTGTTTGTTTATTAAGCAGACGTTGTCTTTAAAAAAACTGTTCTAAAAGTCAAGACCTGATATTAGCTGTGCTTCAGTTTTAAATGTTTTGTAAAAATGGAACAACAAGTTTGAAGACTTGCAAGCAGTTCTACAGATATTCTTCTTAGGCACCAGGTTACAAGGAATGTTAAAAGTGTCTCATGAAAATAAGGGGGAACGTTAACTAACACTGTAGCACAGGTAGCAAAAACATAGTTGTTATGGTGACTCATCAAAGAAACTGACAAGGAAGAGCATAAAGGGTAAACATGTTATTAAAATATCTTGCCAAAAACTCAGATAATTAAAATTATCAGAGGTGTATCTGTATTATAATGAAGGTATATGACTCTCAAATGTCTACAAAGCTAAACAACTCTTCCTAGTTCTATGGTTGAAAAGAGATCTCAACACTCAAATTTGGAAATAAGATTTGATGGCTCAACATCTCTTAATTTCCTGGCTCTTTTGCATGTTTCCCTCCTTTCAAGTTCTCACATCCTTACTACACTCAACAGAAAATAATGACTACTCTGCCAACATGGTTCTACAGACTGATTTACAGGGACTTACAGACCCTACATTTGTAGCAAAGGACACTAAATGGTTTAAAATTAAGATAGATGTGTATCAAGGTACTATCATTTCTCTATACATATTCAATCTGTTCATAGAGCAAATTATTTGAAGAGCTGGAGTTTAAGAAGAAGAATGTGGCATCAAGATTGGAGGAAGATTCATCAATAGCCTTAGTTATGTAGGTGACACAACCTTGTTTGCTGTAAGTGAGGAGAACTTGAAACACTAGGTACAAAAAAAAACCCAAACAACAACAAAAAACAACAAATACAGGCTTCAATATGGACTACACCTCATTGTCAAGGAAACAGAAATCCTCACCATTGAACCAAAAGGCAACATCATGATACGGGGAGAAAAGATTGAAAATGTCAACATCTTCATCTTGGATCCACAATCACCACCCTTGGTACTAATAGTCAGGATATCAAGAGATGTACTGCACTGGGAAAGTCTGCAATCAGGTATCTCTCCAAATTATTGAGCAACGATATTCATTTGGTGAATAGGATGCACCTGATTCAGATCATAATCTTTTCAATCACTTGTTACATATCTGAGAGCTAAATAGTGAATAAGGATGACAAAAGAAGAAGTGATGTCTTTGAGCCGTGAGGTTGGAGAAGAGTACTGAACATTCCATGGACTGCCAAAAGAACAAATATATCTTGGAAAAGGTCCAGCCAGAGTGTTCCTTGGAAGCAAAGATAATAAAACGTAGTCTCACGTACTTTGGGTATGTTGTTAGGAGATGCTATCCGTGGAGAGGAAAATCATGCTTGGAAAGATGAAGGGTCAGAGGAGAAGAAAATCCTCAACCAGACTAACAGAATGACTGCATTTACGGACTGGAGTATGCAAGCGATGGTGAAGATGACACAGGGTAGGATAAGGTTCTTATCTATTGTTCGTAGGATTGCTATGCGTCATACTGGACTCAGTAGCACCTAATAACAACAACAACAACAACGATTCTACCTAGAGCAACAGGCTGGATTTTGCAAAGACATAAATATTAGGAGATGGAGAATATGGTGACCAATTTAGAGTCTGCTGGCCAAGCTAGTCATAAGAAAAGAACACAATCATTTAAAAAAATAAATTGAACAATTAAAATATTAGAGATCAAAAAATTTAATGGCTGAATGATATAAAATTAAATCAGTAATTTTACCAAGAACCTTTAAAGTTTCAGTTTAAAAAAGAAATCAGAATTCTGAACTTTTTAAAAATTTTTTTAGACCTATGAATTTTTAAAAAGAGAATTAAAATCTAGTAGTAACGTGGTATTTATAAGAAAAAGTTCTAAATTATGAGAACAAGAAGAGCTATGAAAAAGAAAGCTGGAAATAATGTCATATAATCATTAAAACTGTGCTGTTGGAGTTTTATCAATATCTGAAATGCACACCTTAAGACTAAAGGTATTTATAAATGTTTAATGGAGAAAAGTCAATTCATCATGAAGGTGAAAGAATTCTGAAGTCTTAAAATGTAGAAAATAATTTGACAGAATCCCAGGGGAAGATAGAAATATTCACAATTGTACTCAAAGACTAAGTCATCTCTGAATAATTCATGAAAGAGGTGGGCAAAGAAATCAGTAATGACATATAAGCTTAGTACAAAAAGAATAACAAATATAACCTCATAAACAAATTCACAATGTTATACTCAGTAATAGCAGAATAAAACCTTAGTTTCTAGAATAAATGGAACAGAAATTAATCATAAATAAAAGTGACTTAAGAAGTAGAAATTTTCTCACAGCTTAACTTTAATTTTTATTGCCATTGAATTGATTACAATTTATAGTGACCTTATTGGTTTTGTTGTTATTGTTGTTGTTATGTGCCATTGAGTCACCTACAACTCACAGCAACCCTATGTACAACAACTCTGAGCCCTGCCCTATCCTGAGCCAGTCTCACTGACTCTGACACACCTAATCCAATTGTCCCAGTTATCATGTCAATCCATCTCATTCAGGATCTTACTCTCCTGTGCTGTCCCTCCACTATTCCGAGTATGATGGCCTCCTCTAAGGACTAGACCCGCCTTGGCCACGTACCCAAAGTATATGAGAAGGAGCTTCAAAATTCTTGTTTTCAAGGAGAAACTTGGTTTCACCATCTCGAAGACAAATCTATTTGTTCTTCTGGCAGTTCATGGTATGTTCAAGACTCTTCTCCAGCATCACAACTCAAAGAAATCAATTCTTCTTCTGCCATCCATAGTCACTGTCCAGATCTCTGGTAGCTAGGGTGTAATTGCAAAGTCCATGGCCTAGATCAAGTACACCTTAGTCTCCAAGCTGACATCATTAATCCTCCGCACTCTGAAGAGGTCCCTTACTTCAGACTCCCCCTGTGTAATTTGTCCTTTGATTTCCTCACCGCTGGTGCCAACAGTGTTTGTGGAGCTGAGCAAGTTGCACTTGTTAACAACGTCAATCTCGTCTCCAAATTGTCAATCATATTTTCAAGGCAGTAACCATTTTTGGATGCTGATTGTCTGATCGTTCTTCATTGGAGTAGCTATTGGGTTTGTACCACTGACCTTTTGATTAGAAGCTAAATTCTTTATCCAATGTGGTTATAGTGTGTTGTCATTATTATTAGATAATGTCAATTCAACTCCTATTCCAAGGGACCCTTTGTACCACAGAACTAAGTGTCATTTGATCTTGTGCCATCCTCAGGAAGTGTTTGAGCCCATTGTTGCAGTCATTGTGTCAATTCACCGTGGTGAGGAGGCTTCTTTTTTGCTGACTGTTGTTGTAGTTGACTATTATTGAGTCAAACAAAACTCATAGTGACACTATGAACAAAAAAAGGTCTGAAGTCTTTCTATAACTGTCATCATTTATCGAAGTTCATAGAATTTCCAGACATGTTTTTTAGGAAGTGACTGTTGTTGTTATGTGCCGTCAAGTCGCTTGCGACTCACAGCGACCCTATGCGCAACAGCCCTAAACTCTGCTC
>NW_006400109.1:1754867-1786904 GCF_000299155.1 Elephantulus edwardii | reverse complement strand
CCCTGGCGTATGCCCTTCCCAATTTTGAACCATGCAGTGTTCCCTTGCTCCCTTCTAATCTCTCCTAATGACATGCCCAGTGTGTGTAAAATAAACTGTTGGCTTAGTGGTAGTAACTTGCACTTCATTCTCAAAGGCTTGTGGTTCAAATCCACCAGTTGCTTTGCAGGAAAATGGGATATCTGTTCCCTTAAGATTTAACTGCCTGCCTCTGCAAACCTGCTGGACAGTCAGCTATGGCCTGGTCCCATGACACACATCAACAACAAATATTCTTACAGAAAGTGGGGCATTCTGACTTGACTAGAAATCCAAATTCAAAACATTGGATCTAGGAAGAGGTTCTCTTTTTGGCTTTGGTGAAAAATCTTTGTATCTTTCAATTTCAACTTTTCTTCCTTTATTTTTTGGTGATTTCCATGAGTCTTCTGTCTTTTTCCATTTGTGCTTACTTCTCTGTGCCCAGAGGACCCTCAGTGCTATTACAGTGACATGTTACTCTACTAAAGATGAAAGGTCAGTAGTCCAAATTCACCGACTACTCCATGGGAGCGGGGAGTGGGCAGTCTACTTCAATCAAGATTTGAATCCCAATTGTTGGTCACTCAATTGAGGGATCTCTGGTGGCCTAGTGGCAAAAAGCTGTACTGCAATTCCAAAGGACCACAGTTCAAATCTACCAGCTGCTTCGTGGGAAAAAGATGGAGAATCTCCTCCTGTGCAATTAACTGCCTCTGAAAACTCATTAGAGAATCAGCTATGGGTTAGTTAAGACTCCATGGTACACAACACTAATAAAATAATTTGCAATCTCCCTATCCTTGGATAGAGAACTCCGTAGCAAATATACCCCTTACATATCTCAAAGATGACTGGGTTAATACATACTTGACTCTGATACAAATCCTTAACATTATTAGCAGTCCTCAGAACAGAGCAAGAAAACACTGCATGGTTCAAAATCAGGAAAGGAGTGAGTCAGCGATGCAGCCTGCAGAACAGACCATTAAGGAAGCAGGGCTTTATGAGGAGATGTGTGACATCAGGATTGGAGGAAGACTCATTAACAACCTACAATATGCAGATGACACAACCTTGCTTTCTGAAACTGAGGAGGACCTGAAGTACTTGCAGCAAAAAGTCAAGGACTGTAGTCCAATATAGATTGAAGCTCAACATCAAGAAACAAAGATTCTCACCACTGGGCCAATTGGTAGCACCATATTAGATCGAGAAGAGATTGAAATTATTAATAATTACAGCTTGCTCGGGTCCACAATCAACACTCTAACACCAGCAGTCAGGAAACCAAAAGACAAATTGCATTGGGAAAATCTGCTCTCATGGACCTCTCCAGAGTGCTGAAGAGCAACAATATCAGTTTAAATACAAAGGTGCACCTAATTCAGGCCAATTACTTGTTATGCTTCAGAGATTTGGACAATGACTTAGGACGACAGAAAAAGAATAGATGTGAGGGTTCAGGTAGATGGTCGCTATGAGTCATACTTGACAGCATCTAACAACAAAAGTCTGAGCCATGACATTTTAAATTATATACACATGAAAATTGGACAACAAATAAGGAAGACTGAAGAAAAAGTGATGCCTTTGAGTGTGTTGTTGGGGAAGACTCTTTCTTCTTTTTGTATAGACAATATTTATTTTAATTTACTAATACATTTGACGGGTTTTTCCTGGTCTGTCTCTCCAGGCCAAGGGTTCCCGCCCAGAAGCCCCCTTAATAAAGCTTCTTTAGCTTTCAAAAAATAAAAATAAAAAAATTACTGATACATTTCTATACTTATACTTTCCCTTACATCCATTTCTTTTATCTAAGGTTCATTCTATTCTTATATTCTTTTCCCCCCATTATATTGGTTTGCTTACCAAGTTCGTATACATTGTCTTTCATACTATTCATCAATAGCATTGTATTTCATACAAACATCCCCATGCATTATGTTTTATAAAATTAATCACCACTGGAAATTCTTTATATCCCTTTGAGATCCCCAGGTCTTGGCATTCATTCCACTGTGGCAAGAAACCTCTCAGCACCGGCATCTGGTTCCAAACAGACACACTAAACAGTTGTTAATTCCTTCTCCGTGGTACCAAAGACCCTCCATTCTGTGCCCTTCTTTCCCCTTTTATATTTCCAGAAGACAATAGGGATGCAATGATATCCCAGGAAAATATTCCTTATATCAGATCTCAGAATTAAGATGGGCTTAAGGATGTCACATTATACCCTTAATCCTATTACAATTGTTTTGTTTATCAGATTATGGAAGATAATTACATTTCTGAATTTCATCATTATTTACATGTGGGGTTTTTGATGTTGTTGTTTTTAGACACAATATAATCAATGGCATGTGGTAAACCAGAGCATTAGGAGAAAAGGAGGAAGGTTCTCAATGACAGACTAATTCAGTGGCTACAAAAGACAGGCTCGTACACAGAAGCAGCTGTGAGGAAGGCACAGAGAGTGTTCTGTTCTACTGCAAACAGAGTTGCTATAAATTAGAACCTTCTCAATGGCACTTAGCAACAACAGCAGCATGACTATACAGGGATAGTGGCTGGACTACGAAACTTCATGCAAATATTCTAAAACCAAGAGTCTAAGCATGTTCACTCCTAGAAGGCAAGGAAAGAATATGTGGGAACTGAGGATCAGGTATAAGAACTAACTATTCCAACTAAAGGCAGAATAAAGGATGCATGGACATGCTACAGCCTACTTGTGAGTCATATGGAACAACATGAACTTAAAGCTAAATAGTAAATTGTTAAGAATCCAGTAGTGTCTGTGTTGAATAAATACCCAGAAATAGAGTGGCTGAGGAAAATGTGAGTTACAAAAGCTAGAGATGTAAAAGATGTCACCTACATCACAAGAATTCAGTTAGTCAAACCCAATATTGCAACTACCAAATACCAGTAAAATGTTTCATCAGAAAATCATCTTTAACTTTCAACAGTAACCAGAGAGAGTGAAACCTCAGTCAGGTCATCATTCCCCACCCCTCCATCTCCTCCCCTTTTGTTTCTCCTTGATAACCTTAAATCAAACCCAAAACTCAATATTGTTGAGTTTTCCATTGCAGAGCAACCTCAATCAGGTTGTGAGCATTTATTGAAGAAGACTATTAATTTTTTGCCCCCAGGGCAATTAGTGGATTCCCAATTCCAACTTTTTGGTCAGTAGCCCAACATGTAATACGTACATTATGCTACTAGGACCCCTTCGATAATCGCAGGAGGTGTTAATTATGTGGGGCAAAGGACAATGAAAAAAGAGGACTGTAGCTAGACCTTCACTTCAAAAACATGTGGCCAGCAAGTAGCCAGGTAGAAATAAGTTTAATGCTTTATCTTACTCAATTTCATTATTTTTAATTACTGAATAGTGGTGAAGTGGTTTGAAATAGCATATCAATTTCTATTAATTTAAGAGTGATTTAAAACTATAGTGACTTCTTGAATTTTTTTACCTGAAGACAGAAGTGTTTCCCTACCTTCTACTAAGCAGGTTTACAGGGACAGTGTGAGGAAAAGAAAGCTCCTTTTATAATCATCACCATGATTCATGAGTGTTGAGTATGCTGAACCCATGAGTAAAGCTTTGTGGGCCCACACATGGAGACACATGTAAGAGATGGGTGGAGTGGCAAAAAGAAAAGTTTATAGTAAGCTGTTACTAAGTCCAGTTTCTGTGTGAATACACAATACCAATAAGCAAACTTCCACAGCGTTGTCCTATTACGTTATATCAGCTCTTCTGAAGGGTCAAGGAAATTTTCTCCAAATCGATCTTAGATCAAAGATTCCCAAAGTATAGTTTTCCTTAATAATATAAGAGTCGATTGATAATTGTCTATTATATAACCATCAACAGAGTAGCTTATTAAACATAAACATTTCCAAACTCCACCCAAGAACTTCTGATTCATAAGGTTTGTTTTGATGCGTTGTTAATCAACACCTTAAATTCTTATGGTGTATGTGGTATAGGACCTTCCTTTGGGAAACACTGGTTTAAGACAATGCTACTCTAACTTTAATGATCCTAAGAATCACTTGAAGATCTTGTCAAAATGCAGTGTCCGGACTTGAGTAGCTGAGACTGTGCATTTCTAAGAAACTCTCACTGACACATATGGATCATTGTGAATAAGAAGAGATGTGACTTTGGTTTTCAAACTTATTTTGCTTTAAGAATCAAAGACTGTCATTGGTCAGAAAATAGATTATAAGCCTCCTTCCTCACCTGCTGTTTCAATTTCTAGTTGATGATATCTTGAGAGAGAGGAGAAGTGTTCTTAAATAATAGTCTAAAGAAATCCCCAAACTCTTGTTGTGAGATAGCATGGAGTCAACTTGGATTCATAGTAACTCTATAAATGGAGGATATGAACCTGGCACTGTCCTGCACCATCAGCACATCTCAGTCATGTTAAAGCTCACTGATGTAGTGACTCTGTCAATCCAGTTTATTGAGGATCTTCCTCTCTTTTGATGGTGCTCTACCTTCCCAGCAAGATGTCTTTTTCCAAGGACTGAGCTCTCCTCACAATACACCTAAGGTATATGAGACAGATATCAAACCTGCCTCTAAGAAGCACTCTGGTTACACTTCCTCCAGGACAGATTTCTTTTTCCTATGATATTTCCTTCAGTACTCTTCTCCAACAGCACAATTAAAACACACCCATCTTCTTTGGACTTCTTTATTCATTGTCCAACTTTTAGATGTATGCGAGTGATTGAAAAGAGCATGTCTTGCATTGCGTGCACCTTAGTCTTTAATTGGCATTCTTGTTCTTAAGCACTTTACAGAGACTTTGACAGGGTCCTTTGTCAAAACTCTTCAGATACGTTTTATACATAACATGAAGGCCAGCCTTAGGCAAAGGGAAAGTAGCTTTTCCTATGTTATTCTTGACTTTTAGCTGAAAAATCTAAGAAAAAGAAGAACACTTCAAAAAGGTTCATTTTACTTCAATTTACCTAGACCACAGAGCATATCAGATACCAAGAGGATGGAGAAGGATATGGCAAGATTAGGGTTTGTTGTTCATAAGGTTACTATGAGTCGAAATGGACTCCATGGTGCCTAAGAACAGCAACGGACCAAAGGAGAAAATCCTGAGTATTTCCTTGGATCATCTAATAACAAAGCAAAGCCATGCACAATGGTCCTGATGCTAAAATATGGTTCTCACTGTTGACTAACAGAGAGACCAGTCTGGAGGTTAGATGTTAATGTGTACATCTCCCTCCCCAGGGACTCTTCTTTTCCTGTATATTTAAAAAATTTGTGTTGTAGAGTTTTTCCTTGCTGTATTTATAAGGATGTAACAGTTTAGAGTTTGTTTTGAAGCACTCAATTTTGAAATATAAAAAGAATAAAGTGTATATATAGAGAGAAGCAAGGACAGATATGGTAACGAATCATTATGTCTTAAAAAAGATCACCAAGGAATTGAAGCGTAAAGACTGAAAACAAATAAATGCCTCCAGAGCTGATATAGAAAGTCTTCCCATAGAGTTTTTGTTGTTGATGTGTGCCTTTAAGTTGAAACTGACCCTCCAACCAGTTTTCAGAGGTGGTAAATTGCACTGGAGGAGATTGTCCATTCTTCTGTGGAGTAAACTGATGGATTCGAACCATGTGCCTTTGAGATTGCAGTGCAGCTTCTTACTAATAGAACACCCTGAATTTGGAGTTGCAGTCTCCTAAATTGTGGAAGATAAATTTGCTTTTTAAAATTTTGTGCTTGTGGTGTTCCTTAAAATTAAGAAACTAAGATAACCAGTCATTGGATTTCTCAGAAGCACCCCAAGTAATCTAATTGTCAGTGAAAATTGACAATCAGTGTCTTAAGGAATTCAATCCACCTTGAAGGAAGTCAAGATGAAGAAGTCTCTGTCATCATTTTGTAACTGTGGCACAAATGTCAAAACATCAAGCATTTCTTGTGAAAACTACACAACTAGAATTGATATGGAAAGTTTATGTTCACAGAAAGAATGGAAAGTTTATTCAATCCAATGAGCCAGCAGGAGCTAACAGAAAGCTTGATGTTTTATATTTAGTATAGTATAGTATAGTATAGTATAATATAGTATAGTATAGTATATAATAGTATAGTATAGTATAGTATATATAACATTATTTTATGTAATTAACATTGTTTTAATGATTACTACTCTGAATTCTATTGTGTCTTGCTTCCTTTTACTATGGATCATCTGTTCTTACAATATCTAACAGCGCATGAGATAATATTTTATTCACACGGAAAAGGCACAGTGAGATCAGTTCACTTGTGAACTCCTCAAGACCAGTGCAGAACAGATGTTGTATGCATAGTATTTAGCTTTGTAATGAAAGAGAGACTCCATTTCCTCCCACAAGGAAAATGCATAGAGGAAAAGCTGACCAGGTGACATATAGAGACCCTACATAAAGAAAACACACGAGTAAGTTATTATGTAGAATAACTTGTGGAATATTGTGGAGGGCAGAGGAAGTAGAAAAGTACTGAAGCCATTCCTGCTAAGGATAAACCAATGAAAGAGAGAAAGATCCAATTCATAGCTCTTTGTTAGATAATGTTCTGGCTATCCTTAAACAGCCTGGTTGGCAAGCACAACAATTTCAATAGACCACTTACCAAAAATTTGTACGTTATATGTTATTCCTACTAGAAAATGAAGACACCGTATCCTTAGAAGTTAACTACATGCTCTTCTCATTTATTGACGTGATTAGTTTCCAGAAACTGTGTCTTTAATGAAAGTGATACTAATCAAAATGAAGAATGACAACACCAAAGTGCAATATGGAGTATGACTAGAACCTTATATAACTGCCAAATTATACCATTACACAGCTGCTGAGTTCTACTAATGTTGCTCTTATTGTTATGTGTCGTTGAGTTGCTTGGACTCGTAGCAACCCTATGTACAAACCGTCTGAACCCTGCCCTATCCTGAACCAACCTTATCATCTCAACATACCTTCTCCCATTACCCTAGCCCCTGAGTCAATCCATCTCATCCAGAGTCTTTCTCTCTTATGCTGTCCCTTCACACCCTCAAGTATGATGTCTCTTTCCAGGTACTGGTTCCTCCTTGTAATATGCCCAAAGTATGTCAAACAAATCTTCAGAATCCCCAAGGAAAAACCTGGTTTCACCCTCTCTAGGATGAATCCTTTTGGTCTCCTAGCAGTCTATGTTTATACTCTCCTCTAGCATCACAGCTCAAAGGCAACAGTTCTTCTGTAATCCCTAGTCATTGTCCTGCTTTCTGATGCATAGCAAGTAATTGTGACTTCCATGGCCTGGAACAGGCACACCTTAATCTCCAGACTGACATCATTGCTCTTCAGTATTCTGGAGAGTTCCCTGACAACAGACATTTCCAATGTAATTTGTCTTTTGATTTCCTGGCTGCTGGTACCAAGAGTTTTGTTTGTGGAGCCAAGTAAGCTGAAGCTTTTAACAATCTCCATCTCTCACCATCTATTATGATGCTGTCAATTGGCCTAGTGGTGAGAATCTTCATTTTATTGAAGGTGATCTTCAATCCATATATAAGGCTTCAGTCCTTGACCTTCTGAAGAAAATGCCTCAGGTCCTCCTCAGTTTAAGCAAACAAGATTTTGTCATCTGCATAAGGCAGGTTGCTGATGAGTTTTCCTCCAATCCTGTTATCAAATTCTTCCTCATAAAACCCAGCCTCCTGGATTGTCTGTTCCACTTACAGATTGAAAAGGAATGGAGATAGGATGCATCCCTAATGTACACCTTCCCTGATTTTGAACCATGCAGTTTATTCAAGAATTGTATCATTTCATACTGCCAAACCGCTGAGAATAATGGTCTAGTGAAGCTGACACTTAATTTTAACAATAGACAATTTAACTTGCTCTATTTCTTACTTGTTACTGCCAGATATATATGCCATTAATAAAATATTTGAATAGTAGATTTTTTTTACTATTGTTATAAATATGAAATATCAGATAAAAATATAAGAAGCCAGGAATAGTAATCATTTCCCCCCCTAATTCTTGATCAACAGAACTAATTTATTAGTTAAAACTAAAGATGTTAAAAGCATTTAAAACTTTCACAATCTTAAAATAATAATAATAGTTTTTCTTTATTGATCTGGAACTCTTCGAGTGTCTTGCCTCTGCAAATGGAAGATTTCTCTCTCCAGTTTTAAAATCTAGAATCTTATACTTACCTTCTTTTTAATTTTTTATTAATTAATTTTAATGAAAGTTTACAGAGACTAAGGATTTCCACTCATTGTTGTACTTTCCCCCCTGCCCAACCTCCCCAACCCCAGTTTGCTCTTCTCTTTGAAAAGTAAAAGAAAAATTCTTTCAGTGTTATACAAACCCTCCCCCCAAGTCCACTCCACTATGTGGCCTTTGTTCTGGACTCCTGTCATGACAATAATACCCAATCATATATCCCTTTTAAACAGTTATCTCCCTCATCTGTTTCAATGCAGTATACATAACTTATCCCATCTTTCTCAGTCTCCCCCCAACTCCTATGTCAGTCCCATTTTACAACAGTGGCACTATGCAGTATTTGTCCTCTCTGACTGAGATATTTAACTCAGCATAATGTTTTCCAGGGCCATACATTTTGTATAATATTTCATGAGTTCCTTGTTTCTCAATGCAGCATAGTATTCCATTGTGTGAATATACCACAGCTTTTCTATCCATTCATTTGTTGATGGGCACTTAGGTTTCCAGCTCATTGCTATTGTGAACAAAGCCACGATAAACATGGGAACGCACATAACCACTTGGGTGGCAGTTATGGATTCTTTGGGCTGTAGTCCCAGTAGTGGAATTGCTGAGTCAAATGATATTTCTATTTTCAATTTTTTGAGAAAGCACCATACTGCCTTCCATAGTGGTTGCACCATTTTATACTCCCACCAACAGTAAATAAGGGTTCCAGTTTCTCCATGACCTCACCAGCATTTATTGTTTGCTATTTTGTTATATTTTGCTATTCTTACTGGGGTGAGATCTCATAGCTGTTTTCTTATATTTACCTTCAATCTTCTTTTCACACTCCATTGTCTGCTACATTTATTCTTTAACTAAACCCACTTCGTTTGAACTCTTGAGATCTTCCAAATAACCTGGCCTACTCAAATATGCTTGTTTCTTTCCTATAAACTCCCCTCTGCAGAAAATAATGTTTTGGAACACTGAGTCATGTTAAATAAAAAGTATTTATCTTAAAATAAATATTGCTTTTTAACATAACTAACTACCATAGATTGAATGTGGCCCCCTAAAATATGTATCAACTTGCATGGGCAATTATTCTCTGTGATTTGATGGGTATGAAACTATAAAATCATCCTACATCAGTTAATCAACTGTATGGTGATTGAGGTAGGATGGTATAATACCTCTACTCATCTCATAGCCCTGATCTAACTTATGCGACATTTTTCTAGGATGTGTCCTACATCAACTGTGATATTACAAGGTTAAGACATGAAAGGAGAGAGAAATGGCCAGGGAAGTAGTGAATCGATGATTACCAAGAAGGAAGAGCTGGTAGTGAAGTGCAAAGATTGAGGCCAAGTCAAATGGAGATCTCAAAGAAATGCCAGGCCCATAGATGTTAAAAGTGTTATATTCAATAATAATATCCATGTTTCAAAATATACAATCAAAATACCTTGATAATACAGCATATCAGATGCAAAAGTTGGAAGGAAAGTAGAGTTGAAATTAAGAGCTAGAAAGTACAGTCATGGTGAGAGAACCAATGCCAGAAATCACATAACAAAATTTTGTAAGACTAATAACTACTAATTGTAAGTACCTTTTGTTTCAACATCATACATCATGATTATGTTCATAGAATTCACCAGATGAAATGTTCAGTGATCATATTGACCACATCTGTGGAAAGAGATTATGGACAAGTTCAATATCAGTCAGAACAAGGCCAGAGTACACAGGACAATAGATCCTAAATTATAAATTGAACATGTAAGGCTAAGAGAACAAACAGGAACATCTTGGAAAGGGTGAAACTGCTCCTTGGAGGCATGGATTCTGAAGCTCCATCTGACAGACTTTGGGTATGTTGCATGGAAGGGCCAGTCCTTGGAGAGAGACATCATGCTTGGGTGGATGGAGGGATAGCACAAGAGAGGAAGACCCTAGATGAGATGGATAGACTCAGTGGCTGGGGTGATGGGGGCAGGTGTGTCAGAGAAAATATAATTGGCTTATGATATAGAATGGTTCAGAGCTATGAGTTGCAAGTGACTCAAAGGCATATAACAATAATAACAAGGTTAAATTTGAAGCTGAAGAAAATGAAAGCAAGTTGATGAAAGTCAAGCATAATCTTGAATGCAACCCACTTGGATTTAGAGAACATCTCAAAATACATCTGATTCATTGAACAATAACAACTAAATACAGGGAAAGTTACAAGATGACATTGAAAACATATTATGTAAAGAGGTCACTAAAAAAATAAGAAAGAAAAAATCAAAATGGATGTCGAAGAGACTTTGAAATGTGTTCTGGCATGTAGAATATCTAAAGAAAATTGGAGAAATAATGATGTAAAACAGTTGAACAGAGGACTTAAATAAGTTGAATGAGTCAACAAAGTTTCATAATGAAATATTTGAAGATCTTAGTTTGAAAAGCATATGACTTTTCTCAAGCTTAAAGAACTGAAGGAGGAAAATAATCAAGTTTCCAGTTGCAATACTAAAGAATTAAATGAGTAATACACTGAACAACAGCATAATGGTGAGCATAGTTCAATGGTGATTAATTTTCTAAAACATAATGAATAAGAATGTAAATGAAGGATAGTGTGAATGTATGCAAACCTATGCATTATGTTGTTGTTCTTGCTGTTATATGCTGTCACATTACTTGGACTCACAGTGACCCTATGCACAGCCTGTCTGAACCCTGCCCTATCCTGAGCCAAACTTATCACCTTGACACACCTACCCCCAATACCCCAGTCATTGAGTCAGTTCATCTCATCTACGGTCTTCCTCTCTTGTGCTGTTCCTCCACACTCCCAAGTATGATGTCACTCTCCAAGGACTGGTTCCTCCTTGCAACATGCCCAAAGTATGTCAAACAAATCTTCAGAATCCTGGGGAAAAATCTGGTTTCACCCTATCCAGGATGAATCTGGTCATTCTCCTAGAGGTCTATGGTATATTCATTACTCTTCTCCAGCATCACAGCTCAAAGGCATCAATTCTCCTTCTTTCATTCCTAGTTATTGGCCAGTTTTCTGATGCAAAACAAGTAATTGTGACTTCCATGGCCTGGAACAGGCACACCTTAATCTCCAGACTTACATTATTGCTCTGTAGTATTCTCGAGAGTTCCCTGACAACAGTCTTTCCCCGTGAAATTCATCTTTTAATTTCCTGGCTGCACGTACCAAGAGTTTTGTTTGTGGAGCCAAGTAAGCTGAAGATCTTAACAGTCTCGATCTCTTCACCATCTGTCATGATGCTGCCAAGAAGTCCAGTGGTGAGAATCCTTATTTTCTTGATACTGAGCTTTCATTCATACTGAAGGATGCAGTCCCTGGCCTTCTGCAGCAAGCACTTCAGATCCTCCTCAGTTTCAGCAGTCAAAGTTGTGTCATCTGCATAACACAGATTGTTGATGAGTCTTCCTCCAATCCTGATGCCACATACCTCATCACAGAGCCCAGCCTCCCAGATGATATGTTCTGCATATAGATTGAAAAGGAATAGAGAAAGGATACATCCCTGGTGTACACCTTTCCCAACTTTGAACGACGCAGTGTTTCCTTGCTCTGACAACTGCCTCCTAGTCCAAGCATAGGTTTCACATAAGTATGATCAAGTGTCCCGGGATTCCCATTCTTTGGAGAGTCAGCCACCTTTTGTTGTGATCCACACACTCAAATGCTTTTGCATAATCAATGAAACACAGATAGACATTCCTCTTGTACTCTC
This sequence comes from Elephantulus edwardii, assembly GCF_000299155.1. NCBI lineage: Eukaryota > Metazoa > Chordata > Mammalia > Macroscelidea > Macroscelididae > Elephantulus > Elephantulus edwardii. The sequence goes on along the minus strand of NW_006400109.1, from coordinate 1,774,856 downwards.
TGTTTTTAGCCAAGATCCATCTACCATTAGCTATAATGTTAGCTATGGACCATGACCTCTTCTAAACTTAGTCTGCACATCTAGCTGTTCTCTGCTGATGTGCTGTTCCAGTTATTTTTCTATACTTTTCAGTAGAATCTTGCTTGCATGTGATATTATTGACATTGTTCAATAATTCCTGAACTCTGCTGGTTCACCTTTCTTTGGAATGGGAACAAATATGGATCTCTTCTAGTCAGTTGCCCAGGCGGTTATCCTCTAGATTTATTGGCACAAGGTGATGAGCACATCCAGGGAAGCATCTGTTTGTTGAAATATGTCAATTGGTACGCCCTCAGTTCCTAGAGCCTTGTTTTTTGCCAATTCTGAAGAGCGGCTTGAATTTCTTTCATCACCGTGTTGCTCATACATTGTTTCATGAAATCCTTCTGTGTCAGCCAACTCTTTTTGGTACAGTGACTCTGTATACTCTTCCCATCTTCTTTTAATGCTTCCTGTATAATATAATAGGTATTGCAACTTGAGGCTTTAATTTTTTCTTCAGTTCCTTCAGCTTAAGAAATGCTGAGTGAGTTTGGCCCTTTTGATTTTCTGACTCCAGCTTCTTGCACATTTCATTATAATAACTTGCTTTGTTCTTTTCATGCTTCCCTTTTGAAATCTTCTGTTCAGCTCCTTAATTTCTTGATTTCTTCCCTCTGCTTTGGCTTCTTGGTACTCTTGTGCAATATTTAGAGTCTCATCTGACATCCATCTTGATCTTTTCTTCCTCCTCTGTCTTTGTAATGACCTTCTGCATTCTTCCTATATGATATTCTGGACAGCTCATCTGGCCTTCACTCATTAGGGTTTGAGGTCTCAAATCTGTTCCTGAGATAGTTTTGAAATTCAAGTGGAATAGACTCAAAGCCAGATTTTTGTTTCTGTGGATTTTATTTAATCTTCTTTAGCTTCAGCTTGAAGGTGCATATGAGTAGTTGGTGGTCTGTTCTACAATCAGCACTTGGCATAGTTTTCATAGCTGATATTGAGCTTCTCCAGCAATTCTCCTCCCAGATGTAGTCGATCTGATTCTTATGCATATCATCTTGATTAAATCTCTTTAACTAGAAAAGTGATAGTTCAGAACACAAAACCAAAACAACCAGTATTATGCTAAATTGTGAAAATGTAAAATGTTAATATGACAAAAATTTGAAGGATGCTCACTATCACTTTGTTCACCATTCGACTTGATGTGCTCACTCACTGCTGTTGAGTTTTTTCTGAATTATAGTGACTTTCCCCACCTACCCCGGTACATTTTAGAAGCTGTAAATTGTAACTGGAGGGTCAGAGAAGGTGAAGACAACCCTCACCATGATGGATCAATACAGGGCCTGTGACATTTTGCTTCAGCACAGCAGAAAATGTGAGACTAGGGGGGGACTGGGCAAGTTTTCATTCTGTTGTACACAATGTCTCCATAAGGTCCACTGAAAGATTCCTAACAACAGTATCTTGTAGGGGCAGAGCATGTAGTGTTTTATTTAATCTTATATTTGAAAGACACTGCTGATGTGTCAAATGTGATAATGGTCAATCATGGTGTACAGTGTTTGGTGGAACTCCCTCATTAAAACAAGTTTGGAAGCAGAAGTGGCATCCACTTCCATAATAGCTTGCCTCTGGAAACCCTAGAACTTGCAGAAACGATGCAAGTTATACAAGTATTCAGGTCTTTAATTCATAGGGTCACTATGAGACATCCATTACTCAACAGCACTTACCAACAACAACATAAAGAGAGCTTAGTTGGCCTATTGGAAAGAAAGTGATGCTACCAAGCCAATGGTAGGTGATTTTAATCTGTGGCCCTCATGCCTGGTTTAATTGCTTTTGGTCAAACATTCTTCTAAGTGGTATAGCACTGGTCTGTCCATTTGCTATACAGAGGTAACTCGTGGCTGCTATGATGCTTAACACTGTAACACTGCTGTGTCAAATGTGATAATGGTTACCCATGGTGGATAGTGTTTGGTGGAGCTTCCCAATTGAATCAAGAGGTAACTCGTGGTTGCTGTCATGCTGAACACTGTGACACTGATGTGTCAAATGTGAGAATGGTTATTCCATGGTGTTTAGTGGAGCTTCCCAATTAAAACAAATTTGGAAGCAGCAGAAAAAAAAATAGCTTGCCTCCAAAAACCCTATGAACGTGGAGAAATGATGAAAGTTATATAACTGTTCCAGTCTTTCATTCATAGGGTCGCTATGAGTCGATGGCATTTAACAATACAACAACAACAGTTTATTAATACAATTTCATTTGAATTGTGATTTTAATTAACATTTTCAGGAAAGTTAGATTTTCATTAATTCATTGTCACACATTTTACTCCCTTGCCCTCCCTTCTCCTTCCCCCAGTTCATTTTTTCTTGTAATATTCATTCATAGTTGAACAATTATCAACCTCTCCCCATTCCCCAGTCCTCTTTGCAGCAGAATGAGACCATTGCAAGTTTCTGATAAACTGACAAAACTTGCTCTCCTCTTCCACTAAATCTGCTTACTACCCAAGTGGAAAAAGTCTTCTAGTAGTTAAAATAATTGTGGTATATTCACAAAATGGAATACTATGCAGCACTTAGGAACAAAAATCTCCCTAAGATGGGAGAGACTTGGGGGCATTAGGTTGAGTGAACCAACTCAGTCTCATAAGGAAAAATACTGCATAAAAACATTATTGTAAAAATAGAAGAATAACTAATAATATGTGGTTAAAAGCCCAAGGTGGGAGGGGAGGAAAGAGGAAGGGTTGAGAGTGGGGATGGAGGAAATCATAGGGTCAAAGAATTTGGTGGGCAGTGGGAGGGTGTCAAGAAATGGGGATGGATCTAGTGAGCACCTGAAAAGATGCTGTGATCATAGGCATAGATAAATGGTGATTCTTTGTATAATAGTCAGTGTATGAGAATGATAGCATAAAATACAATGTGATTGAAGAGATGTGTGAAACACAATATACATGAATGAAACACAAGGTTTATGAGTTTTTTACTCAAGCAAAACTAAAAAAAACAAAAAAAAAAAACAAACCAACCCCAAAACACCAAAAAAACCCCACAAGCAAGTTGGTGAATTCAAATCTCATGGTTTAAAGTTGACAGTGCAACTTTTACAAATTCTTAAGGGGGAATAAATGGATTATTTTCATCTTACCAGAAAGTCTTCTTTGCTTCTTTGAATTCATCTTTTTCTCAGCCTTTGATCTTTACTAATCTGCTTTCTGTTACCATCTACTATTTTGCATTCAAGAATTTCTTCTGATATATGTTCTACAATAATGTTCTTACACAGTACTTGTCCTTATGGGACTGAATTAGTTCACTTAGCATAATGCTCTCCAGTCTCTCCCAAGTTAGGTAATAATTTACAAAATTATTACTCCTGCATAATGCATAGTATCTGGGTATGAGGATTCATAGTATACATGTATGAGGATATAATGGGGGTCACAGAGGAATGAGAATGGGTGTGGGTGTGGGGTTGGGGAGGTCCTTAATCATGTTGTTGTTTTTGTTGATTAGTGTCGAGTGGAGCATGACTTATCGTGACCCTGTGAACAAAAGGCCTGAAACCTTTCTGTAACTATCGTCATTTATCAAAGTTCACAGGGTTTCCAGAGGAATGTTGGTTAGGAAGTGGATGCCACTTCCACTTCCAAACCGAACTTAAAGTGGGAGCTCCCCTAAACACTGTCCAACATTGGTAACCGTCATGCCATTTGACACCACAGTGACACAAGGTTCAGCATCACAGCAACCCCAGATTACTTCAGTACAGCATATTGGCAGAAGAGTACTGTACCACTTAGAAGAGTGTTCCTCCAAAATAAAATAACAACTGACTTTTAAATGCAAAGGTCCTCCCTGAGGTCTTGTTGATTCTAAACAAGAGGCTTAAATTAAAACAACCAATATAATACGTTTATGTTGTTATGTGCCATTGAGTTAGTTGCCTGCAATGTATAGTGACCTTATGTACAGCAGCTCTGAACCTTTCCCGGTCCTGAGCCAGTCTCACTAATTCCAACACACCAACTCCCATTGACCCAGATATTGTATCAATCCATCTCATCTAAGGTCTTCCACATAGAGTCGCACAATTTGATGAGTGAAAGGAAGTGTGGCTAAAGGAAATGGAAAAGATCTGGTGTGGAAAACAATGTATACATACTTGGTAAGTAAACTAGTTCAAAATAAAAATTTTATAAAAAGAAAGAATTTCTTCTGAATTAGAATGATATTGTATGTTCACTTTTTTGTATGCAAGTTCTTTTAGAGAGCACATGTCTTAGTTCAGAGTCTACGTACAGAAAGTCTCAAAACTCAATACTAATGGGTTTAAGCCAATTCAATTGTCCATCTATGTGTTTTCTGAGACTGTAAATTAAATGTGAGAAGATAAGCTATCTTTCTCAAGAAGGTGCAGCCTTACTAGTGCTGGAAGAGCAACTCCCTATAGCCTAACCCACCAGAGCTCCCTAGAGAACAAATATGGACCAAATCAAAACTAAAAAATTTTAAAAAACCTAATAAAAATTAACAAATCAAACACAAACTACGCAACTAGTATTGATCAAGCTAAGACAGATTAAAAATGAAAAAGTGAACCCAATTTTTTATTTTGAGTCACAAAGTAAACGAAATATGACCAAATGAAATTGTGAATAATGAGGAAAAGCAAAACAAACAAAAAGAAGGGGGTGGGGGGAAAGAACATGTAGCTTTGAGAAAATCTGCTATTAAAGAACCTCTACAAAATGCTGAAGAACAAGGCTGTCATTTTTAAGCCTAAAGTGTATATAATTCAGGCCATGGTGGTTTTGTTTAAGATTACTTATTGCACATGTGAAAGCAGAACAACCATAGAATGGACAACGACAGAAAGGGTGACAGAAGAAAAACTGATGCCTTTGAGTTGTGGTGTTAGCTGAGAGTACTAGACTTCCCTTGGACTGTCAAATGAAAGAGTAATGTGTCTTGGAGAAAGTGCAACCATGGTGTGCCTTGGAGGCAAAGAGGGTGAAACTTCATCTTACATACTTTATTGTTAGGGCAGGTCAGTGAGGATGGCAGAAGATAGAGAGAGCTTTAGATCTGTGGTTCATTGGGACATTTTGATTCACAGTGAACTTGATTGTATATAACAAAAATCAGTCAAAGACTAAGGTTTGCATTTTCAAGTCTTGTTATTTTCAATTATTTCTTATACATCTGAAAGTTGGACAATGAATAAGGATAACAGTAGACTCGATGCCTTTCAGTTGTTGTGTTGGAGAAGAATACTATATAATCTACCGACTGCCAAAAGAATAAAAAAATCTTTCTTAAAAAAGTGCAACCATATATAAGGATGTACATAGCATCCTTATTGGTAAAAACCAAACACTGGAAATAACCCAAATGCCCATCAAAAAGGAAAAGATAAAGAAATTTAGGTGTATTTATACAATGGGATAATTAATAAACTTACTTCATACCACAACGTGTATGGATTTCACAACATTAAGGGAAATAAGACCGATACAAATGACTAATTATGTACAAATCCGTGTGTACAAAGTAGAAGGACAAGCAAAATTAATGCATGATGATAGAAGTCAGAAAGTGGGTGTCTCGGGGTGGGTAAAACCCTGGAAAGAGAAATTTTCCACAATGTTTTGTGTAACAGTTATATAGATGCAATTAAAAAATACATCAGTTTATGTATAAATATTATAAATGAATTTTTAGTATTTCATCAGAAAAAGCAAATTGTGCATAAAATATACTATTGCTGCTTTTGTTAGGTGTTATCATATCAAACCAAATTCACAGTGATCTTACTCAGACAATAGAATAAAAGGCTGGCTGCTCCCGTGGCATCCTTGTAATAATTATTAATATTATTAAATAACTATAATAATTCTTGATATGTTTGAACTAAAAAAAACCCAGAATGCTCCTTACGAGGCAGAGATGGTGAAACTTACTCTCACATATCTTGACATCAGTCTTTAGAGAACAGACATCATGCTCAGAAAGGTGGAGGGTCAGAGCAAAAGAGCAAAATCTGCAACAAGATGAATTGACCCAGTTCCTGTGATGGGGTGGTATTGAGGGACTCCATTTTGTAACCAATATGTCATTTTAAAATGTATAAGCCTCTAGACCAGTAAACTGAAAGCGGTGGGGAAAGGGGGAAAAGAGCCCCCACTCAAACATCAGCCAATCCTGTATCGCCCTGTTTTCGCGCCCTTCCTTTGAACCAGCCAATCCTGTATCGCCCTGTTTTTTGCGGGCTTTCCCCTTTAAATAGGCAGGACAGCCCAGAATCAGGGCACGCCATTTTCCCTGCTCTATCAGCACAGTTTGAGCGAGGCCCGGATTCGAATCTGAAATAAATTCCCTCTTGCCCTTGCATTGGTGTCGGCTCCTTGGTGACTTGGGGGGAAACTGGATTTGGGGCACAACATCTGGGGGCTCGCCGGGATCCCCCCACAACCCCAAGGACCCCTAACCGGAGGTATGAACTGCTGGCCAGACGGGTGAGTGTGTCCATCTGTGTTTTCATTCTGTACCGAACTGTTTGTGTTGTTTTCTGAATTCGGAGCAGTGAAACGTGGCTAAGGTGGAGGCGCTGGGGGGCCACCACTGCGGGGGCTCGGAATACGTTCTGAGCCCTATATCTGAGTGCTTGGGTGAGAGTAAAGAACCTCACGCCAGGCTTCTGTACCAAGAGGCGGTTGAGGTTTTTCCGAGACACCGCTCTTCACCGGTTTCAGCTTTCGAGCCTTGCTTATAGAGGAAGGCTGAAAGACTTGTCTGTTTTGCTTGTTATTTGTCTGTCTGTGTCTTTGTCTTTACTTACTGTTGACGGACGTAATGGGACAGACTACTTCCACCACCCCCCCCCAGACCTGGTACTTGGACATTTTAAGGATGCTAGAGAGCGAGCCCATAATCTGTCGGTAGAGGTTCGCAAAGAGAAACTCACCACTTTCTGCAGCACGAAATGGCCGGCCTTTGATGTAGGATGGCCGCTGGAAGGGACTTTCGACCTTCCAACCATCACCAACGTGGAGAAAGTTGTCTTCCAGCCACAGGGTGGACACCCTCACCAGGTCCCTTACATCACTGTCTGGAAGGATTTAGTTACTAACCTGCCTTCTTGGCTTAAATCTTTCCTTCCTCCACAGAAGGTGACCCTCATGGCGACTACAACAGAAAAACTCTAGTCGAAAAAGAATCTGAAGTCCTCTGTGCCTCTTTACCCTATCCTACAGGGAGGGGCTGAGGAAAATGTTATCTTCCCTCCTCCTTACCCACCACCACCCCAGCTGCTGGGGCCTGAGCCGGGGCCTGGGCTGTCGGGGCTTCAGCCGAGGCCTGAGCCGGTGCCTGGGCTTCTGGGGCCTCAGCCGGAGCCTGGATCAACGGCACCCAAGCCACCATCCAGGCCCCCGGCTCCATCGGTATCGGCTACTGGCCCCGCACAAAATACTGGAGGAGCCCTTCAAAGAGGCCACCCACCTGAAGCAGACTCTACAGTCCTTCCTTTACGGGCTGCAGGGCCTGTAGAGGCGAATGGAGACCAGCTGTATCATTACTGGCCCTTTGCCACTAGTGATCTCTACAACTGGAAATCTCAAAATGCTCCTTTCTCCCACAATCCTAAAGAGCTGACTAACCACCTTGAGACTGTTCTTTTTACCCATCAGCCCACCTGGGATGATTGCCAGCAGCTGCTACAAGTACTGTTCACAACTGAAGAAAGAGAAAGAATCATTCTGGAGGCTCGGAAATTGATTCCGGGCCCCACAGGCATCCCAACTACAATTCAAACAGCTATTGACCTTGCCTTCCCCCTCAGCCGACCCGAGTGGGACTACAACACAGCAGAAGGTAAGGAGAGACTCTGGGTCTACCGCCAGGCTCTATTGGCAGGTCTCTGAGTAGCTGCTAGACGGCCCACTAATTTGGCTAAAGTTTATGATTTAAGACAGGGACGTGATGAAATTCCAGCCGCTTTTCTAGAGCGCGTGATGATGAAATTCCAGCCGCCTTTCTAGAGCGTGTACTGGATGCCTTTCGCCAATACATTCCCATTGATCCTGAAAAACCTAAAAATCTAGGAACAGTGGCATTAGCATTCATAAATCAGGCAGCTCTGGACATTAAGAAAAAGTTGCAGAGAGAGTCGAAAGGTTAGGAGAAAAGGAACTCAGATTTGGTAGAGCTAGCAGAGAAAGTTTATAACAATAGGGAAACAGCTGAAAGCAAGCAGATAAAAGCTGAAAAAAGGCAGACCAGGGACGTGGCTCGGGTCCTCTTTGCGGCCACTGCAGAACCAGGAGAATGCAGGAGACAGCTGCAGCAACTCGCCTCGGGAGATGACAAGCTGGAGCGCAGAGGTAGGCTGCCCCTGAACAAAAACCAATGTGCATATTGCAAAGAAAGTACTGCTAGCAGTCTCTGCTTTGGGGCTCCCAGATGGAAAAGAATAGCTAAAGGGGTGCTGCTGCAACAATTAGGGCCCTGGAAGAGGCCCACAGCCTACTTTTCAAAAAATTAGACTCTATAGCGGCTGGGTGGCCAAACTGCCTGCGTATCATTGCTGCCACTGCGCTGTTAGTAAAAGACGCAGACAAAATTACTCTGGGACAGACTCTCTATGTGACAACACCACATGTGGCCGAGGGGGTCCTCAAGATCGATGGCTAAGCAATGCACGGCTTACCCACTACCAGAGCCTGTTGCTCAGTCCCACCAGAATCATATACCAAGCACCGGCCACCCTTAATCCAGCTACCCTCCTACCTGACCCAGACTTAAACGCCCCTCTTCATGACTGTGCTGACATCCTAGCCCAAGCCCACGGGGAGCGTGCCGACCTGAGAGACCAGTCCTTGGCAGACGCGGAGCACACCTGGTTCACTGATGAAAGCAACTTCTTCATACATAAAAGACAAAGGTATGCGGGCACAGCAGTTGTTTCTGAGTCTAAAGTGATCTGGGCGGGGCCCCTACCTGCAGGAACCTCAGCCCAGCGTGCTGAATTAGTAGCGCTAACCCAAGCTCTGACCTTGGGCAAAGACAAGAACATCAATATCTATACTGATAGTCGGTATGTTTTCGCCACAGCCCACATCCGTGGGGCAATATATCAGGAAAAGGGGCTACTGACGGCAGAAGGAAAAACTATCAAAAACAAAGAAGTACTTGCCTTGTTAGCAGCCTTATGGTTACCAAGAAAACTGGCCATTATCCACTGTCCAGGACACCAGAAAAATGACACCCCAATTGCTAGGGGCAACCGTCTCGCGGACAGGACTGCCCATCAAGCCGCCCTAAAAACAACAGTTGTGGCCGCTGCCAAGCTCCCAGATCCAGGGTCCCTAAGTCTGCCTGAAGAGCCGACTTACACGCCTGAAGATTTAAAATGGTTAACTCAGTTGCCTATGGCTCAATACCTCCAAAAATGGTGGCACACTGCTGACAATAAAGTCATATTACCTGAGAAATTGGGAGACAGCTCCTAACCAAGATATACCGGACAACCGACATGGGCACCAGAAAGAGGCAGAACCTCATTAGACAAGAAGGAGTCAAGATTTGGGGCATGCAGTCCAAAATTGACCACATCGTGTCTGAATGCAAAGCTAGTCAATTGACAAATGCATCTCAAATCCACCTAATCCCGGCACCCGACAACGTGGTGGAAAACTGGGGGCCTATTGGGAAACTGACTTTACTGAGATAAAACCTGGTTGGTATAGGTATAACTATTCATTAGTTTTTTTATAGATACATTTTCAGGATGGGTGGAGGCCTACCCCACCAAACATGAAACAGCCCGGATGGTGGCTAAGAAGTTGTTAGAAGAGCTCCTGCCAAGGTATAGTTTCCCTGCTATGCTAGGGTCTGATAATGGACCAGCTTTTGTGTCCAAAGTAGTTCAGGGACTGGTATCAGTGTTTGGGGCAGATTGGAAATGACATTGTGCATACAGGCCCCAAAGTTCAGGACAGGTAGAAAGAATGACTAGAACCCCAAAAGAGACCTTGACAAAATTGACCAAGGAGACTGGCGGGGACTGGTTGGCTCTCCTTCCCTATGCGCTTTTCTGGGTGCGTAACAGCCCATATAAACTAGGTTCGACCCCTTTTGAAATTATGTTTGGAAGACCCCCTCCTATTGTACCTAGCCTGAAAACCAAAATAATTAATGACCTATATAATGATGATAATACACTTGTCCGTTCCCTTCATGCCCTGCATCGGACTCAGACATCTGGACCAGACTAAAGGCCTTATATGAATCTGGACCACTGCCAGAACCTCACCAATACCAGCCAAGTGACTGGGTGTTTGTCAAGCGACATCGGTAAGAAAGCCTAGAACCACACTGGAAGGGGCCTTATGTGGTAGTCCTCGTGACCCCTACTGCACTCAGAGTAGACGGCATTGCAACCTGGATCCACTACACCCACGTACGACCAGCTGACCTTTTGCCCTTCAGGAAGAGTACCTTCCATCAAGATGGACAGTCAAAAGATCCCGCAAACCCACTGAAGCTCCGTATCCAAAAGACTTAATATTACTAATCCTTGTTGCATGCATCATTGACTGTTAACTGTAGTCCCTGCCCTAGTGACTGCTGGACCCCATTAACCCCATACAGGGGGTGACAGGTACTTTACTGTTTCAACCTATATCTGTGCCTCCTGCTACACTCATGCTGTAGAGTGCCAGTATCAAGGAAAAGGCTATTTCACAGCAACTGCAAAGCGGGGGAGTAGCCATAGTCCAGATGCCCTAGTCAGCCAGGTTAAAAGTTCTGTTTTTCCCGACTTGCCCACTATGGCATGTCAGATGGTGGGGGAGCTCAGGACCGAGTCAGGCAACATATTCAAGAAAAGGTAAAGCAGAATCTGTTAACTCTGGGCAAAGAGTTAACCCCAGAATACAGGCCCAACCAGCTATTAGAACAAGTCCAACAAGCCCTTCGGCCTCTGGACTTCTCCCACCAGATTATTACAAGTCTAAATATACCCCTTGCTGGATCTGCCTGCCTCTAAGACCAAAACTTTTTTTTTTCTTGGCCAGTTCCCTGGTCTTGGATTGAAACTCAAAACCTCACTTCTAATTTGACCAGGGCTAAAAACTCAACCCTAGTAGTAGGTCCCTTAAGAGAAGAAATCATACTTATGTCCAATAATGCCTCCTGTGTAATTACTAACCACACTTTGTCTCCTGTTAATGACTCCTCCAGCCTTCAGGATACAAGTCCTATCTGTGGTAAGCCCTGAATATTCTTTGTTTGTAATGGCTCTGTTTTAATGCGATGTCTCCCTGCTAACTGGACACAACCCTGTATGCCAGTGTTCCTTACCCCACCCCTAACTGTTTTTAGCCCTGCCACTGTGACCTTCATGACCCTGTCCACAAGGCGCCAAAAGCGAGCTCTCCCATTTGGAGCTCTGCTCATAGGAAGAAGCCTGGTGACCGCTATAAGGCTGAGAGCAGGAGGCTTAGGCATAGCCACCCATTTTTATTACAAACTCTCTATGGACATTAGCCAGGACATAGACAAGGTAGCAGATTCTCTCCTGGCCTTACAAACCCAGATAACTTCTCTGGCCAGGGTGACCTTACAAAACCGACGAGCTCTAGACTTGCTTACAGCAGAGAAAGGAGGTATGTGCTAGTTTCTAGGGGAAGAATGTTTTTTCTTTGTGAATGCATCCGGCATAGTCCAAAATAAGGTCCGAGAGTTAAAAGAATCTGTTAAAAAGCACCTGTCTGAGGCAAAAGCCTATAATTTATTTAACTTGTGGAAAACATCCTGGGGTAAATGGCTTATTCCACTTCTTGGACCCCTCACTGCCCTGATGCTTATCCTAACCCTAGGTCCCTGTATAATTAACAGAATACTCAACTTAATTGAAGAAAGGATAGATAGGAACAATCCAGTTGATAGTTATGCGGTTTCAATACCATTACTTAGAGACCGAAGAAGAAAGCGCTCATGATTGAGCTAGGGTGCAGAAGAAGAGGGGAATGAGGGACTCCATTTTGTAACAAATATGTCATTTAAAAATGTATAAGCCTCTAGAGCAGTAAACTGAAAGCGGTGGTGAAAGGGGGAAAAGAGCCCCCACCCAAACATCAGCCAATCCTGTATCTCCCTGTTTTCACGCCCTTCCTTTGAACCAGCCAATCCTGTATCGCCCTGTTTTTGTGGGCTTTTCCCTTTAAATAGGCAGGACAGCCCAGAATCAGGGCCATGCCATTTTCCCTGCTCTATCAGCACGGTTTGAGCGAGGCCCTGATTCGAATCTGAAATAAATTCCCTCTTGCCCTTGCATCGGTGTCAGCTCCTTGGTGACTTGGGGGGAAACTGGATTTGGGGCACAACAGTATTAATAAATCCAGAATTCTCCAAATACGTATCAGTTCTAGAACTATAGTTATAAAACTGACATCAATTTTCTCCAGCCTGCAAAACTAGTTACTTTGCCTTGTTCTTGTTTTTGTGTATAGTTGAGACGGAACCAACCCATAGCTGACCCTCCAGTGCGTTTTCAGAGGCAGTTAATCACACGGGAGGAGATTGGGAGGAGATTGTCCAACCTTTTCCCGGGAGTAGCTGATGACCCCCAATTGCATGCCTTTGGGATTGCACCACAGCTTCTTGCCTCTAGGCCACCAGAGTGTCCCTTACTTTGCCTTGGAATCCCCCCCCTTTTGTTTAGTCATGTAAAGTAGTTTAAGTTGGCTGTTTACCAGGGAGGAAATGCATCTTTCCTAGATTAGCATTTACCTCTTTAAAACTGTTTTTCCCAGTCATATGTAAAGTGTATCTTAATTTGTCTGTTTACCAGGAAGGGAAATGTTCTGCTCCTGAGTTAGCATTTATCTTTTCAAAACCTGTTTTTCTGCGTCATATGTTATTTTACAGGTTGCTGTTTACTAGTACTTCTATATGAACTGTTCATTTCAAATGTAGAAATTCTGTAACTTTACTAACAAAAGTGTATTGTTTAGGAAGTTAGTATCTAAGCTTAGTATAAAAACCTAATGGCCACTCCCAGCCAGAGAGGCAATCTTTGAGAAGGACCTCACTGCTTTCTCCCAGACCTGTAATAAAGTGCTTATGGATATTGGCAAGTGACCACAGAAAGAACTCCTTGTGTTCAGTAACCCCTGTAATCACTAGATTATGGCAGAAATCTTGAGGGTGGTACAAGATAAGACAAGGTTCAAACCTGTTGTTTATAGGATTGCTAAATTATAGCTGATTCAATGGCTCCTAAAAACAACAATACTTCTGTATATTTTTTTAATACACAAGCTCTTGAAGCAAGTTTATTAAGATTTCTTTTCTTTCTGAAGTCCCTTGAATTGTCTTTCTCATTCATAAGGGTCATCAGGCTCCTGTTGGGCTGCTGACCACAGGGCAGTACTTGATGGGAGCTTTGCCAATACTTGAGTATTACAGAATGAATTTTCGGTGTCTGTAAATGTACAGTAAGTGTGTGCTCTTTGACTTCTACTGATCATCCATATTACATTCATCCTGTAGTTCACTTCTCATCAAGAGAAAATTTTGTTTTTAAAGTTAATAATATGTTTTATTCCACAACATTTAGATTTCAGCAAAGCCTGGATGAATTTTTAAAATCTGAAATTGGTGGTTTCCTAAATGTCATTTCTCATTTCAGCTAATAAATTTCTCTCACATTGTATTATAATTGAAATTAGAATATGTCATATTTGATTGATGATTGATTGGGTGTCCAGGAAACTATTTCAAATTATGTGTAATAGTTTACACATATTTAACCCAATCCTATTTTCCTCACTTTGTTTGAGGTACACAGCATGGTTATTATTGTAAGTACTAAAATAATTGCTTATTAAAATAGTTTTCTTACAAACACAACCATTCCTCATTGAAAAAAGTTAATTGAATACATGAAAAGATACATAAACAGAGCAACAGAATGAAAGAGTGGATAACCGACACTATAACCATTAAGTTCATTCCAACTCATGATAGAACTGTGTTCCAGAGTGTTTCAATGATCATTTTTCTTCTTTTAAATGTATCACCATGCATCCTTTTGAGGCACTACAGAGTGGTCTATCACTTCCAACATTTCAGATAGCAGACAAACTGTGTGTGTCAATAACAACTAAATAAGTGATTCATTGTCATCGAGTTGAAATCAACTTAGCTGACCTTCTAGTGTATTTTCACAGAGACTGTGAATCACATAGAATAGGTTGCCCATCTTTCAGATGTGATACTTGGAAGCCAATCTTCACTGTTGAAGATACTTATATGTGTATGTGTGTGTGCCTGTGTTTATTTTCAAAATAATGGCTAAGTTTGCTGCAGAATACAAGAGAGAATGTACATGAAGTACATGTTCTTTAAGGAAAAACAAATACCAGCTATCCATTAACACAAAATGGAGATAGCAGACTGTGTCTATTCTTTGGAGAAAATCCCTGAAATGATAGTGAGGATTTTTCTTGAGAAATACTGCAACCACCAATACTCTTCCTGGCCTGTAGTACCATTGACGGGTCGCTATTAGGTGTCATTGAGTCAACTACAGATCATAGCTACCCTATGAACAAAGGGTCTGAACCTTGCCCTATTCTGTGCCATCCTGACCGTCTCTGGTCAAGCTCACTATTAGTCACTGTGTGTCACCATATCATTGAGGGTCTTCCCCTTCTTAGTTGACCTTCCACTTTCCCAAGCATGATGTCCTTTTCCAATGACTGGCACCTCCTAACTAAATCTCTGAAGTATGTGAGACAGTATTTTACTATCCTTAGAACATCTTGGCTGCATATTTTATCAGATATATATGTTTGTCTTTTTGACAGTCCATGAGATATTCAGCACTCATCTCCAATATGGCAACTAAAAGGCATCAACTCTTCTGTCACCGTTATTCATTGTCCAACTTTTTCTTTTTCAATCAATAATTTATTCATTGCTCATACCTTTTTACAGAAAACCAGAATAACATAAAGGACAATTCTGTACATGGATCTTACCTAAAGGAACATACAAGTATCAAATTGGTTTTATCTATAGAAAGAGACAATACAGAACTCATTATCAGCTGTCTAAACAAGCATTGAGGCTGATTGTGGAACAGAACATTAATCACTCCTATGCAATTTAAATTGCAGCAATTTTATATATATATATTAGGCAACTATTGTTTTTCAGTGCAGTAAATGTAATTTATCCAGTTTTTCTGTCTTACCTCCACCCCAATGTCAGCCTCATTCTATAACAGTGGCACCATATAATATTTGTCTCTTTGTGACTGAGATATTTTTACTCAGCATAATGTCTTCCAGAGTCACCCATTTTGAATAATATTGCATGAGTTCCTTGTTTTTCAAAGCAGCATAGTATTCCATTGTGTGAATATACCACAGCTTCTCTATCCATTCATTTGTTGATGGGTACTTAGATTGTTTCCAACTCCTTGCTATTATGAATAAAGCCTCAATAAACATGGGTGTGCATATATCTGTTTGGATGTCATTTATGGTCTTTATAGGGTATATTCCCAGTAATGGAATTGCTGGGTAAAATGTTATCTCTATTTGCAACTTTTCGAGAAAGCGCCAAGCTGCTTTCCACAGTGGTTGCACCATTTTACACTCCCACCAACAGTGAATAAGGGTTCCAGTCTCTCCACAACCTCGCCAGCATTTGTTGTTAGCTGTTTTGTTAAATTTTGCTATTTTGACTGGGGTGAGATGATATCTCATAGTTGTCTTGATTTGCATCTCTCTCAGAGCTAGGGATTTTGAACATTTCTTCATGTGCTTGTTGGCCATCTGAATGTCTTCTTTGGTGAAGTGTCTGTTCATATCCTGTGCCCATTTTTCTATTGGATTATTTACCTGGTGCTCAAGTATTTTATAAATTCTAGATATAAGTCCCTTATCTGACATGTCATTACCAAAGACATCTTCCCAGTCTGTGGCTTCCCTTTTTACCCAGTTGGAGAAGTTTTCGGATGTGCACAGGGATTTGATTTTTAGAAGGTCCCATTCATCTATTTTATCTTCTCCTGGTTCTAAATTTTTCAGCATACTTGGAAGACTCTTTATGTGTGGATTAGGACTACTAAAGTTCTTCCAAGCTTTTCTTGAATGAAGTTTATAGTCCTTGGTTTTAGTCCAAGGTCCATGATCCACCTTGAGTTGATTTTTGTATATGGAGTGAGGTGTGGATCTTGTTTAATTTTTCTGCAGATAGTTTTCCAATTTTGCCAACACCATTTGTTAAAAAGGCTGTCATTTCTCCACCTAACTGATTTCATCTCCTTGTCAAAAATCAGTCGACCATAAATAGATGGACTGATTTCCGGATTCTCAACTTTCAACATCATACCAAATAATTAAAACCATTATGTCCTGAATCCACAGTAACTTTCTCTTCAAATTTATGTCATTGCTCCTCAGTAATACGGAAAATTTCCTGACAGCAGGGTTTCCAATGAAACATGTCTTTTTATTTTCAAATCTCAGCTATCAAAGGTATTGATCGTGCATTTAAGTAAGATTAAATCATTGACAATTTCAATCTTTTCTCCATCTATGACGATGTTATCTTTGGGTCAATTGGTGAGGACTTTTGTTTTCTTGATGTTAAGATAAAATCAACAGTGAACGTTGCATTCTTTGATCTTCTTCAGCAAGTGCTTCTAGTCCTCCTCATTTTGAACAAGCAAAGTTGTGTCATCTGCAAAGTTGTATCATGAGTCTTCCTCCAACGTGAAAGCCATATTCTTCTCTATAATAGAGCCCAGTTTCTCAAATGATTTGTTCAGCACACAGATGCGGAGAAAGGATACCGTCCTGCCACACAACTTTCTCAGTGTTAAACTATGCAGTCTAGCTTCTTGGTTTAAGTGCAGGGTTTTGTTTTTGTTTTATTGGGTATTGTGGTGTTTTTTTTTAAGAGTTCAGAATTTTTTATTAAACATGTTACAAAAGGAGTTTAGTAAAGTAGACCAAATCCCATGTCATCATCAGACTCTTCAGATTCTTCTTTCTTTGCTTCCACTTTCTTCTCCTCAGCTGGAGCAGCAGCAGTGGAGGAGGCAGGTCCTCCAGCTGGTGCAGCCCCGCTGCTGGGGCAGGTCCACCAACACCCACATTGCAGATGAGGCTCCCATTGTTGACTTTTGTCAGGGCCTTTGCAAACAGGCCAGGCCAGAAAGGTTCAACGTTGACATCAGCTGCCTTAATGAGGGCATTGATTTTATCCTCCGTGCTGGTCACCTCATCGTCATGCAGAATGAGGGCCGAGTAGATGCAGGTGAGCTCACAGACAGAGGTCATGGTGCGGTGGTACTAGGCTGAAGGCTGCCCAATGCGGTGCTAGTCCCTGGATGAAGTGAGGGCCTCACCTCAAGGCGGCCGTATCTTCCTCGAAAGGACTGAGCACCTTAGTGGCAACTGAGGAAAGTGGCTAAGTGCAGGTTTTGCATGAGAATATTAAGTGTTCCGGGATTCCTATTCTTACCAATGTCAGCCATAATTTGTTATTGCTTAGCAAATATAGAACTAGACAATTTATTATGAAAATTAATAAATTATTAACATTTCCCGAAGATGTTTGAAGCTATCTTGTTGCTGCTGTGGGCCATTGAGTTGGAATCTACCGATAGTTGACTCTTCAGTATGTTTTCAGAGGCACCAAATCACTCAGAAGAAGATTGCCCATCCTTCTCCTGTGGAGCAGCTGGTGGATTTGACTCTTGTACTTTTTGGATTGCAGCACATCTTCTTACTGCTAGACCTCTCTTAGGAATGTCTTAGGGAGTTAGTTTTGCTTATTTCTTCATTTTCTGGTAGGTAAAAGAGTGATTTGTGATAAATATGCATGTCTAAACACATACAGTCTTGACTGTGGATTTTTTCTCAAAATAAAAAAAAAAAAACACAACAACAACCAAAACCCAAAATTCTTACCATTAAACCAATCAAGACATATGAAGAAAAGATTGAATTTGTCAGCAATTTAATTTTATTTGAATCCACAATCAACACCTATGGTAACAGCAGTCAAGAAATAAGATATGTTATATTGGGAAAATCTACCATAAAGGAACTCTTTTTTTTTTTTTTTTGACAGTTCACAACTCAGTGGCATTGATTCTTCTTCTGTTATTCTTACTCACTGTCAAATTTTCAGATGCATAGAAAGCAATTGAAAATTGGACCACACACATCGAAGTTTTTAAACTGATATCCTTGTTCTTTATCTCTCTGCAGTGGTTCTTGACAGTAGATTTCCCCACTGCAACAGATCTTTTGATTTATTTTAAAGTACAGTTGTAATTAATCTTTTTATCAGCATTTAGGACAAACTAAATCTCTATTAGCCCAGTTTTAAGAAACTTTTTTTTCCCTTAACATTGATATGCAATCCATATTGAAGACTGCATTCCTTCATCTTCTGCAACAAGTATCTGAAGTCCTTCTCACTTTCAGTAAGCAAGATTATGCCATCTGTATAAAACATATGAGTATTCTCTCCTATACTGATGCCACATTTTTCTTCATAGAGTCCAGCTTCTCAAATAATTTTCTCAGCATTCAGATTGACTAAGTATGGAGAGAGTATATGACCTTGATGCATTCCCTTCTTAATTTTATTTATTTATTCATTCATTATTTATTTATTTTTGAAAGAAAGCTAAAGAAGCTTCATTAAGGTGTCTCCCAGGCTGGATTCCTTGGTCTGCAGAGAGAGAAAGAGGCAGAGGGACAGACCTGGGAAATACCATGCCCTAAAGTGGATTAGGGCAGGTTTTAAAGTGAGGGTCTTTAGGGAGAGAAGGGAGGAACATTCCATTATGGTTTAGCCAGGTGGGTGGTCTTCTAGGAAGAGAAGGAAGGGGCACTTCATGGTAGCTGAGGCTGTTCACTCCCTTTGTTGATGTGTTGATATTCCTTGAATCCTTTGTTCTCCCTTTGACCTTGGTTCTGGCCAGATATCCCAGCCTCTTTAGTGAGAAAAAGGGTGATGTATTCTTTCTGGCTACTTCCTGCTGAACAGGGGCAAAGATCTGGGGCTCAGAGGCTGAATTGGGATGGCTCAGGACCAGTAGCCAGGGGAGAATATGAATGTCACATCAGCTGGTTTAAGTTGGTAATTTCTTTTATCCTGCTACTTGAGGGGTTACCCTGGCCTGTGCAGTGGTGATGTGGGTTGTCGAAGCTGGGCATCTTCAGTCTTCAGTGGCCAGACCTAAGAGGTTGGCCAGGATGGGAACTGGGTTTGGTGGAGGTGATACCCTGACATGGCTAGGCTCTGAGGGCATTCAGCCTTCCGATGGCCCCCGTAAAGGAACTCTTTTAATGTGTCAAGGACATCAGTTAATGTCTGGTTCAAGTTGGGCTATTTTCAATTACTTCCCATACATCTGAAAGTTGGACTTGATTAAGCAAATAAAAATGTCAGAAGAATTGATTCCTTTGAGTTGTAGAGTTAGAGGACTGACCATACTGTATTCTGTGGTCTGCCAAAAGAATGCATAAGTCTATCAGAGAAAATCCAGTCAAGGTGCTCATTAATTTATTTCTTTTTTTTAGCATCTCTTTGTTTTTTAAAAAATGTATTTTATTAATTTTAATGAAGATTTACAGATATTTTGGATTTCTATTCTTTCATTGTTGCACTATTTTCTCTACCTCCCCCATCCCCATTCGTACCTCTTTCCCTCCTCTTTAAAGTCTGTTTTAATTGTCCCATTGCCACAGTGCTTGTCAAAACCAATTCTGATTAATCTCCTTTGTCAGTGTGTCCTTTGTCATTCCCTACCACTTCTCCCTGAGACAGACTTCCCCCTGATTCATAAGGAAAAGGGGACTGGGTATTCTCTTAGCTACTTCCTGCTGAAAAGGG
>NW_006400109.1:1730496-1753010 GCF_000299155.1 Elephantulus edwardii | reverse complement strand
TGTCAGTTATGGTCTCTTTGGGGTATATTCCCAGTAGTGTGGTACTGCAGGGTCAAATGGTATCTCTATTTGCAGCTTTTTGAGAAAGCCTTCCACAGTGGTTGCACCATTTTGCTCTCCCATCAAGGTGCTCTTTAGAGGCAAGGATAGTGAAAGTGTCTCACATACTTCAGACACATTGTCAAGAGGGATCTGTCCTTGGAAAAGGACATCATACTGGGGAAAGTGGAAAGTCAGGGAAAGAGAAGACATTGGAGGAGATGGGATGATACAATGACTCTAACAATGGATTCCAGCACATCAGAGATGGTGAAGATGATGCAGCATAGGACAAAATCCAGATCTGCTATTTTTAGGGTCATAATGAGTCATAGCCAATTTAATGGCACCTAAAAACCAAGAAGTACACTTGGAAGCATTCAGTCGATATAAACTAAGAAATTCACAACTAAGAGACTATTATGCTATAGCTTAATTAGCTAATTTTTTTCTTATTGTTGTTGGTTCCCGTCAAGTCAAGCATGACTTATAGCAACCCTATCAACTAAAGGCCTGAAGCCTTTCTATAACTATCGTGATTTATCAAAGTTCATAGAGTTTCCAAAGGCGTGTTGTTTAGGAAATGCATGCCACTCCTGATCCCAATATTTTTTCCTTTTTACCTATAATAAGAACTCATGCTACAACTGTATCAATCTATCCAGTTGAAGATCTTCCTCTCTTTCACTGACCCTCCACCTTTCCAAGCAAAGTAATAGCCAGCGTTTCCTACCAATATGCCTAAAGTATGTAAGATGATGCTTTATCATCTTTGCCTCCAAGGAACACTCTGGCTGCACTTTCTCCAAGACATATCTCTTTGTGCTTTTGACAGTCCATGGGCAATTCAGTTCTCTTCTCTAACACCGCTGATCAAGGACATCATTCTCCTTCTGTCATCTTCAGTCATTTCCCAATTCTCAAATGTATGGCAAGTGAATGAAAAGACCACCACCAGAATCAGGCACATGTTAGTCCTCAAACTGACATCACTGCTCCTTAATAACTTGGAGAGTTCCCTGGCTGCATACTTTCCCAGCGCAATACATCTCCTGATCTCTTAACTGTGGCACCTAGGATGTTGATTGTGGATAAAAAAAGATGAAATCATTGACAATCTCAATCTTTTCTCCATCTATCATTATGTTGTCTATCAGTACAGTGGTGACAATCTTTATGTTCTTGAAATTGAGATACAATTCATAATGAAAGCTGTATTCTTTGATCTTTTATCTTCTTCAGTAAGTGCTTCACTTTCAGCAAGCAAAGTTGTATTATTCAGATAAGAAAGGTTATTGATTAGACTCCTTTCAACCCCGATTTTACTTTCTTTTTCATAGATTCCAGATACCTGAATAATTTACTCAGCATAAAGATTGAATACTTATAGTGAAAAATACATCTCTGATGCACAGCTTTCTTAATTTTTTTACCATATAGTGTTCCCTTGCTCTTTTCTCACATCAGCCTCTTTATCTAGGTATAGATTTTCCATGAGCACAAATAAGTGTATTGGTATTCCTCTCAATGTTAGCCAGTCAATGCCTTTGCATAGTCAACTAAGCACAAATAGATATCCTTCTGAGATTTTTTACTTTCAGTTAGAATTCATTTGACATCAGCAGTGATATCCCTGGTGTTATGTTCTCTTCTAAAGCCTACTTGTACTTCAGGCTGTTCTTTGTCTATGTACTGTTCCAGTAATTTTTTTTAATGGAGCTGTTCTCCAAATTCCCTAGTATAAGACTGGTGAGTGCATCCAGGTTTGCATCTGCTAACTGAAACAAGTCAATTGGTATCCATCAATTCATAAAGAAGCCTTCCTCCTTCATTACCATTGGCTCCTGCCCATATTAGTACTTCCTGAAATTTTTTCAGTGTCAGTCAATTTTTTTTTGGTACAAAAACTCCAGGTGTATTCCCTGGAGGTGTATTCCTTCCATCTTCTTTTATGCTTCCTGGATCATTCAAAGATTTTGTCCATAGCATCCTTCAGTATTGCAGCTGGAGTCTTGAATTCGTTGTTCTGTTCTTATAGTTTGAGAAATGCTGAGAGAGTAGTTTCAATTTTATTCTCCAATTCCATTGTACTTTGTTTTGTCCTCTAGAACTGCCCTTTTAAATTTTCTGTTAGGCTTTTTCTTTCAGCATCTTCTCTCTTTGTTTTGGCTTCTTGATGCTGCAGTGCAATTTTTAGAGTATCTTCTGACATCTATTTTGGTTCCCATCCTTTTTATCTCTCTCACTGTAATAACTTTTTGCTCTCTTCGTCATATCCTGATGTCATCCCAAAACTAATCTGGTCTTCGATCATTGGTGTTCCATACTTCAAACCTATTCTTAATATGATTTTTAAGTTTAGGTAGGATAGAATCAAGATCATATTTTGCTTCCCATGGACTTTTAATTTTCTTCAACTCAGTTTGAACTTACTCATGAGTGATTGATGGCCTCTTCCACCTAACTAGTTTTGACTACATATAATGAGCTTCTCTGATGAATATTTCCACAGATACAGTCCATCTGATTCCCAGACAGCCCAACAGGTTAGGTCCATGTGTAAACTTACCATATGTATTTTTTTAAAATAAGTATTTCAGATGAATAAATCAATGAACACACACAATTAGATAATTCTATTTCTGGCTTTATTTCTGTCACCAAGTCAGTATTTTTTCTACTATCATTCCTTCTTTATTGTTTCCAACTTCCACATTTCAGTCATTAATTACTATTAACTCATTTTTTATTGAATGTTTGGTCAATTTGGGGCTGCAAAATTTGATAGAAATCTTCAGTTTCTTCCTCTTTGGCTTTAGCTCTGGGAGCATATATTTGAATAACATTATTATTATTCTATTTCTATTAGCAATTATTGCTATGAGTGGCAAGTGACTCAACAACACATAACAACAAGAACAACAATATTATTAATTTTTATTTTTATGCAAGTAGCTAATATCGCTTAAAACATTGTACATCAGGATAGAATTTAAAACTGTCATTTAAGTATGAATCCCACACTATTCCATTTTTATTCTCGGCATAGTATATACCATGTGATTGTCTGAGTCAAAATGGCCAGAGCTTGTCCCTCTTTTCTCACTAATGTGTAGAATGTTTATGTTAATGCATTCCATTTCATTTTTCACAATTTATAGTTTTCCAACATTCATGCTTCTTTCATACATTCCATGTTCCACCTATTAAAGGATGTTTGCAGCTGTAATCTGGGCTCTACCACCAATCATGTAACTGTTTGTGTTCCTCTATTATAGGTGGGGTTTTCAGAGGCCTGATATTTAAGAAGTAGATGGACAATCCTGCTTCTTAGTCTGTCTTAATCTGGGATCTATGCTAAAACCTTTACACAGTGAATGACCTTTGTGTCATTTGACCCACTAGTGGCATAACTTTCAGGATCACAGGAGCCCACAAGTTAACTCAGTACAGCAAACTGACAGACAAGTGTTGTACTAATTAGAACAATTAATTTCCCCAGTATAACAAACTGACATATTACTGTTGCCCATTAATGGAAAATCACATGTATGAATATGATGTTACTAGAGCCACTTGAAACCTGTGTGGACATGTCAGGATGTGCTCCTGCATGAGTATTGAAGCATTCTGGCCTGATGGGGTAATGTGGCATATGTGAAATTTAAAATCAAAGACAATATCTGTTGGATCTTTAATGCTGATGCTTCACACAAGAGCTGAGGGCCACAGGCCTAAGAGTCCCAATTGGCTGTATGATTGAGAAAGGCCCAACTTCCATGTCTAAGCTCCTCCAAAATATAAGGCCCAATCCCTCTATTAAGTATTAAATTGGTCAATCACTTACATTTTAGAAGATTCTTTGATCAGTTTAATTCACATTAAACCTTATAGGAGAATGAAATTTCTACTACATACATTTAGAGGGAGATTCAAGGAAAACAGACCATGAAAACATTTTTTATAAAGAATTTAAACAATTGAAATGTGTTACAACTAAATTATAATGGCATTGAACACTTAGAAAAATGAGAAGAAAGAAAGAAAGAGTGTTAAGCAAGGGAGGAAGGAGAACATCTTTTCATAATTGTGGAGTGGCTGTAACTAATGGTTATCACACATAGTCCCCGGTCTTGTTGATGCTTTAATTATATAGTTTCTCCCCTCGAATCTTGGTGGGCTTATGACTGCTTCAATTACATGATGATACTTATATGATGTGATTTCTGAGTCCAGACCCCAGAAGGATATGCAACTTCCATCTGGGTTTCTTGATGTTCTTTCTTTCTGGATGTTTACCCTAGACTTATCGTTCATACATATCAAAATAAGCCAAGTAAAATAAAACAAACCAAACTAACTGAAGAAACCAAGTACAGACACTTCAAAAGACAGTCTTTGCTAAGTAAAGACTTAAAGCAACCTCAGTCCAGGCAATTGACATTAAAAAAACAACAACAAAAAAAAAACACCCAACAACCGGGGAGAAAAGTGAAACAATGAATTAATGTAAATCCAAAATCTCTGTAAATTTTCATTAATAATAATAATCATAATAATTACTGAGGAGCAAAAACATCAGGCTGGAGACTAAGGTGTGCCTGATCCAGGCTTTAATCTTTGAAATTATGTCCTATGCATCAGAGAGTTGGACTGTGAATAGGGATGATAGAAAGAAATTGATGCCTTTGAGCTGTGGTGCTGGAGAAGAGTGTTGAATATACCATGGACTGCTAGGAGACCAAACAGGTTGGTCTTGGAGAGGGTGAAGCCAGAACGCTCCTTGGAGTCAAGGATTCTGAAGCTTTGTCTGACATACTTTGGGCATGTTGCAAGAAGGGACTGGTCCTTGGAGAGGGACATCATGTTTGGGAGAGTGGAGGGACAGCATAGGAGAGGAAGACCCTCATTGAGATGAACTGATTCTGTGAGTGGAGTGGTGGGAATGACTGTGTCTGAGACGGCGAGGTTGGCACAGCATAGAATGGCTTTTGGGGCTCTATGTACAATAGGGTCACTGTGAGTCCCAAACGACTCAATGGCACATAACAACAACAAAAACCAACCAAAAAACAAACACAAAATCACCAGTTAATTCTAAAACAGCTATTTGAGATACGTTAAAGAAAGTCATCATTTTAGTGCCACACCCAAAGTCTTAACTATCAAATCCATGGACATAGAAAAAAATGGGAATTTTTTCAGCACATTAGGTTTTGGGCATTATTCACAAACTAGAACAATGTGTTTGATTAAAAGCCACAATAAAAAATGTTTTTAAAAACCCACAAAAATATTGTTTAGGGAGATGATTATTGTGTTTGGAGATGATTTTTCATGTGTCCCTCACATTTCTATATGTCTGTGATAAGAAATATAAACTACTCTTAATTCAGGGGTATTTTTTCAAAGGGGAGGTATATTAAATAGTCTTAAAAAAAACAGTGTCTCCCTCTGAAGCAAAGGAAGAATTTACACATAATCTTTAAAGATACAGTGTTTTCTTATAGATCACAGTTTGACATGAGGGCTGGTCAATGAAATATATATTTGGATTCCGTAAGTTCAGAGTTTTTCTTTCTTTACTCCTTATATGACCCATTCTCTACACTCTGATGGGTTAATTCCTAGTAAGTTTCACTGCGAACCCAAAGGCTGAGTTCTCTAGAAGTTCTACAGGAGATAGATGGGAAATCTCCTTCAACTCTGATATACAGGGTAGGAAATTCAACAATCACTATTAAATATTAATTTATTCCAATTAAGATGGAGAAGAGATTGAGGTTGTTAGTAGCTTAAACCAACTTGGTTCCACAATCAACACTCTTGGTACCAGCAGCCAGGAAATCAAAAGACAAATTACATTGAGAAAATATGCTGTCAGGGACTTCTCCGGAGTACTACAGATCAATGATGTCAGTCTAGAGACTAAGGAGTGCCTAATTCAAGCCATAGTCTGCATAATTACTTGCTATACACCATGGACTGCTAGGAAAACAAACAGATTTGTCCTGGAAAGGGTTAAACCGGGTGGCTCCTTGGAGGCAAGGATTCTGAGGCTCCGTCTAACATACTTTGGACATGTTGTGAGGAGAGACAGGTCCTTGGAGAAGGACATCATGCTTGGGAGGGTGGAGGGACAGCGCAGGAGAGGAAGGCCCTCTATGAGGTGGATTGATTCAGTGACTGGGATAATTGGGATGGGAGTGTCAGAGACAGTGTGATTGGCACAGGACAGAGCGGAGTTTAGGGCTGTTGTACATAGGGTCACTATGAGTCGCAAGCGACTCGACGGCACATAACAACAACAACAACAACACCAGAGAGCTGGGCAATGAATAAGGATGATAGAAGGACTGATGCCTTCGAGTTGTAGTACTAGAGAAGATACCATGGACTGCTAAGAGAATAAACAAAACTGTCCTAAAGAGGATGAAACCAGGCTGGGCCTTAGAGGCAAAAATTTTCAAGTTTTGTCTCACATACTTATTGCCAAAAGGGACCAGTCCTTGGGGAACGACATCTTGCTTGGAGGGTAGAAAGACAACACAAGAGAGGAATACCTTGGTTGAGACAAATTGACTCAACAAATAGGGTAATGGGTTAGATGTGTCAGAGACTATGAAATTGGCTCAAGGTTCAGAAAAATTGGCAGAGTTCAGAGTTCAGAGATCAGATCAGGCTCGTTATGAGTCTCAGGTGATTTGATGGCACAAAGCAACAACTGCCACAGCAGAGTGTGGAGAGGACTTGAAACACTTACTGTGGTAGATCAAAGAGTGCAGACTGACATTAATGATTATATGTCAAGATCAAGAAAACAAAAATCCTCATCATTAGGACCAATAAGAAACATTGCAAAATATGGAAAAAAGATTAAAGCCATCAAGAATTCTATTTCACTCTGCTCCACATTCAACACCCATTGTAGCAGCAGTCAAGAAATCAAAATACATGTTGCATTGAGAATATCTGCTGCCAGGAAACTCTCCAAAATTCTAAAGAGCAAGGATGTCAGTTTAAAGACCAAGATATAACTGATCCAAGCTATGGTCTTTTCTATTGTTTCCTATGCATCTGAAAGTTGGATAATGAATAAAGATGACAGATGAGGAATGAATGCTTTTGAATTGTGGTGTTCGTTGGTGTTTGTAAAGAGTATAGAATGCACCACGGAATGCTGAAAGAACAATCAAATCTGTTTTGAAGGAAGTTCAGTCAGAGTGCTCCTCAGAGACAAGGATGGGAAATTTGTCTCACTTACTCTGGGCATGTTGGAAGGGGCCAGTCTCTGGAAAAAGGTATCATGTTGATAACGGTTGAGGATTATAGGGGGGAAAAAACAACACAACAACCTCTCAATAAGAACAGCAACAATGATTTTAACAACAGACTCAAACAGTCAGAGATCATGAGGATAGTACAGAATAGGGCAGAGTTCAGATCTGTCATGTATAGAGTTGCTACAAGTCGTAATCTACTTAATGACTTCTAATGATGAAAGATTAAAATTAAAATAGTCCCTATAGTTTTCAGCTGAATTAAACTCAGGTTTCTATAGTTCTCAGCTAAGTTAAACTCAGGAATTTTTCCATTGTCCCTGGTAGAGCCCCACACCCAGTTGTATCCAAGGCAACAGTATTTCAAGAATGGCTAACTAAAGGGCAGACCAAACAAGCAGAAGGGCAGAGCAAACAAGCAGATGTTGTTTCTCGACTGATAACCCATGTGCATTTGTTTCCCCACTGATAACCAATGTATCTTGTGCTTTTCCACTGCCCTGGAGTTTGAACTCATTGTATACTTAAGAATTTGTGACACCACCCTATAGTTAAAGATCTATCTAACTGCTACATGTGCTACGTGACTGCCGCAAGTGCTACGTGCAAATATGCTGTGTAAACCCTGAGCGAACACTAAACCAATGAATTCAAACTGTGCTTTCATCACCCAATGAGAAGCTGATACCCAGTTGTATCCCCCTAAAGTGTATAAAAAAACCCAACTTTGTCTGCTCGCGGTTGGCTCCTCTATCTCCTGCGAGAGATACGTGTCGGCCCGGAGCTCCGCAATAAACCTCTTACCTCTTGCTGTTGCATCAAGCCGGTGTCTTGGAGTCTTGGGTCTTCGCCGTCCACTCGGGACAGAACAGGACCAGCGGTTCGGGGGTCCCTCAATGACAACAGCAAGGTTGGTTTAGGGAGCTCTGTTGTCTAGTTGGTTAAGAGTTGTGCTGCCAACCCAAAGGCAGGCAGTTTAAATCCACCAGATGCTCTGTGGGAAAAAGATAGACAATTTCTTCTGGTATGATTTACAGCTTCTGAACTTACTGGATTGTCAGCTATGAGTCAATTCTGACTTGATGACAGTGAGTTGAGCTGAATTGAGTTCAGTTGAGTTGAGGGTGATTTATATCGTCCTTGAATAGAGCTTGCTGAAATCTCTTCCACATGACTGGCATCCTCCAAGGCCAACCAGACCTTGCTCACATGGGGGCTAAGGAAACTGCTCCAAGAAAGCAGGGGCACATGGTTATGCCTTTGCAAAATTTTCGAAGCCTGTGGTCAGAATTGGACTCCCATCATTTCTGAAGCTCTCTATCGGGAAAGGTTATTATTACTGTTTTCTTGCCTCCGGAAACCCTATGAACCTGGAGAGAGGATGAAAGGCACCCAAGCATCGAGGACTCTCCTTCATATGGTCGCTATGAGTCGCCTGTGACTCGACGGCACTTTACAACAATAACATCAACATGGAGAGAGAGATCAGCTGGCCCAGTGGACAGAAGGCGATGCCACCAAGCCAGCCAAAGGTGGGTGACTTTTAATCTGTGGCCCTCAGGCCTGTCTTTCATTGTTTTTTGTTCAGACATTCCTCTAGGTAGTATAGCCCTGGTGTACAAGTTGTAACAGAGGTAACATGTGGTTGCTGTGAGGCTGAACACTGTGACTCTGATGTGTCAAATGTGTTAATGGCTGGTTACCCAATGCGGACAGAGAGTGGGGTGGAGCTCCCCGATAAAAACAAGCTTGGAAGCAGAAGTGACATCCACTTCCATAATAGCTTGCCTCTGGAAACCCTATGAACCTGGAGAGAGGATGAGAGACACCCAAGCGTTGAGGATTCTCCTTCATAGGGTCGCTATGAGTTGCCTGAGACTCGACAGCACTTAACAACAACAAAACACTGTGGAGTCAGAACTAACTCATAGCTGACTCTCCAGAAGGTTTTCAGAGGCAGCAAATTACAGGAGGGGAAGATTACCTATCTTTCTCCCACGGAGCAGCTGGTAGATTCAAACTGCATGCCTTTGGGTTAGCAGTGCAATTCATTACCACAAATGTTAGTCACAGGGAATTCCAAAACAAAAGAGAGGGGAAACTGACACCTTCTGTTGGTGAGAAGAGATTAGGAGTAGTTGGTGCAAATTTCTTGAATACAATAGCCATTTATCTGAGCCAGAAATGCTGTAGCTCTCATGTAGAATCCATGACATGGCCTCGGGCTGCTCTTCGGTCAGAGCCCTAGAACAATTGTTGAAAAGCCACCTTTAAAAGAAAGGTTCTGTTTAATGTTCTGAAATGAATTTGTTGAATAAATAAAGGCTACAGTATTTGAAAATTTAAGGGATGCAACATAAAAGAAAAATAAACTTATTGATAATTGTTTTGATTTATGAATAGGCTATGAATTCTTTCTGGGAGAATTGGGCAAATGAACATGACACACATACTCACCACCAACTAGAACTTATACAGGATAAAACATAGACCTAAGAAAAGAAGACAGAATAAGCAAAAAAACACAACTAGAAAACCTAGAGCATCTTAAAATATGCTATAAAAGTCAGATTTAGTTACATAAATTGATAAACTCGGTTCTCACTCCTTGTAAATATATAAACAAGAGATCTTTTCAGCTGTTGTTGATTGACTCCAAGCAGAGCACGACTCATAGCAACCCTATGAACAAAAGGCCTAAAGCCACTCTACAACTATTGACACTTATCGAAGTTCATAAAGTTTCTGGAGGCATTTTGTTTAGGAAGTGAATGCTACCCCTGCTTCAAACAACAATAACAACTGAAAAGTCCTCTTGTTTATAAATTTATAATCTTGGTTCTCACTCCTTATACATACATAAACAAAAAGACTTTTCAGTAGGACATTTAAAACTGTCTTCTAACTACAAAAGAGCATGAATACCTGTAAATCTGACACTAAACCAAACAATGACCTGAATTTCCTCATAAATTACAATGATTTTCTTTAGGAGACAGAATGCTACCTTCTTTCTTCAAGAAATATATCTTCTGATCCCTATTTTTTTTTTTTAACCACTGCGAAAGATCTTCACAAGATATCTAATGAATACATTTCTGGAGGAAACGGTTTCTTGCACACCAGAAATCAGATCATATAGATTCAAAACTCTTTCCTTATACTGTAAAAAGCACTAGACCCCCCAATCTTACAAATCAGAGGCTATTCTTCCCAGAAGGTTTCTCATCTCTAAGCTCTTTGGCATCAGGGGCTGCAGATTCTTCTACAGTTAATGAGCTTGTCCTTAATACTTACATTCCAATGCATTTTCAAATAACTCTGAAATAACAAAGCATTGTTTATTTATTGATTTAAATCTTTACCCACTCTCCAATTCCCATAACCTGCCCCCACCAAGCACACAAAATAATTTCTGAGCATCAGGCAGTTGTCTCTTCTTAAAACAGCCTGAGCCCACCAGCTGGAGATGACCACAATTTGCTCTTCCAAGGAAGCCAGTTCATTTGTTTCCAAGACTCTTGTTTATGTAACACTTTAATTATAGCATAACCAAATCACAAGTATTCTACCATGGGAAAATGTAAAGTCATTAAGCAACTTAAATATCACCCCACCCTTTTCAGGCAGACAACACAACCATTAAGCAATTAATGCATGTTAAGACATTTCCAATTTTGAGCCCTAATGCCAGGTTCAATCATTTGGGGCTGCAGTGCATAGGTGAAACCTATTCATTAAAAGTCTTGTTGGGAGGCAGAGTGGCTTATGTTTCTTTTAAAAATGAAATTCCAATCTCCAGCCCCCACAACACAGAGCAAGGCAGGTTGAACCTGGTTGCAAAACTAAATTGGATACTGTTCGAGACTTCTCAGTGTTTCCAATAGATGTATGAATCATTTTTGGACTTTAATCTCTCTTAATTGGATGTCTTCTTGAACTTGCAGGCTTTAGGCTTTCTAAATCCTTGGGTTCCACTGGAATGTTGAGTTGTGATTTGCTGTGGTCTTACTGATTAGAAGACTTTATCTACTTTCAAGTCATACACACACAAAATGACCTGTTTAATTTACATGTGAAGATGAAACTTCATTGGTAATATTGAGACCTGTTCTCTTAGTGTAATGGTGAAGTTTTAGACATGAGTATAATTAGTTTCAGTTATGTTAGCTCATGGTTCTGCCATGTATGTCAAAGCAGATATAAATAGAACTTTCAGTGGCAGATGTTTTTTAAATAGTTTGTCAGTTATTTCTTCTAAGGCATTGCTGGATGAATTTGAATCGCCAACCTTTGGGTCACCAAAAAAAATTGGCACATTTAATTAAATGTGCCAATTATTTACACACACTCCAGATACTCAGTGGGCATATGAGGACAAAGGGAATAAACAGGAAATTTTGTGTCAATCTTGCTTTCAAAATGGATTTAAGTAAATTGCAAGGCCAGCCTGGAGTCAGTGGTTGGGGTTAGGAGAACAGACTCCACTTCTGATGGGAGAGGGGGCTCTGATGCCCTAGTGAGTAAAGAGTTGTGCTGCCAACCCAAAGCTAGACAGTTCAAATCCACCAGCTTTTCTGTGGGGGGAAGAGAGAAAAATCTCCTGTGATATTTACAGCCTCTGAAACAGGGAGCTCTGGTGACCTAGTGGTAATGAACTGTATTGTAATCCCAAAAGAACTCAGTTCAAAACCACCAGCTGCTCCCCAGGAGATGGATGGGTAATGTCCCCCTACTGTGCGATTAGCTGCCTCTGAAAACCTACTGGGCAGTCAGCTATGCATTGATTCTGATCAGAGGTATACAGTAACAGCATACAGCTGAGTCCGTTCTGACTCAACAATAATGAGTCAAGCTGTTGATTTATATTTGACGGGAGAAGTTGTAGTAGCATTGAAAAGGGGATGGATGCAGACATGGGCACAGAACTAGGACATTTTACAAGAAATAGCTATAGTAGGCAAATGGTAATATTTTGGCAAAAATGATTTCTAATGCCGTGGTTGTCAAATTTTTTTTTTCTTTAAAAGGCCACTGTTGGTGGGACTGTAAAACAGTACAACTATTCTGGAAGGTAGTTTGCCGTTTCCTAAAAAAACCTGAACAGCGAAATTCCAGATAACTCAGCTATTTCAATTCCTTGGAATATACCCTGAGAAAAATAAGAACTGTGGCATAAACTGAGATTTGTACACCAATGTTTATAGCAGTGTTATTCACCACCGTAAGAACGTGGAAACGGCCCAAATCTCCAATCAGCATCAAACGGATTGAGAAATCATGGTACATTCACACACTGGAATACTGTGTAGCATGCAGGAGTAATGATTTTGTAAATCACCACCTCACTTAGGAGGGACTGGAGAGCATTATACTGAGTGAACTAACTCAGTCCCATAAGGACAAATACTATATAAGGCCATTATTATAGAAATAGAAAGATAACTAGTAAAACTAGTGAATGAGGACACAAGAGAGGAGGGTAGGAGCAGAGAGGTAAGGAGGGGTAGGGGAGTAATCATAGGGTCACATAATTTGATGAGTAGAGGGAGGGGCGGGCAAAGGAAATGAGGCAGATCAGGCATAAAAAAGTGTATATGAACTTTTAAAGTAAAGCAGTGCATGGTTATGTTACAGTAAAACTTTATTTATAAAGAAAAAATGCAGGAATAAATCAATTTGACTTGCAAATCCAGTTTGCTGACACCTGGTCTATTCTCCTAGAATGAGATAATGTCTTCTACCAAAACTATGCTATTTGAATAAATGGGTTTGAATATACCGTGGCTTCTAGTGGCTTTGATCCGACACTCTGGGAGGAATGATGTTGACTTACCAGACCACAGGCTGACCTGGGTAAGTTTTTATTCTAGTGGTGGTGGTAGGGTGGGGAGGACATTCCTTTGCCTTTTAAAATACCATTTGTTTACTGAACTACTTACATAAACCGAGATCTCTATCATTGGTAGTGGTTGTTTGCTGCCTAGATGCAATACCACTTATTTCCTTTTGTTTGTTGTGGTTAATTCACTTTCAAGAAAGAAAGACAAAAATTTCTAAGTGGAACAAAGGCTAAGAAGCAGAAGAAGGGAAATAGTAAAGCAATTAGAGAGCTCCTCAAGGGCAGAGATGGAGTCTTTCCAGAAAACCAAATTCCCCAGCTGGAAGTGATCCCACACTTCTACTTACCGATTCTCCCCTTGAGTGCAAATTACATTTATCTGGAGAGCTCTGGAAAATCCTGAAGCCCAGCCACACCCCTGGAATTTAATTGTGGGGACAATTAAATGAGACTCATATGGGACAGGGCCCAAGCATCACTTTTTTTTTTTTTAAACTAGTGCTTTTGACTGTGTGTGACCAAGTTTGAGGACCAGGATTCCATAGCTCTGACAACTTTTAGAGACTCATCCTGTGATGTGTAACCGTTTCACACATTTATGTCCCCATGGCCCTACACTGCTATCTCCTGACACCCTTTCAGCTTCAGGTCTATCCTTCCTCAGAACTCAGTAATACTTTCTTTACTTACCGATGGTCTTAATGAATGTTAACACAGGTCTGGGCCCGAAGGCCAATATTTGTTGACTTGAAAAATTCATGCTTCTCTTTAAACGCATTTTCCTTTCAGTATTCAAATGCATGTTTATCATCTCCATCAAGAGTGCTCCATTTTTAAAAATCAATCCTATTTTCCACTTAAGTAGACCTTCTATTCTGGATGAGGGAAAAATTGATCAGCATGTCTTAAAACAGACCTCATAAAATATGTGTTAAGCTTTTAACAGACAAAAATCATTTTCTAATTACAAATCCTCTGGACATGCCACTGAATGAAAATCAATATTTTTATTCATTGTCCTATTAATTTCTTTCAGTGCAACAGCACAAGAAACAGCCTTAGGAATCGCAATGAATCAGTTAAGTTGCTGGGTTACTCTGCTCAAGTGATGAGGGAAGCTTCAAGTAAAAGTCAGATGATTATTGATTATTTGGTTATCTATCTTCTTCTTTGAAAAAGAGACATGCTCCACAAATCATGTCTGTTTCCTCAAGAGGTAAGAATAAACTCCCTGGTTTTATGAAGTCTCAAGAATTAAGAGACTTGCTTTCAGACGCCATTGTTGCTACGTGCTGTAGAGTTTACTATAGCTCTTCTTGATTCTGTGAACAATGAAGCTGAATGCTGTCCTAGCCCGTGTCACCCTCATAATCTCTACCTACTCGAGCCCACTCTAACAGTTGCTGCGTAACTTGTTGAGGGACTTCGCCTCATTTGTTGATCCTCTGACTTTCCAAGCGTGATATATTTTTCCAACGGTTAACCCCCTTTTAACAACATGCCCAAAGTAAGAGTCAAAGTTTCATTATCCCTGCCTTCTAGGAGGACCCTGGATGCACGGTCTCCAATAGAGATTTGTTCATCCTTTTGTCAGTCCATGGCATATTCAGCACTCTTCTCCAACACCACAGGTCAAAGTCAAGGATTCTTTTTCTATAATTTATATTCATTGAACAACTTTCAGATTCACAGAAAGTATTTGAAAAGATCGTGGTTTGGGTTTATATGTACCTTAGTCTTCAAATAACATCTTTGCTCTCTAGCATTTTGGAGTGGTCTCTGGCAGCAGACTTTTCCAATGGCTTTTTCTTTTTTTCTTTCTTTTTTTTTTTTTATTTCCTGGGTGCTGATGTCAAGGGTGTTGATTGTAGATCCAAGTGAGATGAAGTCACTGACCATTTTTATCTCTTCTCCATCTATCCTGATTTTGTCTATTGGCCTGGTGGTAAGGATTTTCACGTTCTTGATACTAAGATGTAGCCTATATTGAAAGCTGTAGACTTTGGTCCTCTCCAGCAAGAATTTTAAGTCCTCCTCGTTTTCAGCAAACAAGGTTGTGTCATCTACATAAAGGAGGTTGTTTATAAGTCTTCCTCCAATCCTGATGCCACCTTCTTCTAGAATGATTTGCTCTGCACACAGACTGACTAGGTATGGATAAAGTACATAGCCCTGATGCATGTCTATCCTGATTTTAAACCAAGGAGTGTTTCCTTGCTCTGTAATTTGCTCTCAGGAAACACTTTGCAAGATTGCATAAATACTGTTCCCACTCCTGCCCATCAGCCCACTTTCTCCTGTGCTCTCACTTGTGAATATCACTTGAGATGCAGATACCTCTAAAACCGTAAGATTCTTCTAGCATTCCTCATAAGAGTCATATGAGGCTAACGTACATAAGATAATACAGTAAACTTTCTTATGGAGAAGGAGACCATACTGATAGAAAGGGGTGATTTTTCTTTCATTAACTTTCCTGGGGTTAAGTCATTTTTTGGGAGCAATGATATTTCCCCAAAACCATTAAGGTAAGTTATCAACACCTGAGTAGAGAGAAAAGACAGTCAAGTTAAACATCTGCCCCACTGTTCATACCCCTGAAAAGAAATTTGCATCCAGTTATTTTACAATCAGCTGAACTTTGTCATTACTTAGAGCCAACTACAGCAGGTACATTAGAGTCGACTATGACTCATAATGACCCTATGAACAACATATTGGAACCTTACCCTGACTTATGCTGTCTTTATAGTCTCTGACCTGCTCAAGTTCATTGTGACAATCACTGTATCAGTCCATCTTGTTGAAGATCTTCATCTTAACCTCAAGGTTAAAGCCTACAACTCAAACATCTTTTCAACACAAATCCTCCAATTCACCTTGCTACAGAAGACATCAGAGACCTCTTCACAGCTTCTGGGATGATAGTCACTAAGCATACCTGTCACAAAGTGACTGTGAGAGTTTACTCTCTTCATGCTCCTTCACTGGCTTAACATTTAACACTTATTGAGGCTCATAGTTTCATTTAACCTTCATGGCTTCAGAAAGTCTGGAGTCCATGAGCATTTGATGTTCTCTTCTACTTTCTCTATGTATCTTTTGAATAAGATTTTCTGTAGGGTCCTTGATCAACCTATTTGCTATTGAAAGCTAAACACCACCTCAGTCTTCTGCTCTCATGGCAGAGGAAGTTTAAGTAGGCACTTTGTTTTTGTTGGGTCTCCTTGAATAGACTACAACTTGTAACGACCCAAAAGACAACAGACTTAAATCTTGCCTATCCTGGGCCTTCCTCAAGGTCTTTGATACACTTGGGTTTATTGTCATGGTTACTATGCCAACCTACCTAGTTTAGCGTCAGCTTTTCTTTCATTGGCTCTCTATCTCTCCCAGATTGATATATTTGCCAGTTAGTCTATATGTGGGTATTTCTATTCCTGACTCTCCTTATTCCTCTCTTGCTCTAGGAAATTAGACACCCACAGTCAGGAAATTAAAAAAAAAATTAATCACATTGGGAAATTTTGCTGGAAAGGACTTCTTCAGAGTGGTAAACAGTAATGATGTCGGTCTAAAGAGTAAAAGGGTGCCTGATCCAAGCCATGGTCTTCTCAATTTCTTGCTATGTATCTGAGACTTGGACAATTAATAAGGATAACAGAAGAAGAGTCAACACTTTGGAGTTGGAGTCCTGGAGAGAGTATTGCACATACAGTGGACTACCATGAAAACAAATTGTTCTGTCCTGGAAAGAGTGAAACCAGCTTGTTCTTTGGAGGTAAGAATTTTTAAATTCTGTCTGACATACTTTGAACATGCTGCCAGGAAGAACCATCCCCTGGAGAAGGACATCTTGCTTGGAAGGAAAGGATACTATCTATGAGAATGAGATGGGAGGGGGAAATGTCAGTTGCTATAGGATTGATTTTGACTCATGATGACCCCATGTTTGTCAAAGCAGAACTGAGTATCATGGGGTTTTCCTTGACTGTGATCTTTCAAAAGTAGATCACAAGGTTTTTCTTCCAAGGTGCCTCTGAGGGAATTTGATTCATCTATCTTTTATTTAGTAGTGAAGTGCCTAAATATTTGCACCACTGAGACAGCCTAGTAGTGTCAAGATTGAGGGTAATAGTCAGGGAAAGACTAGAAATATTGATATAAGTTATTTTCACATATATGCTTTACAAAAAAAAGGAAATGAGCAAACCATTTCAGAACATCCCTTGGTCTTAGATGACAAGGACACAAGAATGAAGGACGTGGTACTGGATAGATTTCTGGAAAACTAGAAGAATACAATCTTCCTGGTCAGAACATTGCACGTGCAGGTGCCACCAGCTTTAATGAAGGCTTGAGTATTGCTCTGATGCTGAAGACATTTCAGCAGAACTTCCAGACTAACAAAAACAGAAGGCGGAGCTTTGGTGTGGAATCAAATTCATACTAGAAAGAAAAATCTGATGACCTACTTCTGAAAAATCAATCAATGAAAAATTTCAGAATGCACTTGCTTGATCTACAATCAATCATGGGTGCAGGATCAAATAGCTTTTCGTTCCATCAAGGGCTGGGTTGCTATGGATCAGGGACAACTTAACAAAAGCTAACAATAACAAGAATAATGTTTTTAGAAAGTCAAGAGAGAACAGAATTCTACATTCTGCTATGGTTGGATGGTAGGAAGATTGAAGGTTCTGTAAAAGAAGTGCTGAGAATTAGGACCAAGGACCAAAGCGTTAGCATTGGCATCATAGGTGAGGAATGTAAATTGTTGGCTTCCATCTTCAATGACTAATAATAGCTAAATCCTCAGGAATGAGGGCCTGGGAATCTGTGTTTTAACATGTTCCTCCAAAAATACATGCACACATACCAAGCTGGAGAAGAATGACTCTATGGTACTTCTTGTCAAGATCTTCTCTGAATGTACCCGTAGAACAGGTTTTTCCTCTATTCTAAGAAGAACGAGAGAAGTATAAATCAACCAAAACAAAACAAACTAAACCAAAAGAAAACAAAACTCCAGCTTTCCTTTTCCTTTATTAACTTCTGATGTTACATATAACTTACAAGTACACTGTTCATCTGCTCACAAAATACTAGTTGTTAAGCTCTAAAATCCATCCTCTAGAGGTTTCTCTTCTGCTTCACACAATGGCTCATTCTAAGATCACCAAATGGCATGTTAATCAGAAATTCGCCAACTTTATTCTCCCTGACCTTCAGTACTACTATTGAAACTTAATTCTTTGGATTTCTTAATACAGTACTTTTAATTTCCTCTTCCTCACACTTTTCTTTCTACCTCCACATTAAATAAGTATAGTTTTCAAGATTCAACTCTCAATATTGTCCTTTTAATTCGTCATTCTCTCTTACCTGGAGATAATGTTCAATGTTTTTATTTCAATAGTCATTTGCTAGTTAATGGCCACTGTATTAAGCACAGCTTCCAGACTTAAGAACATTAGAGCTTATGGATTGACTCATAGTCTTGGGTTCTAAAATCAACTAATCAATCTAACAAAGTTACATGCACTTTTGTCACCTTCATTCATTTTCCACTCAAAATCATGACTTTACTCAAAATCCGCAATTCATCCTAACCAGTTTTATTCTTATTCCTTTGATTAGAGAATAGGCTTTCTCAACTCAAATGCTAAATCCCATGTCATTGCATCCTCACTCCTGCTCTATAATATTTCATTTACCAAGGACAGTGGTGTCCTTTTGGGCATCAGTTTTTCCTGTGGAGAAAGATGGACAATCTTCTCCTGTTACGATTTACAGCCTCAGTAGACTAAAAAACAAACAAAAAAAAAACTCATACAGACTTACTAGGAGCCAGCAGTGATTGTGAGTTCCCTTTTTTGTTCACTATAAGGAATGCTGGTGGCATAGTGCAGAACATATCAGGCTGCTAACAGAAAGGTTGGCAGTACAAATACACCAGCTATTCCTCAAGAAAAAGAGGAATAATCTCTCACAAAGCTTTACAGCCTCAGAAAGCCAATGGAAGGCCAACTAAGAGTCAGAACCAAATCAGCAATGATCTTCTGCTTATTGTTTTGTTTTAAGTTGCATCACATATATCTTTTCATTCCATACACTGAGTTCTATGGTTTTTACCCTAGTCCCATCATACGTTCACCATAGTAAATATATATCAATGCAAATTTTTAAAACATACACACGAATAAATGTCTAATAAGTATTCCTGACTGAAAATTTGAAACCCTGAGTTCTAATCAGTCTACCTTAGTTTCCGTGTCTGCAATTCAATGGTAAGAGCATCGTTTATCTCATAGAGCTGTTGTGAAGATCTCCCAAATCCCTAACACAGTTATTGGCACATATGTTGCAGTTTGTTGTTACAGCTGTTATTGTTAGTCTCAGATATTGCTTTCTATTCTAGCCTTGCCTTAACTGATACTCATTTCTCCATTAGCTCAGGAGAACACAAAACCAGGGTTGAGGTCTAAGGAAAATTGTTAAAATAGGTGAAGGTAACTTTTGCATCTCAAACACACTTTGAATATTTATTTCTCCTCTTATCAAATCTATGGCTTCACAAAATTCTTAATCTTGGCTGCCTGACAGCAATATGCTTTTATTAACTTAATATTTCAAACAGGGATTCCACACATGTGAAAAAGATACTTGAATATCTGTTAAGAACATCAACCACATAACTTCCTGAGAATGCCTGGACTTACCTATAAAGCCTCTTCTTTTCTTCCAGTTTCTGACGACTTAACCCCAACCAATGGCCTGGAGAAAAAAAAAAAACTTGAAGAGTTCTGCCTGCCTGCCTCCTGCTACATATAATTGCTATCTCCCCCCTTTTCTTCCATGCTCTGGCACAGAGAGAAGCCAGAACAGACTGTTCCTGGATGATTCACTCCTTCATGCCTCAGGATCATGCCGAAGCTTAGGGCTGATGGCTGAAAGACTGTGTTCATAAATTGGAAGGGTAAGTTCATTGTATTGAATTTATTCATTAAAGTAATCACTTCACCGCCATAAAATCCTTTTGAAGAATCCACTGCTCCAACCCACTGCTAAAACTAATTTAAATTTTAGTTATGTAGCAACAACAAAACAAAGTGAACACTGAAAAGAGAAAAACAATCACCATAAGTAATAACAGAATAACCTTGGAAGGTTAGAACAATTTAAAATATGACATTCAGAAAAAGAAGAGTTATGTGGTCCCTTTACACTCCTTTTTTAATATCCTGTGCAATATAGAAAAGATATCTCTTATTTATATCTTGTGTAATACCATAAAGAAAAAATGTTTTGCATAACTGCGATAGTAAATGTGATTTTAGCTATTTCCCACAGACAAAGGAGGATGGAAGAATTAGCATTTATTGGCTACAGAGTTTTATACACATTTTAAAATGTAATCATTATAAAACTAGTAAAATTATCACTGTTGCTCCATTAAAGGAATAGAGGCCTAGAGATATCAAGACAAGTGTTCCAAACCTCACAGACAAACTGAGTTTAATTCAAAAAACTCACTGGAGTTGAGTCAATGATAACTCATAGCTGCTCTGCATCAGATTTTGGAGGATATAAATTATTACTAAAGTATTATCTATCTTTGTTCCCAAGATCTGCTGGTAGATTTCAATGTAGAGGTGTATGACCTTTTAGATCATTAGTACAACTTACCACTGACTATCTTATTCCAGTATTTATTCTCTACATGTGCCTCTCATTTTAATGGTTCAGGACTCAAATGTCCACTCATGGCTCCAGATCATTAGAGAGCATCACCAGTACTAGAGGAGACCCAGGCGTACCACCCAACACTTCTTCATACTGTTGTGGTTGTGAGTTGCTGTCGAGTCTGAACCTGACCTATCTGGTGTCATCCTCACCATGTCTGACGTATTTGAGGCCATAGCTGCAGTCACTGTGTCAATCATCATGTTGAGGGTCTCCCTCTCCTTTGCTGACACTACACTTTTCCAATCATACTCTGAGAACCTGTCTCTCTTATCAGGTCCAAAGTATAAGACAAAATTTTACCATTCTTCCCCCTAAGGAACCTTCTCGCTGCACTCTCTCTAAAACATATCTGTTAATTCTCTTGGCAGTCTATGGAATATTCAGTGCTCCTCTCCAGTACCACAACTCAAAGTCAATGACTTTTCTTCTGTCATATTTCTTCATTATCCAACTCTCAGATGTATAAGAACTAACTGAAAAGACCAAGGCTTGGATCAGGCACACCTTCAGCATTAAACTGGCATCCTTGCTCTTCAGTGTCTGAAGAGGCTCCTGACAGCAGATTTTCCCAATGTGACCCATCTTTTGATTTCCTGACAACTGGTACCAACTTTGTTGATTGTGGATCTAAGTAAGATGAAATCATTGATAATGCAAATCTTTTCTTCATCTATTTTTATGCCTGTTTGGCCCCGTGGCAAGGATTTTTATTTTCTTGATGTTGGGATGTAATCCATACTAAAGACTGTAGTTCTTGAGCCTTTGCAGAAAATAATTCAAGTCTTCCTCATTTTCAGCAAGCAAGGTTGTGTCACCAACAACGCAAATTGTTGATGAGTGTTCCTGTGATCTTGACACCATATTCTTCTTTATAGAGTCCCCTTTTTTGAATGATTTTTCAGCATAGAGATTAAACAGGTGTGGGCAAAGGATCCAGTCCTGCTGTTTATGCAATGTTACCTTTCTTTTTTTGGACAACAGCTTCCTGGTTTAAATACAGGTTTTACATGAGCACAATGAAGTGTTCTGGGATTCACATTATTCTCAATGTCATACAATATACTATGATACTGAAATCAGAACAAGGACAATGTGGGTACGGCTGAGTCTGACCTCTACTAACTCTACAATGAGCAAGTGCCACATCAACAGCATTAACTACACAAAAGTAATTCCCAGGAGGTTAGACATGTCCTTCGACACTCT
The DNA here is from genome assembly GCF_000299155.1 of Elephantulus edwardii. NCBI lineage: Eukaryota > Metazoa > Chordata > Mammalia > Macroscelidea > Macroscelididae > Elephantulus > Elephantulus edwardii. The sequence goes on along the minus strand of NW_006400109.1, from coordinate 1,730,894 downwards.
TGCATCCCCTTATTGGGTTCAAAATCCATTGAGGTGACCACAAAGACTTGACGGAACCATATTCACAGTTATGGGATTTATTAGAAAAGTTAACAAGCTATCATTAAGGTTAACAGCAAGATATATCTCTCAGTCCAAAAAAACTTCTCCATTAATAGCAAAATACAATCCCTAAATCCAGAAAGCTTCTAATTTAACAGTAATAGACAATCCCTGAGTCCAGACAACTTCTCAGTCAACAGTAAGATATAATCCCTGGCACAGGAATCTCTGGGCCCTAAGAATATATACCTGTCCATTCTCTGCCTCCTCTTCGTCTTCTGCTATAAGATCACTTTTTCCTGTATGTTATTTTATTATTATTATTATTAATTTCAATGAACATCTACAGAGATTTT
>NW_006400109.1:1727013-1730369 GCF_000299155.1 Elephantulus edwardii | reverse complement strand
CCCCCAACCCGCACATCCCCACTCCCATCCCAAGTATACTCCACTCTGCAACCCTCATTCCGGACTCTTATGATAATCATAATGCCCTAAAATATATTAATTTTAAACTATTCTCTCCCTCATCGGCTTCAATGCAGTAAACATCATTTATCCAGGTTTTCTCAATCTTACCCCCACCCCAATGTCAGCCACAAAGGGCCAAATATTATATCAGATCACTTTTTATGCCACTGAATCTTCTCAACTTAACGATTAGACTAGTCAGTCCCCTTGTGGAGATCAACACTCCCTATTTGCATGAAGAAGTCCAAGCAACTGTTGCTTATGTAGGTTAATAAATATGTTTGCAGGTCAAGCAGAACTAAGGTATCTGGATCTAAGGAAGCCAAATTTTTAGCAATAGACCTATTGGTACTACAGGTTCACACAGTCAAAATTGTGTGCCTTATTTTGAACACAAATAGATGGAACCATATAGTATATTCTCTTTTGACTTCAATCTTAAACTTGTGAAGTCCATACATTTGTTATTAGTAGTAAATCATTCCTCCTCAATGCTGTATGGTTGTTGTTGTTGTTACGTGTTGTCAAGTCAGAACCAACTCATCATAGCTGACCCTCCAGAGGGTTTTCAGAGGCTTTAACTATTAGGCAGACTATTATAATGAATTCATACACTTATCTGTTTTATGTTGGAAATTTCTTGTTTGGAGCTATTACAAATAATCCTGTTACCTATGTTTTTATATGTCTTTTAGGCTCCTGCACTTAGGAATGTTGTTGTTGTTGTTGTTGTTGTTGTTGTTGTTGTTAAGTGCCGTTGAGTCACAGGCAATTCATAGTGACCCTATCAAGGAGAGTCCTCGAAGCTTGAGTGTCTCTCATCCTCTCTCTAGGTTCATAGGGTTTCCAGAGGCAAGCTGTTACGAAAGTGGATGCCACAGCTCCTTCCAAGCTCCTTTTAATCAGGGAGCTCCACCCCACTCTCTGTCTGCATAGGGTAACCAGCCATTAGCGTATTTGACACATCAGTGTCACAGTGTTCAGTGTCACAGCAACCACAAGATACCGCTGTGCGGCAACTTGTACACCAGAGCTATACAACCTAGAGGAATGTCTGAACAAAAACAATGAAAGACAGGCCCAAGGGCTGCAGATTAAAAGTCACCCACCTTCGGCTTGGTAGCATCGCTTTCTGTCCACTGGACCAGCTTATCTCTCTCTCCATGTTGATGTTATTGTTGTCAAGTGCCGTCGAGTCCCAGGCAACTCATAGTGACCCTATGAAGGAGCGTCCTCGACGTTTGGGTGTCTCTCATCCTCTCTACACTTAGGAATAGAACTGCTGAATTATGAATAAGAGTCTCTTCAGCTTTATTAGATAATTCTGAACAGGTAACCCATCGTCCATTTTCCAGTTTGTCACACTGTGATGAACTCCACGTTGCTATGCTGCTGAAAGCTAGGCCTCTACTATCTCCCATGCCAGTCATGCCAGCAGAAGTGATCTCCTGGCTCTTCCATTCAAGACATCAAGTGTGATTTTCCAATCTTTAACTAAGGGCTGAACCTTTCATTTGCTCTGAACAACTGGATATTGCAGAAAGGATCATAATCAGATTTCAGTTTAGGCTTCAATACTTTGCATATCTTCATGTCCTGCCCTGAAACCTTGCTCAGCCACAGGTGAGTGAGTCTGGGTCAGCCTCCCGGAGAAGGAAACACAAGGAGTAGAGATAATTCTGGTCATCTAGAAACAGGACCGTGGAACATCAGATGAGCAGGATTCAAATAAGCAGAACCACAAGTCAGAAGCAGAACCACAAGTCAGGTGAAAATATTGAAAAATAATTATTATATGGCTGTAGTTTAAATGCAGGGATGATTACAGAACTGTCCTGCTTTACCTATTACCTCTGTCCAGTCTCACGCTGGATTTCCCTTTCCCAATTTATTTGTTCAGCCACAGATAGAACCTGCTCTTGGGTCTCTGTTGTTTTCACTATGTGCCATGGAGTTGGAACAGACTCTTACCTGACCTTTCAGTGGTTTTCACAGGCTGTGAATCACAAAGTAGGAGAGTGTCATCTCTCTCCCAGACAGTGGCTGGTTAATTCAAACTATATGTGTTTGGGTTGGTTACAAATCTTCTTACAAACAAGATCATCATATCCCCCTCTTGGTTCTATAGTGTCTCCAAAAAGTTAGAAAAATAGAATTCTTCCCCTGATCACTAACTCTTATAGACAAGACTCTTATAGAAGATCTTAGTGAAAACAGACTCCAGAGAGAAAGCCCTAAATACGATCTAATTTCTTTCTGGCCAGTGACTACACATCGACTCCCAGGTCTAACCCAAGGAAGCCAGGAATTGCCTGTGTCAGCACATGCAGCTTCCCTGAACTCTGATGTGCTGCCAAGCTGTCCTCCTCCCAAAGCAATCAAACCATTGCTTTGCTGGTGATGAAAATGAATGCCTTTGATGTCTCACCGGATCTCTGCTAAAATATTACCAATAAAAAATGATTATGCAAAGGGGGAAAAAATACATTCTTTAGTTGGCAGGTGATGTAGAAGAGAGGGTTAGAGCAAGGTAGTGATGTTTTCTAATGCATTACAATCACCCGAGAATCTTGTTAAAATGAAAGCTCTCACCAAGAAGGTTGATGATGGTGACACCTAAGATTGAATGTTTCTAAATCCAGGAGGATGCTTATGACCTTGGTCCAACAACCGTGCAAGCATAAGTTTTGAACAAATAGGCGTATGATCAATAAGTCACTTAATCTCAGTTTTTTCACACGCACCTTGCTAGGTGTCAGAATGATATGAAATTGCACAGGGAACTAAAAACAGTTCCTAGCACAAAGAACATGCAAAGGATGTTATTTTTTTTTGTTGATTGTCATTGAATTGAGCACAATTCATAGTGACTCAATGAACAAAAAGCCTAAAGCCCCTCTACAACTATTGACATTTATCAAAGTTCATAGAGTTTCCAGAGGCATGTTGTTTAGGAAGTGGATGCCACTTCTGTTTCCAAATGCAAAGGATAGGGGTAGGTTTTATTATACAGAGGCAAAGTATTGACCGATATTTATCATGCCTCTAATCTCTGAAGAAATTAGTCTCAGCTTTTATCAGAATGCTTACAGGGTCAGTCCAGCTGGCTTTCAGTGTTCTCTGAGTTACAAGTTACATTGTTGAACCTTTAGAAAAAATCATAAAGTGAAACAAAATACAAACCAGAGGAGTTAGATATGGTGGATCATGGACCTAGGACTAAAACCAAGGACTATAAAATTCATTACAGAAAAGCTAGGAACAACACTAGAAGTCCTAATCCACAACATAAA
>NW_006400109.1:1701290-1724308 GCF_000299155.1 Elephantulus edwardii | reverse complement strand
ACAGCACAGGAGGGGAAGGCCCTCTATGAGGTGGATTGATTCAGTGACTGGGGTAATCGGGATGGGTGTATCAGAGACAGTGCGATTGGCACAGGGCAGAGCAGAGTTTAGGGCTGTTGTACACAGGGTCACTATAAGTCACAAACGACTCGATGGCACTTAACCATAGCAACAACATTCCTTGGAAACAAGAGAAGGATGGGCAATCTCCTCCTGTGCAGTTAACTGTCTCTGAAAACCCACTGGAGACTCAACTATGGATTTGTTCTGACTCTACGGTACCACCACAACAACAACATTCCTTGGAGAAAGGCATGATGTTGGGAAGGGTGGAAGGTCAGCGAAGGAGAAAAAAGATCTTCAACTAGGTGGATTGATATGATGACTGCTGCATTGGGTTCTTGTGTGTCAGGAAATGTGAGGATGGCACAGGGTTCAGATATTTTGTTCATAGGATTGCTTTGGGTCATACTAAACTAGATGGTAGCTAACAACAGCAACAACTGGTGGCATAGTAGCAAGAAACAGCACAGCCATCCCAAAGGCATGCAGTTTGAGGCCACCAGCCACTCCACGGGAGAAGGATGGGCAATTTTTCCCCATGTGAAAACTACAGTACACAACAGCAAATCACACTGGAGATTGTCCATCTTTCTCCCATGTAGTTGCTGGTGGATTTGAAAAGTGTGCCTTTGGACTGTCAGTGAAACTCCTTACCACTAGGCCACAAGAGCTCTCTTATAATTGACTGCTAACCTAAAATGAAGATGCAAGGAAGTATAGTCTCTGTAGTAAAAAAGAATTGGTCTATACTGAACCATCTCAAGAAACAGCATTTGATTGAGAACCAATGGTAACGAAGGAAGAAATCTAAGCTACACTGAAGGAATTGGCAAAAAGTCTCAGAACTGATGGAATACTAATGGAGGTTTTAAAAAACAGATGAGCTTATGCCAAAATATTTAGAAGACAGTTACGTAGCCAACTGACTGGATGAGATCCATATTTCTCATTTCAAAAAAAATAAGATGATCCACCAGAGCACAGAAGAAATTAAATATCAATAATATCACTTGCAAGTGATCATGGTGGAGATTATTGGACAAGTGGATTGACACGGAGCAGGTTTCAACAGAGGTCAGGAAATGAGAGACTGTAAATGAATATATAATTCTTTTAATTCACCATCCATTTGTATAGATTTATATCTTAAGTTTTAAAGGATTTATGTTATATTATGTTAAACTTAAGAGCATTACTCTAATTACTCTCAACTGTTGTACCAATTTATCTTTAAACAGTACTACTTCTGGTGGAGTTAGATAGCTCTTCTGGCCTAATGGTAAGAAGATACATTGCAATCCCAAAGGCACACAGTTCAAATCCACCAGCTGTTCTGTGGGAGAAGAATGGGTAATCTCTTTCCAAGGGATTTACTGCCTCTGAAAACCCTCCAGAGGATCAGCTACGTGTTAGGGTGTGTCCTTTCCCCATTCCTGTTCAATCTGTATGGGTTGTTTTTGTTTTTTTTCCAATCTGTATGTTAAGCAAATAATTTGATAATTTGAACTATGTGAAGAAGAATGTAGCATCAGGATTGTATGAAGGTTTACCAGCAACCTACATTATTCAGATGACAAAATCTTTCTTGCAGAAAGTGAGGAAGACTTGAAACATTTACTACATAAGATCAAAGATTTACCACATAAAATCCATCAATATGGATTCCCTGTCAACATCAAGAAAACAAAAATACCATTTGACCAAAAGGCAACATTATAGATGGAGAAAACATTGACGTTGTTAATGATTTATTTTCTTTGCATCCACAATCAACATTCATGGCAGCAGCCATCAAGAAGTAAAAAAGATGTGTTGTACTGAGAAAATCAGTTCTCAAGGACCCCTCCAAAGAGCTATAATGTCAGCTTGTTCATTTAAAGACTAAAGTTTGCCTAATCCGACCCAGAACATTTTCAACTGTTTTTTATGCACCTGAAAGGTGGACAATGAATTTTTGTTGTTGATTGTTTTGAGTCTAGCATGACACATCGCAACCTCATGAACAGGCCTAAAGCCCCACTACAACCATTGACATTTATCAAACTTCATAGAGATCCATCTGACATTGGCAATAATATCCTTAAGTGCTACAACCTCTTCTAAACCCAACTTATATCTCTGATAGTTCTCTGTCAATGGAATGTTCAAGTCTTTTCTAGATAATCTTCAGTAGGATTTTGCTCATGTATGATATTAGTGATATTGTTCGATAATTTTCACACTCTGCCAAGTCACCTTTTTTTTTGAATGGGAATAAATATGGATCTCTTCCAGTCAGTTGGCCAAGTAGTTTTCCTCTAGATCTCTTGGCACAACTTGGTGAGCACAAGCAGGGCAGCATCTGTTTGCTGAAATATGTCAATTGGTGTTCCATCAATTCCTGGGCTTTATTTTTTGCCAAGTCCTTCAGAGCGGCCTGAACTACTTCCTTCATCACTATTGCCTCTTGCTCATATGTTGTTTCTTTAGATTCTTCTATGTCAGCCAATTCTTTTTGGTACAATGACTCTGTATTCTCCTTTCATCTTCTTTTAATGCTTCCTGAATCATTAAATATTCTGCCCCTAGCATCCTAAAGCATTGAAACTCGTGGCTTGAGTTTATTTTTTAGTTCTTTCAGCTTAAGAAATGCTGAGTGAGTTTGGCCCTTTTGATTTTCTAACTCCAGATCCTTACACATTTCATTATAATATTTTGCCTTGTCTTCCCAAGAAGGCCATTGAAATCTTCTATTCAGTACCATAACTTCTTCATTTCTTCCCTTTGCTTTGGCTTCTCAGTGCTCTTGTGCAATATTCATAGTCTCTTCTGACATTCATTTTGGTCATTTCTTCTTGTTCTTTCTTTGTAATGATTCTCTGCATTTTTCATAAACTATATTGTTGATATCTTCCCAAAGCTTATCTGGTCTTTTTTCATTAGTGTTCAAGCCCTCAAAACTATTCCTGAGTTGGTTTTTCAATTAATGGGTGATAGACTCAAGGTCAAATTTTGATTCCTATGGATATGATTTCATTTTCTTTAGTTTTAATTTGAACTTGCAAAGTAGAATCAGTGCTTTTGAACTGTGATGTTAATAAAAAGAACTGAATATCCCATGGACTGGCAAAAAAGTAAACAAAGTTATTTTAGCAAAAGTACAGCCAGTGGCTCCTTAGAGGCAAAGATGATGAAACTTTCTCTCCCATACTTTGCCCATGGTGTCAGGAAGAGTCAGTCCCTGGGGGGGGAGTAAAAACAATCATGCTGGAAAAGGTAGGACTTCGAAGAAAGAAAAGAAGACTTTCAGCAAGATGATTTATCAAAATGACTGTAGCAATCAGCTCAAGCATATGGGGGATTGAGAATAGCCTGGATAAAAGGAAAATTTTGATGTGCTGCTCTTAGAGTTAGCTTGCATTATAGTTGATTTGATGTCACCTAACAACAGCAACCTAAAGATTAGCTGTTCAAACTAATCCAGCAGTGTCACTAAAGGAAGGAGAAACAAAACCCAAATAAGAATAAAACCTCATACTCACTGCTGTAAAATTGACTGCTATGCCACCAGGGGTCTTACAGTGTTTACAAAACAAAGACTTAGCAGTAGGCTTCTGGAAAGACCATACCCAGGAAAACCCTTCTGTTTTGCAACCTATTAAGGTGCCAGGAGTCAGAATAAGCTCTATTTAAAATGCATACTATTCGTTCTGACACACCATAACAACAACAACAACTATTCAGTATCTCCATGGTTCCCAATGAGAGTGGCACAGCAACTGCATTGGTGGGCTTGAGGGCTGTGTAGATTGTGTTGATGGCATGGAATTGGGCGAGATGGGGTGACAGTGGGTTGGAGTCCACACGTACTTGATGATACCTAAAATAACCAGAGCGACGGTGGTTCCCATTGATTTCCCAGTACTTACACAATCTCCAATGATATGAATATCCTCATATTACTAGAATAAGCTGAAAATACAGTAAATTTGCCTTAATAAGTAACTCCTAAGACCTACCAAATTGTTTTTGTGTACAAATTAAATAAGAAACCAATAGAAAAAATATGGTTTATGAAGTGTTTTTCATAGGTTTACAATGGGCCTTTATTTGCTGTGTCCATTAATTCTTCCCAATTATTTGCTATGTATCAGAGAGCTGGACTAAGGATAACAGAAAAAGAGTCTATGCCTTCAAATTGTGGTGCTGAAGAAGAGTCTTGAACATAGACTGGCAAGAAAACAAATTAGGTCTGCCTTGGAGAGAGTGAAACCAAGTCTCTTCTTGGAGGCTAGGAATTTGAAGCTCCATCCCACATACTTTGAACACGTGGCCAGGAGAGACCAGACCTTGGAGAAGGACATGCTCAGAAGGGTGGAGGGACAGCGCAGGAGAGGATGACCCCAGATGAGATGCATTGATATGGTTACTGGGGCTCTGGGGGTTGGTGTGTTGGAATTAGTGAGACTGGCTGAGGACAGGGCAAGGTTCAGAGTCACTGTACATAGGGTTACTAGGGGTTGCAGATGACTCAATACATAACAATAACAACATCTCAGAGTATGATCTAGGCCTAGAAATTTTGACTTAGTGAAGATATACTGGATTAAGATGTCTAGTGCAGGGAGGTGGGAATCTTTTCCTATTACTGCTCCATGTGATTCTGGGATTTGGTAGTTTGAATAGTCCATTGCTGTAATCACTGTGTCAATTTCTCTTGTTGAGAGTCTTCTTTTCTTTCCCTCATTCTCTACCTTTTCCGAGTATGATGTATTTTTCGACTGCCTGTTCCTTCCTGACAACATGCTCAAAGTATATGGGACAAAACGTCACCATCTTGCCTCTGAGGACCACCTCGATTGCTCTCTGGTTGCACTTTCTCTGAGATCAATGTGTTTGTTCTTTTGGCAATCCATGCTATACCCAACACCAGAATTTCAGGTTCTTGCTACTAAAACAAAACAAAACATCAAAACCCGTAGACTTCATATCAGCATCATCAGTTTGATTTCCTTCTAGTTTGTAAAAAATTACAGTATCTCAAGCCTTAACCAAAGATCTCTTGAACTTGAATCTGTGTTTTAATAAAATCTTCAGTAGACTGAGCAAACTCGTGAAAGTTCAAGAAACATTGCTCAAGTGTAAAACATAATTTTGGCCTAGTCTGCTATTGGAAGAACGGATTAGTTGAAGCATATAACCTGGAAAAAAGAAAAGTAAATTATTGGAGAAATATAAAACTTTTGATAACACAGCCTTTTTTTTTAATGAAAGCAAGGTGGAAGACATGTAAGATTTAGACTTTAATGCTATTCCATTTATATCGCTACTTAACTAAAGTTTGGGGGGACCTAATCTTGAAGGAAGTAAATGAAAATGCTTTTGCAGAAAGATAATTAGAAACAATTCATAAATCTTGGAAATAGTAATTAGAAAAATTACTGACTTCTCTGCTTCTTCACACTTTAATTCAGATCAGAAACAAAAATCAACAGCAGGGTGGAAAGATTTTGTTCTTTGGGTGAAGGTGAAACATTCTTTCTCAGTTTTTTAAACAGGGCCCTGGACTGAAAACAGACTGCTTTTGTCAGCCCTGGGGGACACGGAAAGAGACTTCTGTGGTCAAAATGTCTTCAGGCGCTGGAGCAAGATGTTCTTCCAGTGGGTCACATCACCTGCTGGCCACATCACCTGCTGCCTTATCTTGCCCATCACTTGAAACTGCACAGAGCTGTCATGGCAGCCTAGGTCAGTGGCCATGTCTCAACTCATCTTTGCTTTTATAATGTTGAGATAGATTTAGGGAAAATAGTCATTCTGAGACATCTGCCTAAGCTTTCATGTTGAGGCCATCATCTGAGGATGCTATTTTGGTTTGCATGCAAAATTCATATACATTGTGTTCATTCATGTACATTGTGTTTCACACATGCCTTCATTCTCATCCACAGATGGGATGATAGTGGGCATAGATCAATGGTGGTTAATTTTATAAAACACAGAGTATGGGAAAGACAATGTAATTTTTTTTAAATCCCTTCTTAGTATCAAAATTAAATATATTTAGCTGCTGCCGTTGTGTGCTTGTGAAACTCATTGGTTTCTTTGTTTAGGTTCTTCAAGAAATAGATGACATGTCTAAGCCTGCAAGGTTTTTATTAGGAGGGTGATCATGAGTATAATGGGGACAGAATCCAGGATGGTTAGAAGAGCCATCAACCATGAGGGAGATTTGCCTCATTTGAAAGAGAAACACGAGAAAGAAAATTTAGGTGACAGCATCTAAGACCACTGTACAATGTGACAAAGATTTATCAATGTTGTCAGATTGTCATCAAGCCAAAGTTAGCTATCAGAGGAGTCGCACATCTCCCAGAAATAAGCCTGCAGTAATGTTCCATACTCAATCATTAGTTAGGAGGAATCTCAACACAAAGAAGGGTGATGGAATCAAATAGCCACAGATGAGACTCCCAATCAATAAACCTCCTTGAAGTTAGAGATTCACAAGGCATGCTCTATGGCCATCAATCTCCTCCTCATCAAAGACATCAGTAAATATCTAGTGTTGAAAGGACTAAGTACATTTCATGTATAGCTTCATGGGAAATTTCATGGAAAGTTTCATAAACAAAATCTGCATATTACCTGAGGCGTTCCATATTATCAGAGTAAATCATTAGCTGAATTTTTGCATGTAAGTCTTGGGTTCTTTTTGGAAAAACAGCAATGGAGACTTGATTATGTAAAACTCTGAGGTTGGAATTGTCATGCTCAAAGAAGAAAGTGTCCGGTTGATAGTGTGTAGATTTCTAGAAGACAAGAAACTGATGTGGTATAAAATGAGTGAGGTCAGATGCTTCCAGACTTGAAACATTACAGACTTCTAGCAGAAAGGAATCATATTTTGTTCTGTTTGGAGTTTGTTTTTTTGAGCAATTTTCTCAGTTTCTCTTTAAACTCCTCTCTAACATGGATTCTGGGGATATTGTTGCAACCTTTTCAATAAATGGTATTAACAGAGATGTGCTGCTTCTTTTGTTTTGCTACCAGGAAGAGGACATGGCATCTTTTAAAGGTAAGTATGGCAGATGGATCAAATAAATGGTGACCTCTTGGGAGTAGGTTCTATGGAAACTTTGGTAGCAGCAGAGGGAAATATAAGCACAACGACCTACGTAAGAAGTTGGGAACCCAAGTAATATTGTAGACAGAACAGGAAATGGAGAGGTCCAGACAGAAAAGTAACAATATTACTGACTGTGGAAGGCAATAAGAGTTCCTTATTGCCCGCACCGCATGATAGAAGAAGTAATCTGGGGTTCTGTAGCATTTTTCCTTTCAGGAAAAATTTTGTCTCTTCCAAGACTGACGCCAAATGACAAAAGGTTTAATAACTATCCTTATACTCTTCTGCAATATGATGACTATTATAACCCTAATGGTTTCTCCTCTTGAAAAGCAAAGTATGGTCAGATTTTTAAGTTCAATATCAATTTTAAAATAATTAATTGTCCGTAGGACTGGAAAAGAGGAGACCTGAGTTTAAATTTTTCTCTGAGATCCTGAGGTTAAGTCATTTAACCTCCCTGCGAAAGTATGATTTTCTCATTGTGCAGATTATAAACTAGCAAAGTGACATCATTGATCGAAATCAGACTATGGAACAGAAACTTAGAACTGCCCTTCTTCTTCCTGTCAACATGTTCTGGTATAAATCATCTGACTTCTTTATGCCTCAGTTTTCTCACTGGGAGTAATTTCCTCCCTTGTGAAATAGAGATAATAATTCCTGATTACAAGCTACTTGATAGATTGGTTTTTCTATTCATTGACATCACAACTTTGAGAAAGTTTTAAAAAGTTTATGTGCCATAAAAAAAAAAGAAAGAGAAAAGATGACTACGTGAGTTGGTCTCACATCCTTTCAAGGAAAAGATTACATTTTAAGGATACAAATAGACTTGAGCTATAATCTGAGAGTCCCTAAGAGATAAGAGAGAAATATGATTACAACTAACTATAACTCTTTTCTCTCTAGAATTTCCTCTCACTTTGTTCACACTGGCTAATCTTCCAATTACCATAATTACCAGTTTAGCTCCTGACATTGCCTTTATCTCTGAAAGGAAGAACCTTGAACTTGAGATCAAATGGAAGATTTCTCAACCAAAAAAGGGCCCTGGACTTCTTCCTGAGGAAGGGGTGTTGGACTAGAATATATCAGAAAGCAGAAGAGAAAGAGGACATGCCTGGCAAGGAGACAAACCCATAAGGTGAGACTTATAAATTGGGAAGGTAGGATCACTACTAGAAATCAGATCATGGCACAGAAACTGGGCCTGCCCTTTCCTTTTCATCCACTTGTCCTGATGCAAATTATCCAACTGTTCTGATTCGGGTTTTTCACTTAGAATTCAAACAAGTCATTTGGTGACTAAAATTAGCCAAATTCTGTGAAAATTATGTCGTTGTTGTTGTTAGGTGCTGTCAAGTACTACACATAGAGACCCTATAAACAAAAGATCCGAACCCTGTTCTATCCTGCACCATCCTCACACTTCCTAACACACAAGAGTCCACTGCAACAGTCACCATGTCAATCCACCTGGTTGAGAGTCTACCGCTTCTTCATCAATGATCCTCCACCCTTTCCAGCATCATGCCCCTTTCCAAGGAAGAACACCTACTAGCAACATGTCCAAAGTATGTGAGGCAAAGCCTCATCATTCTTGCCTCCAGAGAGTATGTGGAACCTATACCTGCACCTGGAGGCTATTGTGTGAATGGAACAGAGGAGCACTGCATGGTTTGGAATTGGGAAGGGAGTGTGCTGAGAATGTATTTTCTCCCCATACCTATTCAATCTATATGCTCAGAAAATTATTTGGGAAATTAGACTCTATGAGGAGTATGCCATCAGGATTGGAGGGAAACTCATCAATAACCTGCAGATGACACAACCTTGCTTGTTGAAAGTGAGAAGGACTTGAATCACTTGTTGCAAAAGATCCAAGTGATGTAGCCTTCAGTGTGGATTGCATCTCAATGTAAAGAAGACAAAGATTCTTACCAGTGAACCAACAGGCAACATCATGATGGATGAAGAGGAGTTTGAAAATGTCAATGGCTTCATATTGCTTAGATCCATAATTAACACCCTTGTACCAGCAGTCATAAAATAAGGAAATATATTGCACTGGGAAAATCGATGTTACGGACCTCTCCAAATTATTGAAGAGTAATGAACGGTGTCAGTTTGAGCACTAAGGTGCATTTGATTTAAACCATAGTCTTTCCAATTACTTGACATGCATCTGAGGTCTGGGCAATGAATAAGGATGACAGAAGAAAAATTGATATTTTGAGCTGTGGTGTTGGAGAAGAGCACTAAACATCCCATGTAAGGTCAAGAGAATGAATATGTATGTCTTGGAGAAGGTGAAGCCATCCTTCTTTGGAGGCAAGAATGATGTGGCTTCACTTCACATAGTTTGGACATGTTGCTAGGAGAAGGACATAATGCTAGGAAGGCTGGAGGGTCCACGAAGAACAGGAAGACTCTCAACCAGGTAGACTGACACAATGACGGTTACAATGGGCTCTTGGGTGTTGGGAAGTGTGAGGATGACACAGGATAGAATCGGGTTCAGTTCTTTTGTTCATAGGGTCTCTATCAGTCGTACTTGACTCAATAGCACCTAACAACAACAACAACAAGTGGTAAGGAGGGGCACAGTCAACCCAAAGCCTTGCAATTGGAATCTACCAGCTGCTCTGAAGGAGAGACATAGGCAATTTCCTCCGGCAATTTACTGTCTATGAAAAACTGCTAAAGAGTCAGCTATGAGTCAGTTCCAACTCGATGACACATAACGACAGAATTCCAATTTTTGGTCAAAATAAATCACAGTCAACCTGGATTTAAAATTGGAGAAACAAATTATATCTTCTGATAGGAAGAACTACAAAATCCCATTGCAGCAAGGAAAGGAAATGGAGAATAATTGATGGTTTTGTCATTAATCAACAGTCCTGGGCCTTATATATTTGTACCTGAAATATTTTGTTATATTTCTAAAGAGTCATATAGTACAATTCCCTCATTCATGGTCAAGTGAACCACAGAGGAGCAATATAAGCATTTGCACACTATTCATTTTTGTTTTAGAATATTCCCCAAACAAATAAAAGATCTAGGGTATTTGTCTGAAGATGAATTGGTTACTTGTTTGTGTTTGTACTCTTTCAAAAGAACTGCTAATATTTATGTCATCCTGAAAGTTCTTTTTCTCATTTCATGGATAAGCAACCTAGAGTTTGTTTTTCTAGGGCAATTATCTCTGAAAGCTGTAAGAAATGTGACTTTATCAAGAGTAGAGTTAAGATATTGTCTCCAGGCAAGTCTAGCTAAGCAAAGATCTTGGAGGTCCTCCTTTGATGTTAAAGATGTAAAGATGTTGTTGTTGTGTGCTGATGTTGCTGTTGTGTGCTGATGTTGCTGTTGTGTGCCATAGAGTCAGAACCAACCCATCGCTAACCCTGTGGCTGGTTTTCAAAGACAATCACACAGGAGGAGATTACTCATCCTTTTCCTACGGAGCAGCTGGTGGCCTCGAATCATGTACCTTTAGGATTGTAGCACAGCTTCTGGCCACGTCAAACTTTTTTTCAAGTTGTTGTCTTCCTCCAGCTTTCCATTTACACCAGTTATATCTCAAGTATTCAAAATAAATGACTGTAGACAGCAAAAAATGCAATAAACTCTAGTGACACAGTTTATAGCACTTTGCACTGTTAACCCGAGGGCTGCATATGCAATGCAGTTCAAATTAACCCCACCTCCAACGAAGAAAGATGGGAGTCTTTTCTTGATGAGAAACAAATGGAGGAACATTTTGAGTTAGAACAGCCTCTATGACGTTGAGTATAACTGCAGAAAAGCCTTCTTGATTTGGCAAATGTCTTAAGTTATCTGGAGAAGTTTGACCCAGCTGTTGAGTTGGCCAACTCTAGGACATGTATGAAGCACCTAGATGCCTGGGAAAGGGGGTGCATGTCCCAAATTTACATCATGATCCCTGATTGAGGACCCACATGTTGAAAATGTCTTAGTGACCAATTGATGTCCTTTATCTGAATATTAGTTCATTCCTCAGGAAAACCAAAGGTTTAGAAAAGATTGGGAGTTCCTCAAGGCCTCATGTATAGATGAATCACCTGGAGATCTTGTTCAAATGTGAATTCTGATACAGCAGGTTGGGCTAAGATCTCAGCTGCTCCTTTACTAACCGGTTCCCAGGTGATGTTAAAACTGTGTGCCTCCCATCAACAAAGGAATGGATGGAATGCTACGCTGCATTAAAAAACAGTGAACTCATGAAATATTATTCAAAATGGGTGACCCTGGAGGACATTATGCTGAGTGAAGTATCTCAGTCACAAAAGGACAAATACTGCATAGTGCCACTGTCGTAAAACAGGGCTGACCTCGGGGTTGGGGGAAGACTGAGAAAGATGGGTTCAATAATGTATACTGCATTGAGACAGATGAGGGAGAAAAGTGCTTAAAAGAGATATGTGATTAGGTATTTTTGTCATGATAGGAGTCCAGAGTGAAGGCTTATTGGTGGAGTGGACCTGGGGTGGGGGGGTTGTAAAACAATGAAAGAATTTTTCTTTGGAGAAATGTGTAACAATGAATGAATGGAAACAAAAAAAAAAAAAAGCAAGCCAAAAATCTGTGTGCCTGGACCACTCTTGATTATCAATAGAGTTAACTTGGAAAAGACTTTTGAAAATTCCCTATTCCAAACCATTTTTATAGTCCAGTTCAGCATCTAGAACCTTCCAGGCCTAGGGAGAAGTTGCATTCACATCCTTAAGTGGAGTCCCACGGCTCAGGAATCTGCAGGAATGGTCATTTGAAGTGTTCTATAAATCAACAAAAACAAGTTGAAAATAACTCCAGAGGCTATTTATAAGAAAAAAATAAAAGTCAATTCTTGCTTAATGACCTGTACTTTAGTCTAGGAGCTTTGGTGACCTAATAGTAAGGAGTTGTGCTGCCAGTCCAAAGGCCCATATTTCAAATCCATCAGTTACTCCATGGTAAAAGATCATCTCCTCCTGTGTGATTTACCAGCAGAGGGTCAGCAGTCAGTTCTGACTCTATAGTTAACACCAACAGTTAGAGACATGCCCTGAAACTGGATAATCTTTGCTTTTACTTTAAATAACCTCTACAGGGTCACTCTTCTCAGGTGTTAGCTGTCTATAGAGAACTATTGCTATTCCTAATATAGCAGAGAACTCTGGAGGCCTAGTGGCAAGAAACTGTGCTGCAATCCCAAAGGCTCATGTTATGAGACTACGAGCTGCTCCTCCACCAGTTGCTCCGTGGGAGAAGGATGGGCAATCTCCTCCCTTGTGATTAACTATCTCTGAAAACCCGCTGACCATCAGCTTTAGGTCAGTTCCAACTCAACGATGCTTAACAACAACAATATAGACGGGGGCTCTGGTGGCGTAGTCTGCAGCAAGTTGTGCTGCTAAACCAAAGGTCCTGAAGGAAAAAGATTGGCAGCCTGCTTTCAATGTGATTTCCAGCCTTGGAAATCTGATAGAGAATCACTATGATTTGGAACCAACTCAATGAGCGTGAGTGAATGAGTGCTTGAATAGCATAGAAGAAAACTTGATCAGGCTGCTAACAGAAAAGATGAGGGTTCAAGCCCACTGGTTGTTATGAGGGAGAATGATGGGATGGTCTGTCTCCATTAGGAATTAGAGCCTTAGAAGCTCAATGAGGTAGTCATCTGTCCTATAGCATTGCTGTAAGTTGGAATGGAGTCAATGCTGATGGGTCTAGGCTTCTATTTTTTTATCCTGACTTTTATAACAGCATGAATGCTTTTTATTAAAGTTTAAAAAGAGAAGGAGCTGAAAGTCGTACATCAAGTGGGAGCAGCCCCAGAGGCAAAAAGTGGCTGACCTCTTCCATGTCCCACCATGTAAGTGCATATAGAGGCTGGTGGAGAAAATATTCATTGAAGGCTCGAACTTGACCTCTATTCATAGCCCACTTCCACTAAGTCCCAGTGTTCTCTGAAGCGCACAGATCATGAATCATGAATCCTAAACCAGCTGCTTCCTTATAAACCGAGCCATGAGTGCTTTTGAATATGCAGTAGCACCAGATGTGGAAGCCTAATGCTTTCGTTCCTGACATTCAGCGTGTCCTGTATGGGTGGGCAAGTTTTCTGCAACTCCAACTTGGATTTCAAGCCTGGTAATAGTAGGACAAGGAAGCTTAAGCTCAAAAGGAAAGAATAAAAGGGTAAAGGACTAAAACCAACAAGGAAAAGCAATTACAAGGTGTATTAATGTATACTGCATGAAGAGATTTATTACACTTTCAAGTTTGGCTTTTTGTTCCCTTCCCTGAAAGGTAAGGGGAGGGGGGAAAGAACTGAGTATTTGTCCTTCTGAATTGGATAAGTGCAGTTTCCAAAGAATAAAGGGAGCTTTGAGAAAGTGGGCAGCTGGGGCAGAGCCCGCAGCCATGGTACTTGATACTGCAATATGCCCTCTTAGTGATTCAGTGCAGCTTTTGAGAACAGCAGGCAAGGCATTCAGTGAAGACAAAGGTAAATGTCAAGAATGAAAGAAAGAATCCAGGATTTAAAAGACCATTGAGTGACAAGGAGGGCAGATCAAAGGGACAAATTTATCAGGTATCTATAATTATAATGCTAATATACATCAATAATCAGTAAAAGAAATGATAACAAAAAAAAGTTGATAGCCTCTAATTGAAAAAAAATAATGACAGAAAGTCAAGAAACCAAAAGAATCTGAAGAAACAGGTTGAAGACTCAGTTATTCGCTGTCATCCATTCCAATTTTTTCACTGTGTATTTTGTTACTCAATTAGTCCTTTGTTTTAAAATTACATAGTGGAGATATTTTTGGTGAAGCCCAAAATGTGGTTTACCTTTAACCAATTCACCTTGTATCAATCCCCAGAAGTCATGTCTGGGGCAAGATTTTGTGATCAGCTGAAAATGTTTTGATAGAAAGAAAAGTCTGAAAACGGCATCACTTTATCACATGGGCTCTTAACCTTGTTTTCCTGCCCCCCCCCCACTTCTAATCGGTGTCCCCACACATGCATGTGCTTTTGCAAAGCCCTCTCAGGGCAGGCTGGGCTTCAAGGAAGAAGCTTGATGCTGGAAGCTTGCTCAGGCTTGCTCAGGAGCAGAGAGGTTTAGAAGCCCAGGGAAAAATGTTGAAATCTGTCATTGCAAAATCTCTTTTGCAATAAGTATTGAAGAAAAATGAAAGAAAGACTCCTTCCTCCCCAAAGTGAAAATCCACCATGTAATTCATCTAAACTGCTCCTCATAATGGAACTTGTAAAGCAATTCAAACCAAAGCACTCCTCAGCGCCAAGGTCAGGGTCCTCCGGAGCTGTCATTGATTGATTCATTAAGTATTTGTCATGACACCTGTGTAAGCATAGCTAGGGACATCAAGCTAACAGGATGAACTCCCTTCATAGCCCTCAGAAAGGCTTTGTCTAATCACTTTATTTCACTCTACCCCAACTCAAGAACGATCTAGTTGTGTTGTGGTTAAAAACACTTATTTTTTTATTTTTTTTTAAAGATTAACAGAAAGCTCATGGCCCAAAGGTACCCACTATTCTGTAGAAGAAAGTGGAGGCAGTCTGCTTCCCCCCCACCCTTCTCTATACCCCTCCTCCATGTCTTTAGTATTGTTTTTGTAACAGCACATCAACAGAGAACTGCCAGAAATGCAGGCTGGATTGAGATAGGATCCTGGTACGAAGGATATTGTAGCTAATATTAAATGGATCTTAGCTGAAAGCAGAGAGTACCAGAAGAATGTCTATATATGTTTCAAAGGCATTTGACTGTGTGGATCACAACAAACTGTGGCTGACTCTGAGAAGAATGGGAATCTCAGAACACTTGATCGTGCTAATGCGAAACCTATACTTGGATCAGGAGGCAGTTGTCAGAACAAAACAAGGGGACACTATGATTCAAAATTGGGAAGGGATATGTCCTATCTCCATATCTTTTCAACCTATTATCTGGGAGGCTGGGCTCTATAAGGAGAAGGTGGCATCACATCAGGATTGGAGGAAAACTCATCAACAGTCTGTGTTATGAAGATGACACAACCCTGCTTGCTGAAACTGAAGAGAACCTGAAGAGCTTGCTGGTGGAAGGCCAGGGACTGCAGTCTTCAGTATTGATTGAGGCTCAATATCAAGAAAACAAAGACTTACACCTCTGGGCCAATTGGCAGCATCAAGATGGATGGTGAAGAGATTGAGATTGTGAACAGTTTTAGTTTGCTTGGCTCCACAGTCAACATTCTTGGCACCAGCAGCCAGGAAATTAAAAGACATATTGCGATGGGAAAGTCTGTGACTAGAGACCTCTCTAAGGTGCCGAGGAGCAATGATGTCAGTCTGGAGACTAAGGTGCGCCCAGTACATGCCATGGTCTTTGAAATCACTTGTTATGCATCAGAGAGCTGGACAGACTAGGGAGGATAGAAGGAGAATTGGTGCCTTTGAGCTGTGGTGCTGGAGAAGAGTATTGACTACACTGTGGACTGCCAGGAAAATGAACAGTTTTGTCCTGGAGAGGGTAAAGCCAGGCTGCTCCTTGGAGGCAAGGATTCTGAAGCTTTGTTTGACATACTTTGGACATATTACAAGGAGGCACCACTCCTTGGAGAGGGACATCATGCTTGGCTGGGTGGAAGACAGAGTAAGAGAAGAAGTCCCTCGATGAGAAAGACTGATTCAGTGACTGGGGTAATGGGGGCAATTGTGTCAGAGACACTGAGATTGGCATAGGATAGAGCAGGGTTTAGGGCTGTTGTACAAAGGATTGCTATGAGTAGCAGGTGTCTCTATGGCATATAGCAACAACAACAAATAAAAATATCTCTAAGGTGAATTAGAGTAAGTTTGTGGAACTAAAAGCATGTATTATAATTGCCAGCAAGAAGTCAAACTCAAAACTCAAATTTGTTGCTGTCTATTCAGTTCCAACTCATAGCACACCCTCTGTGAGGTTTCCAATGCTCTTAATCCTAACTGACAAAGACTGCCCTGAGTCACTAGTGGATTCAAACCACCAGAGAAGTGAAGCCTTTTGAAGAGCAGTGCAGCGCCGTACAACATCCTGCGGACTTTGCCACAGTTAACACATGATGTTTAGATGGATAGTCTTGTGAATGGTCAAGCGGAAAATCAATTTGTCTTTGTAAGCTTTCATTTTAATGACAATTAAAAAGCAAAAATAAATAAATTGTGCTGTTTGAAACTACTTCTTCACTGTGATTTGAATAAAATGTAAGTGGAAATTTTCAGGCATCGGGAACACTTTACTGATAATCCACTTCAGAAGTGATTCCTTAATTTAAACCCTTTGGTAATTTGACATTTTAGAATTCTTACTGCTTTGTGTTTTTTAAGTGTAGTATTGTTTCTGTCTAGCTGAGTTATTGGATAATATGTCCCATCTTAATCTTTATTTGTTCCCCTAAAAATATTTTTTTCAATGCACCGTTTCAACTGCTGGTTAAAAATTTGGTAGCTGGAACCAACCAATCTACTGGAGAAAAAAATGTAGCAGTCTGTCTCATCAGATTCACACCTTGGAATACCCTGTGGAGCAATTCTACTCTATTCTATAGGGTCACTATACATTGCAATTGATCTATTGGCAGAAAGTAGGTTTGACTAGATGATAGCCCTGGTGTGCAAGTTGCCGGTACAGCTGTCACTTGTGGTTGCTGTGAGGCTGAACACTGACACTTATGTGTCAGATGTGTTAATGGTTGGCTACCCAATGCGGACAGAGTGGGGTGGAGCTCCCCGATTAAAACAAGCTTGGAAGGAGGAGTGGCATCCACTTCCGTAATAGCTTGCCTCCGCAAACCCTATGAAACTGGAGAGAGGATGAAAGGCACCCAAGAGTGAGGACTCTCCTTCGTAAGGTGGCTATAGTCGCCTGAGACTCGACGGCACTTAACAACAACAGCATGGGCACACTGATCTAAAAGCAATGGAACTAACAGTGTCCAAGTCAGACCACGTCTTCAGAGTTACACTGTGGTGGGTAGAGATTCACCCTGACTCTTTAAATTATCATAATCCAGTTTCTGCTCACGGTCATGATTGCATGATTAAAATAAACATAAGGCAGGGGAAATAGTTCAGATGCACAGAAACAAAATACCAATTGAAAAAAATGTCTACCGTTGTCAAGGATCAATTAGAATAACTATAGGGCAGAGTAGAACTCTCTCCAGTGGTTTCCAAGGTTGTCAATCTTTCTAGAAGTAGACTGATAAACAACACATAAAAAAAAGGCAAGTAGATTTAGTTATATTCTACAATCCAGGGAGCTCTTGTAGCCTAGAGGTTGGAAACTGCACTGCAATCCTAAAGCACCTTGGTTTGAATCCACCAGCTAGCTGTTCTGCTGGTGAAGGATGTTCAATCTCCTCCTGTGTGATTTCCTGCCTCTGAAAACCCGCTGGAGGGTCAGTTATGGGGTGGTTGTCACTCAACAGCACACAACACCACCACCCTTAAATTGACCTTCCTTTGGATTTCCAAGGCTGTAAATCTTTGATTGTCCATGCTTTTCTCAGGAAGTAGCTGGTAGATTCGAACTGTTGACCTTTTGGTTAGTAGCATGATATGTAATACACTATGAGACTGAAGACCTTTACTATACTTATACTATACCATACTAATTTTAGTGATCCTTGTATACTTATGGGAGGTCAGGGTGGGGGAAGCAGAAATAAGTTAGATTGAAAATGATGAAAAATTGTATTTAAAAAAACCCCCAAAACACAAGAAAGGGAAAGGCCCACAAATTCCTGATGAATCTGTAAGAAATTGTGCCAATTATTAAGCAATTATCTCTCAGCATGAGTTCTCCCCCTCTGTGCTTGCTTTGATGTGGGTCAGTGACCATGCAAACTTTCCTTCTCCTTTGCCAGTTGACCTTCTGTTCAGCTCTGGCAATAGGATTACTGATCATGGTTATTTGGGGGAAATTAAGACTGAATAGGTTGGAAGTGGAATGTTTCCTTCAAAGCATACGTCACATCAGTGACCCTTGTAACCTTTCAGGGCCAGCTCTAAATGGATCTATGTGCACTATCAGCATTTCCAGTTCCTGGAGGCTGACAAGTTCTCATGACATCAGCTTTTTAGGTCTATTTCACAACTTTCTTCAGTTTTGATATCAGCATAGGCAAACCAGGCGGGCAAAGCGATAGCATGGCCTAGAGAAAAAACCAGTTTCTCATTAGGAAAATGGATTAACTTGAGATGTCAATCAGACACCGTAAAGCTATTAGAAGACCAAAAGTTCATAGTTTAGCAGCAATTTCAAATACACACACTTTTTTATTTTCCAAAAAAAGTACAGCCATATAAATGATGAACATAGACATAGAATAGACAGAAATAAAGAGAAAAAGATTTGGCATAGTGTGTCCATGCATACATCGACCACATATCATAACATTTCCAGAAGTAAATCAGAGCCTCAGTTACCTTCAGTTCATAATCCACTAATATTTCTTGTTATCATATTTGCAGAGTAGAGAGAGAAGCCATGGCCACAAAGTCATTGGTCAAGCTTGGTGGTACCCCAATTATAAGAAAATAATCATAATTGTACATTTTTTCTGGGGCACCTGGCATCCAGTCCTGAGAGTGATGGAATGGTTGAGCTGTGCCCAGGCATGTCACGCTGGAGCTGGGCAGAGGGGTTGTGCATCTGGGTGCTGCAGTTTCAGCCCTGGCTGAGTCCACAGTGGGGAAAGAAGCCATTGGCCAAGTGCACCCAGTTCCTACAGAACCAGCCCTATGTGAAGCCAGTCAGTACTATGATGCATGTATGTATGTGCATCGATCTGGCCCACAGGGCCCCTTGCCCATTTCAAGGTATCATGTTTGACAAAGGGCTTCTAGACTCCTCTAATGCTACAAGATTTATACCTTCCAAGTAGCATCTACATTGTTGTGATTATGTATTGCGAAGTTCACTTTGACTTATAGTGACCCCACACTGAGGAGTCAAATGTGATAATGGTTACTCATGGTGGACGGTGTTTGGTGGTGCTCTGCGGTTAACACAAGCTTGGAAGCAGGAGTAGCATTCACTTCCGTAAATAGCTTGCCTCTGGAAACCCTATGAACCTGGAGAAAGGATGAAAGGCACTCAAGTGTCAAGGACTTTCGTTCATAGGGTCGCTATGAGTCGCCAATGACTCGCGGCACTTAACAACAAGAACATGAACAAGAGATCTGAACCTTGCCCTACCCTGTGCCGTTCTCATTGTCTCTGATGTACTTGACCCTATATTTAGAATCACTGTGTCAATCCTTCTTGCTGAGAATCTTCCTTTCTTTTACTGACCCTCCACCTTTCTGAGCCTGATATCTTTTCCCAAGGAATAGACCCTCCTAACAATATGGCCAAAGTATATCCTCACTGTACTTTCTTCAAGACATATTTGTTGTTTTGGAAGTTCATGGAATATTCAATGTTCTCCAACACCACAATGAAAAACATTGACGACTCTTCTGTTATTTTTAGTCACTTGCATAGCAAGTAATGAAAAGACCATGGCTTGCATCAAGTGCGCCTTACTCTTTAAACGGGCATCCCTGGTCCTTGGCAGCAAGTTTTCCCAATGCAAAACATTTTTTTTTTAATTTCTTGGCTTCTGTCACACAGGGTAGTGCTTGTGGACCCAAGTATCACAACACCTTCAATCTTTTCTTCATTTATCATGATGTTGCCTATTGACCCAGTAGTGAGGATTTTTGTTTTCTTGACGTTAAGATGTGTGATCCTTATTGAAGGTAGTATTTCTTCATAAAGTCCAACTTTTTAAATGATTCGCTCAACATACAGATTGAATAGGTATGGAGAAAGAATAGAATCCTGATACATAATTTTTTTTAAAAAAATTTTAAGCTATGTAGTGTTTTCTTGCTCTGTTCAGACAGTAACTTTAGTGTAGGTACAAGTTTTGCATGAGCACAGTTAAGTGTTCTGAGATTCCATATAAATACTGCCAAATCACTGCATTAACAGGCACTAAGACAAAGACATAATATTAAAGCTATGGAACAAAAAAATTTAAAAATGCAATTATCAATATAAAGGAAAAAAGCACAGGAGGTTTTACAGTGTGTAAAACCTCACAAAATGTACATTATTTGTGTAAAAATGCAGTATATGTAAACTGGAATTGATTTCCTCAAAATTTACGTTAACATTTTTATTCTATGTGATACACTTTTTCCTTATATTTTTATATTCCACTGCAATTTACATAGAGGACTGCAGTGCTTAACTTTCTGCATGAAGTGCTTCAAATCTTCCTCACTTTTAGCAAGCAAGGTTGTGTCATCTGCATAATGAATGTTATTGATGAGTCTTCCTCCAATCTTAATGCTACATTCTTCTTTATAGAGGCCACATTGTCAAATAATTTACTCAGTATATAGATTAAATAGGTATGCGGAAAGGATACATCCTTGACACTCACCTTTTCTAATTTTAAAACTCTGCAGAAAAAAAAATTACACACACACACACACATTAACCCCCAAAACCAAAAACCATGCAGTATTCCTTTGCTCTGTTCCCACAATAGCCTCTAGTTCTAAGTGTAGCTTTCCCATAAGTACAATTAAGAGTTCTGGGATTACCATTCTTCTCAATGCTAATCATAATTTGTTATTATCTAGACAGTAAAATACTTTTGTATAGTCAATAAAGCACAAACAGAAATTCTTCCAGTATTCTTTTTCAGCCAGAATCCATCTGACATCAGCAATGATATCCCTGGTGTCATAGCCTCTTCGAAACTCAGCTTGACTTGCTGGCACTTCCCTGTCTATGTGCTAGTTTAGCCATTTTTGATTGATCTTCAGCCGTGTTTTGTTTGCATGCACTATTGTCAAAATAACAAAAATTCCTACCACTGTACTGATGGGCAACATTACAATGCAGAAAAGACAGAGACTGACAACTACATCATGTTATTTGGATCCACAGACAATAGACTTGGTGGTACCAGAATTAGGGAGATCAGGAGACATACTCCAGTAGGAAAAAATGTAGACAGAGACCTCTTCAAATTATGGAGGAACAATGATGTCAATTTGAAGATTGATGTGCACTTGATCTAAGCCATGATCTTCTTCAATCCCTTGCTATGCATCTGAAAGCTGAATAATAAATAAGGACGGCAGAAGAAAAATTGAGATCTTTGAACGATAGTGTCGGAGAAGAGTTCTGAATATCCAATGGACTCCCAAAGGAACAATCAAATAATGTTTTGGAGAAGGTGCAGCCAGAGTGCTCCTTGGAGATAAATAAACTTTGTTTCTCATATTTTGAGCGTATTGCTAGGAGAGGTTATTCCTTGGAAAGGGACATCATACTTGAGAGCATGGAGGTACAGCAAAGGAGAGAAAGACCCTCAACCAGGTGGATTGACATCGTAACTACAGTATTTAGGAGTAAATATGTTACACATTATAGGATGGTACAGGATAGGATAGTTCAGATATGTTGTTCATAGTGTCACGATGAGTTGTATTTGACTAAATGGCACTAACAACAAAAAATGTTCAATAAGCATTTCATTTTTAAAAATTGTAGCCTTGACCCACAAAATTTAAGATCTACAGCCAGCTGGCTGACTGACAGGAAAAGATCGATATTTTTTCCCATTCCAAAGAAAGGTGACCTAATAGAGTACGGGAATTATTGAACAATATTACTAATATCACATGCAAGCAAGATTCTGCTGAAAGTGATCCAAAAACGTTTGGAGCAATATGTCAACAGAGAACTGCCAGATGTGCAGGCTGAATTTAGAAGAGGTCGTGGTACTAGGGATATTATAGCTAATGTTAGATGGATCCTGGGAAAGCAAAGAATACCTGAAGAATGTATATCTATGCTTCATTGACCATGCAAAGGCTTTTGACTGTGTGGATCACAATAAGCTGTGGCTGAATCTGAGAAGAATGGGAATCCCAGAACATCTGATTGTGCTAATGCGAAACCTATACTTGGATCAAGAGGCAGTCGTCAGAACAGAGCAAGGAGACACTACATGGTTCAAAATCAAGAAGGGGATCTGTCAGGGATGTATTCTGTCTCCATACCTTTTCAATCTGTATGCAGAACAGATCATCCGAGACACTGGGCTGTACGAGGAGGAATGTGGCATCAGGATTGGTAGAAGAATTATCAACAACCTGCGTTATGCAGATGACACAATGCTGCTTGCTGAAACCGAGGAGGACCTGAAGCGCTTGCTATATAAGGTCAAGGATTGCAGCCTACTATATGGATTGAAGCTCAACATCAAGAAAACAAAGATTCTCACCACTGGGCCAATTGGCAGCCTCAGTATGGATGGTGAAGAGATTGAGATAGTTAACAGTTTTAGTTTACCTGGCTCCACAATCAACACTCTTGGTACCAGCAGCCAGGAAATCAAGAGATGAACTGCATTGGGAAAGTCAGCTGTGAGGGACCTCTCAAGAGTACTTAAGTGAAACAATGTCAGGCTGGGGACTAAGGTGCGCCTGATCCAGACTATCGTCTTCGCAATCGCGTGCTATGCGTCAGAGAGTTGGACAGTGAATAGGGATGATAGAAAGGGAATTGATGCCTTTGAGTTGTGGTGCTGGAGAAGAGCGTTGAATATATCATGGACTGCTAGAAGAACAAACAGGGTTGTCCTGGAGAAAGGGAAGCCGAAATGCTCCTTGGAATCAAGGATTCTGAAGCTTCGTCTGACATACTTTGGGCATGTTGCAAGGAGGGACTGGTCCTTGGAGAGGGACATCATGTTTGGCAGAGTGGAGG
>NW_006400109.1:1664367-1699260 GCF_000299155.1 Elephantulus edwardii | reverse complement strand
TGACAAACACTGTGGCAATTGGACATTTAAAACAGACATTCGGATGGCGGGAAAGAAGAACAAACTGGGGAGGAGGGTAGAGAAAATGGTGCAGTAATGAAGGAATGAAAACCCCAAATCCCTGTAAATGTTCATTAAAACTAATAAAATTTAATAAAAAAAAAATAGAGCCACCACAGAGTGGGTAAAAAAAAAAAAGAATAGTTTTGCACTTCTTTATTTTTGAAAACAATCTTTTTTTCTTTTTAGTGAAAGGTTAGTCAACTATTTGGGATCCAACGCATTTTTTTATACTAATTCCATTACATTATATACATTTCTTCTCACAGTGTAATAGCATTTACATTATTTCCATTCTAGTTGTTCTGTTTTCATTAATCTAGCTTCTCTGCTCCTCTTTACTTTATGTTACTAGTTTTGGCTAGTTGGTCTTATATATTTGATTACTTAAGGGAGTACAGCAATTATGCGTGTCGTTGTTTACCATCGAGTCAGAACCGAACTATAGCTGACTGTCCAGCGGGTTTTCAGAGACAGCTAATTACATGGGAGTAGATTGCCCATCCTTCTCCTGAGGAGCTGCTGGTGACCTTAAACCACATGCTTGGGGATTGCAGCACAGCTTCTTGCCACTAGGCCAACAGAATTCCACTTTTTTTTTTACTCTTTTTTTTTTTTTTTTTTTACCTTTACAGTAAATGGTGACTAGTTTTACATTGTTAATTACTTAAGGGAGTACAGTGTTTATGGCTACTATTGTTTATTTTATAAGCCAATCAATTCTTTGAATGAAAGGTGATCTCTTTGAGTCCTTGAGTGACTTTAGTTTCAAGTTCCAAGAGGTCTTAAGGGTGATAGCTTCTGGGTTACACTAGTATCTATTAATCCAGAAAATCTGGCCTTTTTAAAAGAACTTGGGTTTTGTTCTTTTTTTTTTTTTTAACTCCCAATTTTTCTGGGACCTTGTCCTATGTTCCTTGCCACAATGGACAGTAGGGTTGCTAGGTGCCTTCTAATTCTAGTCTCAGGCTAGAGAACACTACAGTTCCTGTGGATTAATAGTAATGTGGACTAGTCTTGAATCTTTGATTTCCTCCTTTAGTTTTTGTTCTTAATTATCAGAACACACATTCATCTTCAAACTAATATCATTGTTCTTCAATTATTTGGAGCAGTCCATGACTTCAGATTTTCCTAATCAATATGTCTCCTAATCTCTTGTCTGCTGGTACCAATGGTGTTGAGTATGGATCTAAGTAAGATAAATCTTTGAAAATTCTAGGCTTTTCTCCATCTATCATGATATTTCCTTGTCAATTTAGTGGTGAATTTTTGTTTTCATGACATTGGAATGCATTGTATCTTGAAGGTTGCAGTCTTTGATCCCCTGCAGCAAGCACTTCAAGTCCTCCTCACTTTAGGCAAGTGAGACAGCTGCATAATGTAGGTTGTTCATGAATCTTTCTCTGATCCTGATTCCATATTCCTTATCATAGACTCCAGATTCTTGAATAATTTGTTCAGCTTACAGATTGAATAGGTTTGGAGAAAGAACACAACCCTGATGCACACCTATCTTAATTTCAAGCCATGTAGTGTTCCTTGTTTTGTTTGCACAGTATCAGGTGTGTCTGATTCAGGCTATGCTCATTTCAATCACTTGCCATAATCTGAGAACTGGATAGTTTAATAAGGAAAATAGAAGATGAATTGATGCCTTTAAGCTGTAGTGTTGGTCCCATGGTCTGCAAAAAGAAGAAAAATACATGTCTTGGAGAAGATACAGGTAGAGTGCTCCTTGTAGGCAAAGATGACTAGGGTTCATCTCCTTTACTTTTGGAAAGGCAATTCCTTGAAAAGGGACATCATGGTTGGAAAGTTGGAGGCTTGACAAGCTAGAAGAAGACTCTAAACTAAATGGATTGACACAGCAACTGCAGCAATGGGTTCAGGTAAATCAGACATGAAGAAGATGGGAGAGGATAGGACCAGGGTGAGAATGAGGATGGACAGGACAAGATCTGTTATTAATAGAGTGGCTATGAGTCATACTCAATTCAGTGGCACCTAACAACAACAGTTATCAAAGAGTTAACAGTTGTATCTTCAACGGCTCCTTATGAGTTTTTAAGAAACCCAGATGCTACTTAAAACAATGTCGTTGTTGTTATTGTTATTGTTATGTGCCATCGAGTTGTTTGCAACTCATAGCGACCCTATGCACAAGAGCACTAAATGCCGTTCTATCCTGTGCCAACCTTGCTGTCTCAAACACATTCATTCCCACCACTCTACTCATAGAATCGATGCATCTCATCGAGGGTCCTCCTCTCTTGCACCATCCCTCCACTCTGCCAAACATGATGTCCCTCTCCAAGGACCAGTCCCTCCTTGCAACATGCCCAAAGTATGTCAAATGAAGCTTCAGAATCCTTGACTCAGGGAACATTCTGGCTTCACCCTCTCCAGGACAAACCTGTTTGTTCTCCTAGCAGTCCATTGCATATTCAACATTCTTCCTCAGCACCACAGCTCAAAGGCATCAATTCTCTCTCTATCATCCCTATTCACTGTCCAACTCTCCGATACATGGCACGTAATTGCAAAGACTATAGCACCTTAGTCTCCAGCCTGATGTCATTGCACTTCAGTAATCTTGAGAGGTCCCTCACAGCTGATTTTCCCAATGCAATTCGTCTCTTGATTTCCTGGCTGCTGTTACCAAGAGTGTTGACTGTGGAGCCAAGTAAACTAAAACTGTTAACTATCTCAATCTCTTCACCATCCATTCTGATGCTGCCAATTGGCCCAGCGGTGAGAATCTTTGTTTTCTTGATATTGAGCTTCAATCCATATTGAAGACTGCAGTCCTTGACCATAGAAAATTATCTTTATGATATATGTTATGGCCTTGAATTGTTCCATGAGATGATAGTCCTAATTCTTTTCCTCCAATAACCCAATTCTATAAGGTCTTTGGATAAATCCAGGAATTTCTACTTTTTAAAAAATTAATTTTAGTGAAAGTTTACAGAGACTTTCGATTTCCATTCATATATTGTTGTACTTTTCTCCCTGCCCAACTGCCTGCCCCTCCCCCACAGTTCCCTCTTTTCTTCGAAAAGTAAAAGAAAAATTCTTTCATTGTTTATATACTTCCTCCCCTCAAGTCCACTCCACTAAGCAGCCTTTGTTCTGGACTCCTGTCATGACAATAATACCTAATCAAATTTTTTAATATACAAGTATGTATATACATATACCTATAGATACACCTATATATATGCAGGCATGTATCCATACATATTTTCCTATATATACATAACATATGTATAGAATTGGGAAAGTTCGCTATCATGGACCTATACAAATTTCTAAAAAGCAATGATGTCAATCTGAAGTCTTAAATGTACTTGATTCAAGCCATGGTCTTTCTAATTACCTGCTATATGTCTGAGAGCTAGACATTGAGTAAGAGTATCAGAGTGGATGTTTTTTAGTTGTACTGTTGGAGACAGTCCTGAACGTCTCATGGACTATGAAAATAACAAACAAGTAAGTCTTGACAAAGTACACTCAGAGAGCTTGTTAGATGCATATGTTGAGCATGTTGTTAGGAGAGACTATTCCTGGGAAAGAAACATGTTTGGAAAGATGGAGCGTCAGCCAAAAAGAGGAAGATTCTCAGTGAGATGGATTGGTACAGTAACTGCAGCAATGGACTCAAATGGGTCTGTAATGAAAAGCATGGATAAGATCTGGTTCAGATCTGTTGTTCATAGGATTGTAATAAATTCTGCTTAATTCAATGACACCTAATAATAACAACAATATGCATATAGGTCTGTCTAGGAGAGGGTGAAACCAAGCTGCTCCCTGGAGACAATTATTTCGAAGCTCAGTCTCACATAATTTGGTCACATAGCAGGGAAGAACCAATCCTTAGAGAAGGACATCATGCTTGGAAGGGTGGAGGGACAGCACAGAAGAGGAAGACCCTGGATGAGATGTATTAACTCAGTGACTGGAAACATGGAATTAGGCCTGTTGGAGACAATGAGATTTGTTTAGGATAGGGCAGTGTTCACAGCTAATGTACATTGGATCACTACGCATCTCAAGTAACTTGATGACACATAACAACAACAACATATATAATTACATAAGCGTACACATTTGTTATTATTACTATTGCTTTATAATTGTATGCTGTAGTTTTTTACTGAAATTGTCCCTTTTGTTCTTTATTTTGTACACTTCTTAGTGCCTTTATTTACCTTATCCAGTTATAAAGACTTCACCAGTACTGTTTCCTGCCCATTCACCAATGATGATATAAGTTCCCTATATAAGTTCCCTACCATTCCCCCTGTATCTATGAAACATTGCTTTCTGTGTTGATTTTGATCTTGACTTTTTATAAAACTCAAACAATACTATGTTTATCCTTTTGTAATTGACTTACTTCACACAGCATAATGTCCTCAGATAAAATAAGACTTATAAGTGATAAATTTAAATGAGTGGGAGATTATAACTGAATAATGTCTGTAAAGTATATATTTGGTCCATAGTGGACACCGGCAGTATCCTTTTCCATTCACAGAGTTAAAATTTTTTGAAGGAAACAGATGTATCACTGCTTTCACGCAGGTTGTAATTTCTGTGTAGTCAATTGAAAACTTCTGGTTGATCATGCCATTGTTATTGTTACATGCTGTGTCAAGTAGGAATTAACATGTAACTTACCCCTTCAGCAGTTTTCAGAGGTTATAAATCCTGCAGTGAACAGAGGAGACTGTCTAGAGGAGAATGCCCATTCTTCTCCTACTGAGCATCAGGTGGATTAGAACCATGTGTCTTTTGGATTGGCAGCACATCCCCTAACTCATTAGGTTGCTACTAGGTGCAATCGACTCAGTTCCAACTCATGGAGATTCTATGGACATACACCATTAAACATTTCTGGGTTTGCTCCACCCTCACCATCACTGTTGTGCTGAAGCCTTTTGTTACAGACATTGTCACTCTATCTAAGCTGGAATCTTCCACTTTTCACTCACTCTCTACTTTACTAGGGTTGATGTTTTTCTCTGGGAATTGGCTCCTTCTGATAGCATCCTCCATGTATGTGGGGCAAAAGGCTCACCATTCTTACTTCGAAGGAGCATTGTGGCTGTACTTACTCCAGGAGGTATTTCCTCGCTGTTTTGACAGCCCATGATATATATTCATCCACTACCTGCTCTGTGGAAGAAAGATGAGCAATCCTCCCAGTCCAATCTGTTTTCTTTAACAATCTGTTGAAGGATCAGCCATGAGTCGGTTTCAACTCTACCAATGCCCAAGAACAGCTACTGTATGAATCCCATAATTCAAATACATCACTACTTCTTTAGCTTTCATTATTCATTGTCCAATTTCTATTGCATAGGGTGTAATTTAAAATAACACAGCTTGTGGCAGGCACATTTGAACCCTCAAAATGTTACCATTGTTCTTGTGCACTTTAATGAGGACCGTGCAGCAAATATATGAGGAGTAGTACAATATGTGATTCAATTTTTCGTTTTTTTTTCTAATTTATTATTAATTTCAATGACAATTTACAGAGACTTTGGATTTCCATTCATTCATTTTTGCACTTTTCTCCCCTCCCTTCCCTCCCCCCTAGTACACTCCCCTCTTGGAAAAGTAAAAGAAAAATTCTTTCATTGTTTTACAATCCCTCCCCCCAGGTCCACTCCACTATGCGGCCTTCACTCTGGACTCTGGTAATGACAAAAATACCTAATCACATACCCCTTTTAAACAGTTTTCTCCCCCATCTGTTTCAATGAAGTATACATTATTGAACCCATCTTTCTCCATCTCCCCTCAACCCCGAGGTCAGTCCCGTTTTACAACTGTGTCACCATGCAGTATTTGTCCTTTTGTGACTGACATACTTCACTCAGCATAATGTCCTCCAGGGTCACCCATTTTGAATAATATTGCATGAGTTCCTTGTTTTTCAATGCAGCATAGTATTCCATTCTGTGAATATAACACAACTTCTCTATCCATTCGTTTCTTGACGGGCAACTGGGTTGTTACCAACTCCTTGCTACTGTGAACAAAGCTGCAATAAACTGAGGTGTGCATATATCTGCTTGGATGTCAGTTATGGTCTCTTTGGGGTATATTCCCAGCAGTGGAATTGCTCGGTCAAATGGTATCTCTATTTGCAACTTTTTGAGAAAGCGCCATACCACCTTCCACAGTGGTTGCACCATTTTACACTCCCACCAATAGTGAAGAAGGGTTCCAGTTTCTCCACAACCTCACCAGCATTTGCCGCTTGCTTTTCTGTTAAATTTTGCTATTCTGACTGGGGTGAGATGATATCTCATAGTTGTCTTGATTTGCATCTCTCTTAGAGCTAGGGATTTTGAGCATTTCTTCATGTGCTTGTTAGCCATCTGAAGTCTTCTTTGGTTAATCATATCCTGTGCCCATTTTTCAGTTGGATTATTTACATTTATCTTCTTGTGGTGCTCAAGTATTTTATAAATTCTGGATATAAGTCCCTTATCTGACATGTCATTCCCAAATACTTTTCCTATTTTATGGCTTCCCTTTTTATCCTGTTAGAGAAGTTTTTGGATGTGCATGGGGATTTGATTCTTAGAAGATCCCATTCATCTATTTTATCATCTCCTGGTTGTAGGTGATTCAATGTTTTGACTGCTGCTTGCACAGGCTTTGATTAAGGATACTAGTAAACTCGGGGCTTCATTTTTCCTCCATTTGTCATGATTTTGCTTACTGATTCACTTAGGAGATCAGTTTTATGCAGAGGTGTAATCCATAATGAAAACTATATAGTTATTAACTGATACATGGAAGTGCTTCAAGTTGGCTTCATTTTCAACAACAAAGATTGTATAATTTATATATCTCAGGTTGTTAAAGAATCTTCCTCCAGTTCTAATGCTGAATTCTTTCTATAGTCCACCCTCTTGGTTTATTTGCTCAGTACACCTTAAATATCTATAATATGATTAACAGATACAACTACCTTGCATTTTCTAAAGTGCAAATTATGCAGTATCCTTTTGTTCTCAAATAATTGTCTCTTGCACTATAAACACTAAGTGAAAGTTCTGAAACTCTCATTTCTGGTAGTGTTAGCCATAATTTCCTACGATCCACACAGTTTAATGTTTTTGTGTAGTCAATAAACGTAGATGATGCACTGCAATCCCAGAGGTGTGTGGTTCAAACCCACCAGATTGCTCTGCTGGAGAAGGAGGGAAAATCTCCGCCTGTACCAGTCAGATCTGATTTGACAGTTCACACACAAAAATAATAAAATTAAATTAAAAAAATAAGCACAGATGAACACCTTTCTGGTTTTCTCTGCTTTTAAGTCAGGATTAGTCTGATAACAGAAATGGCCTCCCCTCTGCTTTCTGATATCTTCACCATTGTTATTGTTCTTGTTGTTATGTGCCATTGAGTCAGAAGATTCCTTATTGACCTTCCAGCATGTGTTCAGAGACTGTAAATCACATGGGAGGAGATGATGAGTTTGAATCATGTGCCTTAGGGTTAATAGCACAATTTCTTACAACTAGACCATCAGAGATATCTATTCTCTGTATAACCCCTTCACTATCAGAAAGAGGGGGGGTGGTGGTGGAAATGAAAAGATCATTCATCTTTTTCCCTCAGAGCCACTGATAATTCTGAATGACCTGAGAGGCAAGCCCTTTGTGGTAGGGGTGCAACTTTCTGGGACCAGACAACAGAGCTTCTTTTTTTTTTCTTCACTCTTGTTGTTGTTCTTGTTCATTGTCATTAAACTGGAACCAACTCACAGCTGACCCTCCAGTGGATTTTCAGAGGCTGTAATCACACAAGAGGAGGCTCCTCTAACTTCTTTCATGGAATCATTAATGCATTCAAACTGCTTGCCTTTGGGTTGGCAGCACAAATCCTTGGCCACTATTATCAGAGAACTCTTCTTATTTCCAAATAAATAAATAGGTGGGTAGGTAGGTAGGTAGGTAGGTAGGTACATACATACATATATACATACATACAAAAATTAAATAAAATTACAGGATCTTTTAGCACATAGCCTAGAATGCAAGCTAGTTAAATGGAGGGCCATCTGCCTTGCTGCCTACTTCTTTTATGGCAGAGATTCTACTCTTTCATGAGACATTTTACAATTCCTGAAGACATGTCTTACTTATTGTAACTAGAGGATTACTACCAGTACCTAGTTAATAGAGGTTAGGGATGTTGATAAATGCTCTGTAAACGCACAGAACAACCTCACACAATAAAGAATTCCTTGCCAGGAAGTGTCAGTGGTGCTCTGGATGAGAAAGCCTGTGTTATGGGAAAGGAACCACTTGGTGTGAATCATCTTCATTTGCTTAGTCATTCTCTAATACTTGTAATTTCAATGTCCCTCATCTTAAAACTAAATGAACATAATAATATTGACTTTAGTAATTGAGATGTGAAAATAAGCTTTATAGATCAGAAGTTGTAAGAATTATAGAAGGCAGTCAATGTGAATGAGTACATTGTTATTATTATTGTAGTTGTTGCTGTTAGGTGCTGTCAAGCTGAGGATGACTCATAGTGACCCTATGAACAGCCAAACTGAAACCCGCCCTATCCTGAGCCATCCTCATCTTCTCTATTAGCCTTGGTCTAATGAGTAAGGAGTTGCATTGCCAACCCAAAAGCAGGCAGCTCCAATCCAACAGCTATTCCATGAGAAGACAAGGGCAATTATCTCCTTTACAATTTACAGCCTCTGAAAACCTGGTGGAGGGTCAATTATGAGTTGGTTTTGTCAGTAGCAACGAGTTGAGTTTCATAAAATAAAGACATCATCAGTAATCTTAAATTATTCCATTAATTTATAACTCATAAAAATACGAAGTTGGTATAATTATGGCCTAAGCACCTAATTTTCATCACTAAGATTATGTCTTGTTTTCAGAGTGCATTAGGTTCAAAAGGGAATTTAAGTTAAATTAGTTTCCCAGTATTGCCAACGTTCCAAACATCTGATGTAAAAGTAAGCAGAGAATATGTTATGGTTACACATTAATCATTCTGTTTATAGATACTTCTTTCTTCAATACTGTCCCAGGCTTATGGAACCAATAATACCAATGGTGCCAAGAATCACAACTTGTGTCTTGTCTAGGACTTGATTGTTTTCCCAGAGTTATCAAGGTTCATTTCAAAGCCAGCTTGTCAGTAGTTGTTGTAGAATATGGGAGGTTAAATCAGGTATTTCTTGTTCCTTTCATGCTCACACCTAAGAGCTATGCCTGCCTTAGTGGACAATTTGCCTTACAGTTTCATTCGTTATGCTAATCTGTTCATCTGTTCTTTAACCAGGTTTTGAACTGATTCGGACTGGTTTAGTCATGGCTGACATAGTGAAACTGGAACAGAATAAAATTTGCGCAGTGTGGGTATAGTGGAACAATTCTTGGAATGGGACACATTTCTGGAGCAAAGTTTTGGGACGGAGACTTTGAAGAGGTGTAGGGAGCCTTTTCAGGAGGCTGATGTAGTAGATTAGCTTAGTTCCTAGCAGGGTGTTAATCTGTGATTTTTCTGTTCTAGTTTTCATTCTGAAGATTGCATTTTATGACGTTGGGTCCATTCTGTTGTAATTTTGTCATCTGTGACTGAACTGGGGAGAACCAGTTTGAAGTTCTGTTTCTAATTCTAATGATACTCTAATGGTAAGTCTAGAAAGAGAACAATTAATTCATCCATGTTGCAGCTTTACAAACAGGTAGATTACAGGATGTTGTTGTTGTTGTTTGTTGTTATGTGTCATTGAGTCCCCTGTGACTCATAGCAACCATATGTACAACAACTCTGAAGCCTGCCCTGTCCTAAGCCAGCCTCACCGACTCTGACACAACTATCCCCATTGCCTTAGTTACTGTATCAATCCATTTCATTTGGAGTCTTCCTCTTCTGAACTGTCTCTCCACCCTTCTGAGCATGATGTCCCTCTCTAAGGATTAGTCCCTCCTGGAAACTTGCTCTAAGTATGTGGGATGGAGCTTCAAAACCCTAGATTCCAAGGGAGAAACTTGGTTTCACCCTCTCCAAGACAGACTTATTTGTTTTCTTGATGGTCCATGGTATGTTCAAGACTCTTCTCCAGCACAATAATTCAAACGCATCAACTCTTCTTCTGTCATCCTTAGTCATTGTCTGGCTCTCTGATATATAGCAAGTAATCACGAAGACTATGGCCTGAATCAG
The DNA here is from genome assembly GCF_000299155.1 of Elephantulus edwardii. Lineage (NCBI taxonomy): Eukaryota > Metazoa > Chordata > Mammalia > Macroscelidea > Macroscelididae > Elephantulus > Elephantulus edwardii. Next base: position 1,688,958 of record NW_006400109.1, on the reverse strand, counting down.
GTGCATCTTAGTCTCTAGACTTATATCGTTCCTTCTCAGTTTTCTGGATAGGTCCCTGACAGCAGATTTACCTAATGCAATTCATCTTTTGATTTCCTGACTGCTGGTGCCAAGAGTGTTGATTGTGGAGTTGAGCAAGCTATAACTATTAACAATCTCAATCTTTTCTCCATCTATCATGGTGCTGCCGATTGGCCCAGTGGTGAGAATCTTTGCCTTGTGGATGTTGAGCTTCAAGCTCTAGTGAATTAAGTTTTGTGGTTATTTCTCAACATAATTCCCTGTACCTCCTTTAGTATTTAATTTCCTTCTAGCATATCTTCAAAGATTGCTGATGGCAAGCTTTAAAATCATGACAAACTCCACTTTGCAGACATGTTGTAGTGATTTGCTGAAGCCGTATTATGTGTGACTAATGAGATTTGTGCAAAGGATGCATGGACTAGCACATGGGGTAAGCCAGCAGCAATGGTAAACAAAAACAAAGATAAAATGTGAGGAATCAGTGACTTCCAAGGCTTAATTAAACATCAACAAAATGAACAGACAATTGACATAAAGGGGGAAAAAAAGTAAATTAAATATCTGTTAATGATTTTTCATCCAAGTTATATAAGAACTCTGGTAACTAAAGAACAAAAACATAAACAATTCAACATAAAGAAAAAGGAGAAAAGGACCTGAACAGATATTTTTGTTAAGAATATGTTATTTCAACTAAGAATATGTTAAATATCCAATGCTGTTTCTGTTTCGTGCCATCAAGTCAGAACCAACTCATAACTGACCCTCCAGTGGGTTTTCAGAGGCAGTAAATAACATGAGAAGAGACTGGCCATTTTTCTCAAATTAGGCAGATGGTGAATTTGAACAGTGCACCTTTGGCTTCTCAGTGCAATTCCTTACTACTAGGCCACCAGGGTTCCCTACATAGCCAATACAAATGAAAATATGTTTAATGCCTTTATTTACTACATCAGAAAGCCAAATCCATGTTGTCATAGCAACCCTCCATCAGGTTTCCAAGACGATAAGACTTTAAGGGAGGAGACTGAGAGAGTGATGAAAATTAAAACCATACTGAGATTTCAATTCATTTCCACTAGGTTGGCTTTTACCAGAAAAAGAGAAAATGACAAGAAATGAGTATGTTAGGGAGAAATTGGAACTCTTTTCTATGCTTCTGAAAATTTCACAATGAATGAGGGTGAAAAAAGAATTGATGCCTTTAAAATGCGTTGGAGAAGAGTACTGAAAAAACCACAGATTATTGAAAGAGCAAACAAATCTGTCAGCAAATGCCACTAGCATGTTACTAAACACAAAGATATTGAAATTCATCTCATGTAATCTGGGTATATTGTCAGGAGAGGCCAGTCCTTAGAAAAAGATAGCATGTTGGGAAAGAAGGGGGTCAGAGAAAGAGAGGAAGACCCTCAACAAGATAGATCAGCAAGTGACTGTGCCAATGAGCTGGAGTGTGTTGGAGATAATGAGAATGGTGCAGGATAGGGTAAAGTTTCAGTTTGCAACTCAGAAGGTAGCTACCATAGCTAATGGGCTATCATAGCTAGTGTAGTTAACCAGATGGAACAAAACAACAGCATCCTCTACTGATGAAACTAACCAATTATGAAGCTGTTTCAGAAAACAGCTTGGAAATTACTAAAAAAAAAATAAAATAAATAAACTAGAATTTTCCCCAGTAGTGGCAAGAAGCTGTGCTATAATCCCTAAGGCATGCAGGTCAAATCTACCAGCTGCTCTGGGATAGAAAGCAGAGCACTCTCCTTGTGTAATTAATGGCCTCTGAAAACCCACTGGAGGTTCAGCTATGGGTCAGTTCCAACTAGATGGTACTCAACAACAACAACCGTATGCCCCTATTATTATTTCTTCACTAATTATTTACTCCAAATATTTGAAAGCAAGAACTGAAATGGAAAATTTATGAGACAAAATACTTAGAAGAGTTGCCCAAAATAATTTAGACACAAAAGACCAATGTTTATTTAAAAGACTGAGGATGAGATAGGATTTATTTGTTGTTGTTTTTTTTTTAAGTCAGTAAACAATGTTTTACTGAAACATTTCATAACACAGAAAATCTGTCTGACGTGTAGAGTTACTGTCTTACACAAGAATGACAGACCCATTTTCAAAGACTAATAGGAATATACTAAATATGGCGTTTACATACTAATTTGTACACAGAAACTGCCCCATGGCCATAAAAATTTATATTTAACAGTGCAACATATAATTTAATCATCTGATTTCTTTGACAGGTTTTTCTTACTAAACACAAATAACTAGCTAGTTGTAATATACATATATAATATATTCTTTATGTATTTAGATATTCAACAATCTGTACAGTTTCTAAACATAAAACTCCTAAAAGGCACAATTGTCTATACAACATGTACAAAATGACTGGAGCAGACACAAAACAACAATTATTGGTCAAAAGTTCATGATTGCACAAAGATTAGTAATGTCAATTTATGTCAGAAAAATGTGCTTTAAGGAAAGGAAGGTTTTCAAAAAACCTTTAAGTGTTATATTAAAAAAACCCCTAAAATCAAAACAAACAAAAAAAAAACAAACCCCAACCTAACTAATAAAACCCACTAGGTGGCTATGACAAGCCGGTCCTCATCGTCATCACTGCTTGCGTCACTGAAATGCACTGTGGCCTGCCTTCGAGGAGGGGCTGTGGGTCGGCGGGCTCGCCTGTGTGGGAAGAGGGTCTGGGGGCCGTCCACAGCAGAGTCCCAGCCGGGCATGCATCTGGATGGGCCCTCCAGGCCCCCAGGCCCCCAGACCCTCTCCCCACACAGAGATAGGATTTATTTGTAATATTTAAAAATAATTGGGTACAGCTAATGGTGATGGTAGTAGCACAACCTATAGAATGTAATATCAGTAAATCATATACATAGTGGTTGAAAGAATAAATGTTTTGAGATTATATATATATATAATTGCTTTTGTTGTTATGTACCCCTTAGTCACCTGATACTCATAGTGACCCTATGTACAAGGACTCTGAACCCTGCCCTATCCTGAGACAATCTCATCATTCATTTCTGACAGACTCAATCCGACTTCTTCAGTTACTGAGTCAATCCATCTCATCCTGAGTCTTCCTTTCCTTCATTGTCCCTCCACCTTCCCAAGCATGATGTTCTTCTCCAAGGACTGATCCCTCCTGGCCACATGCCCAAAATATGTGAGACGGAGCTTTGAAATCCTTGTCTCCAGGGAGCAGCTTGGTTTCACCCTCTCAAGGACCTGTCGGTTTGTTCTCCTGGCAATCCACAGTATGTTCAACACACTTCTCCAGCTCAACAACACAAAGGCATCAATTCTTCTTCTATCATCCTTAGTTATTGTCCAGCTCTCTAAGGTATAGCAAGTAATTGTGAAGACCATGGCCTATATCAGGCACACTTAAGTCTCCACACTGACATTGTTGCTTTTCAGAACTGTAGAAAGGTTCCTGACAGCCGACTTTCCCAGTGCAATTTGTCTTTTGATTTCCTGACTGCTGGTTCCTAAAGGGTTAATTGTGGAATCAAGCAAGCTGAAGTTGTTAACAGTCTCAATCTTTTCTATGCCTCTCATAAAGCTGCCAGTCAGCTCAGTGGTGAGAATCTTTGTTGTTTTGGGTTTTTGTTTTTTTATGTTGAGCTTCAATTCATATTGAAGACTAGAGTCCTTGACCTTCTGTAGCATGTGTCTTGCCTCATGTCCTTCTCAGTGTTAGTAAGCAAGGTTGTGCCATCTACATAACACAGGTTGTTGATGAATCTTTGTCTAATCTTGATGTAACATGTCTCCTCATAAGGTCTAGCTTCATGAATGATCTGTTCTGCATAGAGATTGTAAAGGTATGAAGATAAGATGCATCCCTAACACACACCTTTCCTGATCCTGAACCATACAGTGTTTCCCTGCTCTGCTCTGACTACTGCTTCCTGGTCCAAGAATAGGTTTCGCATGAGTACTATTAAGTGTTCTGGGATTCCCATTCTTCTCAATGTTAGCCACTTGTGATCTACATAGTCAAATGCCTTTGCATAGTCAATGAGACACAGACAGGCATTGCTCTGGTACTCTCTACTTTCATCCAAGATTCATCTAACATTGGCTATCATGTCCCTAGTGCCACGACCTCTTCTAAAGGTCTTCTAACCTTGCACATTTGGCAGTTCTCTGCTGATGTATTGTTCTAGTCTTCAGCAGGATCTTATTTGTGTGTAATAGTGATATTGCTCAATAATTTCCACACTCTGCCAGCGCAACTTTTTTTTTTAAATGGGAGTAACTAAGGATCGCTTCCAGTCAGTTGTCCAAGTTATTGTCCTCCAGATTTCTTGGCACAATCTGATGAGAGCATTAAGTGCAGCATCTGTTGGCTGAAATATGTCAATTGATATTCCATCCATTCCTGGGGCCTTGCTTTTTGCATTTCTTTCAGAGATGCTTGAACTTCTTCTTTCATCAACATATGTTGATCATAGGTTGTTTTGTGAAATTCTTCTGTGTCAACCAATTCTTTTTGGTATAGTGATACTATGTACTCCTCTCCATATTTAGTACAGTTATGTAATTAATATTTAATACTACTCTGCACTTATTTAATACAACTAAGTAATTCTTTGAAACTATTCTACAAATCTACTTAAATTAGCTTACTTTTATTACTTAAAAACTCTAATTAAAATATGACAGTTGTGTTCATTAAACATTAAATCATGTCATTAAATTAAATCATGCAAAATCATTTTGGGATTATAGAGGACAGTGGAAATCTGAACCCTTTAATCTACAAAACCATGATTTAATTTGAGGAGGATTTGAGAGACTCTACAAATAATGATATAAAGTGGATGAATATTAACAGAAAATTGTGAGTGCATAGGTGGTGTTTGATAAAGGTCTAAAAGGAAAATAGAACAAGACAGAAGAACTAACTGCCATGAAGTTATGTGATCGAACTTCAATTACATACACTAAGAAGTGTGATTCCTATCAGGAAGTGTCCAGAGGTGAGTTTGGGAATTTTGGCAGGATTAAGACTTGAAAAAGCTTGTATTACCATCTTTGAACTCTAGTTTATAGAATATGCACTTACCAAAATTTGTGAGGTCACTTCTCTTTTTTAAATACTTGTATTGATTGGTAGAGGGTTGATAGATGCAGGAAGAAACCTCTGAATTTCTAGCTTAAGATATTAGTTGATCCTCATAGAAACAAAGTCCACTGCTAGTAGAATGATATTCTCAGGAATTTTGTTCCAAGCAGGGATGTAGAGTTCAGACTGCCTTCTTACAAAGTGTCACTAGGCCATCAGAGCTCCCCAAACAACATCAACAACAACAACAGAATAGTGTAAAAAATTTTTTTTTAATCTAAAGAGTAAGGTGCACCTAATCCAGGCCATGGTCTTTGTAATTACTTGTTTTGCTTCAGAAAGCTGAACAATGACGAAGGATGACAGAAAAAAAATCCATGTCTTTGAGTTGTGGTGCTGGAGAAGAGTTGTCAACATACGGGGAAGGTGAAACCAAGTTTCTCACATACTTTGGGCACATGGCCCAGAGAGACCCATACTTGAAGAAAGACATTATGCTCCGAAGAGTGGGAGGACAGCACAGGAAAGGGTGATGGCGGATGAGATAGATTGATACAATAACTGGGGCCATGGAGGTTGGTGTCCATAGGGTTGCTATGAGTCACAGATGACTCAACGACACATAACAACAAGTACAAGGATTTCATATTATCTTTAATAATTCTATATTTAAAAAGAAAAAGGAAAGTAGGACTACATTGTTTCTTAAAATAGGATTTAGACAACTTTTCAAAAAGGGGGACACTGAAGACTTGAGCTTGGGAATTGTATGATTAAATTTACATTCATACTCTGCATAGAGGCCCTTGTTGTTGTTATGTTCCATCAAGGCATAGACGACTCATAGCGTCCCTATAAAGGAAAGTCCCCAACACTTGTATAACTTTGGTCGTTTCTCCATGTTCATAGAGTTTCCAGAGACAAGCCATTATCGAAGTGGATGCCACTCCTGCTTCCAAGCTTGTTTTAATCGGGAAGCTCCACTATTTTGGTGGAGCGTAGAGACCTTAGGCAGTGCTTAACGGGCTTGATTGCTGATCAAAAGGTTGGAGATTTGAGTCCACCCAGAGATGCCTCAGGAAAGATTTGCCAATCCATTTTAAAAATATCAGCTGCTGAAAACTCTGTGGAGCATAGTTCTATTATAATACACTTGGACTTTAGCATGAGGTGCAATATACTCTTCTTCAAAGTAAAGAACAAAGAAATGGATTAGTTACTGACGAGAAGAACAAATTGGAGTGAAAACTAGAAGGAGGTACATGAAGTAGTGAATTATCAGCTTGCTTGACACAGTAAAGTTCTTTTCGGACAGTGTTCAGCTCAACTCAGTAACCTAATACCAAGGCAATCACTCAAGGCTACTGAAGCACTCAGAACAGTGGCTGGAGCCCAGAAAACTGAGATTCTACCCTTATTCATTAACACCTTCTGAGTGACCAGAGACGTGGCCATTCCTCTATTCCCATCTATCCAGAATCTAATGATACTCTTCCACACTCCTGTACGGCTCTTGCTCTACCTGAGGGTATTTGGGCTTCAGTTCGAAGCCATCTCTGCATTTGCAGGCACGTGTCTCTGCCTTTTTGAGGCCATTGCCAGACCACGCACCTCCATCCACACAACTTCTGCACCAACAGAAATTACATCGGAATTCAAACACTCTGTTCTCTGTCACCGTCTATGCCAGCAAGAACTTCTCCCAAGGGGAACGGTAGCCCTTTTTCTAGTTAACCTCTTAGCTGACAGTAACTGTTCCCAGGACCAATTGCCTTACTCTTAGGTCTGTAGAATTTGCTTCTGGGACAATGTATCTTGGTCCACACCAACACGAACTTCACCAAGGTGTGCTTGCTGTCTAGTTTTAGCCTTTCCTTGTTCTTCTTCCATCATTTCTTCATCTCCTTTTCTTTGATTCCTGGCACCAACCTCTCAATCTTCTTGTATTCTTTTTGTCTTATTTCATTTTATCCTCCCTAGATTTTGCTCCTTTTCTTTTCTCTTTGTGTGTGTGGTTTTTTTTGCGCTGCTTTCCTTTTCTTTTTTCTGCATACTCTTGTTTTATTTAAAAATAGATTTATTTTTATTATTTTCAAATTTTTTTTCATATTTTTCCTTCTGATTGTTTTCCCCTTCTAGCTCCTTATTTGTTTGTTGCCTATTGTCTGTCAGTGAAAAACAGCAACTTCACTTGCAGTGCACAGCCATACATGTAATCAAATCTGCTGGGCAACGGCTAACACCTACTCCTGTACCAACTGATCAGTGGTAGATAGTGACTAACACAAGTCCATCTGCTCTCCATGAACAGCAAACAGATCTGTCCATGCACTTCTATTCTCTGTCTCATCAACCAGGAAACAGGTGGCGAACACTCAAATAGTGTCACACTAGAAAAGAAAGTATCAAACTGACCCCACATATGATCTCTAGCTGTTGAGCTAAACAAAGAACTACACAGAAATATTATATATATATATATATATAAATGAAGCAGATATAAATATAAAATCATGTCTTAGAAATAGCAGACAGCCTCAGTTCACACGAAGAAACAAGATCATGTGGTACAAAACAAATACCAAACATACAGACCCAAAAAAACTTTCATGAGAAAGAAATAGTATTGGAAATAACTGACAAGGAATTTACAAAAATGATACCTACGTACTGGCAGTGTATCAAAAGGAAGTTTGAGGAAACCAACAACAAAATAAAGAAAATACAGGAAAAATTTAGAAGAAATAGAAAACAATTATAATAAAAAAATTGACAAATGGAAAATTTGGAAACATACAAAACCAGCAAATAATAAAGACCCATATAATTTTAGAATTTTATCAATAAATAATGCATTAAAAGTAGAAAGGAACATAATTAACTAAAGGGAAGGCAGGATTAGTGAAACTGAAGGTAAATCTCTCAATATTTATTTGTTAGAGAAACTGTAATATACTTAAACAAATGCACATGTACCATCCAGAAGCTTATTTTCAGAAAAAATGTGTTCCAAGTTTATTTGTGCATCTGACACTTCTATTAAGTTTTCTATTAAACTATGTTTTCTTGGCTCTTATTGAACAATACTGACTCCATTGATCATCCAATGTTTTCTTTTTTTTTTTTTTTAAGGTAAAGAACACATTTGCTGTTCCAATGTTTTCTTGACATGATAGGTGCCATCAGGTATCATTCGTAGCTACCCTCTGAACCACACCCTGTCCTATTCTGTGCCTTCATCATCATCTCTGACATGTTTGAGCCCATTGCTGCTGGCACTGTGTCTATCTAGTGAGTAGAGTGTACCAGTTTGGCGGTGTTCTTTGCTCCATGTTTCTGGTTGAGTTCTTATATCCTGTCAATTCTCCCATTATAGTATGCAAAAGTCTTCTCTTGTTTGCACTTTTATTCTTCTGGAGCTTACCTAAAGGTCTCACAGTGATATGCTTCAACTGGATTCCACATGAAGAAATATATGTCTTTGGTCATATACACACCATAGAACAGAACTATCTCCTTCTTGTTCTCAATGCCTTAGAGAAAGTATAGCCCCTTGAACAACACTGTAATTCAGATTTACAGAGACACGAAAGAGAATGGTATGAATGGCCGACAGTTGTTTACAATTCTGACACTGGCCTCTTGTTCTTACACAAGCCTCCATGTGGCCAACTCTTCCTTTAGGATATTCCAGGAAGTAGATGCATCACAGACACTCCTGCAGACCTAGTCAGGAGGCTTGAACTCAACATCGGATATGACTAAGACGTAAACGAATATTTCCTACTGGAATTAGCCAGAGTGGGTTTAAATCCTACCTCCAACAATTACTTGATTGTGGACCAAAGTAAAATTAAATTCTCTTTAAAGCCCCAATTACTACTTTATAGGAAAAGTTTATTCTTTAATCTACCTAATACTAGAATAAGATACCTTACAAGTTAAAATCAATTACTCTTTAAGTGAGGCTGCTGCAGGATCAGGGAGGGTTTCATTGTGTTGTGAGTAGAGTCACTAAGAGTTGGGATCCAACCATGGCGCCTAACACCAGCATCAACAACATTTCAAAGAAGCCTTTCAGTTGGTGCATTGTTTGGGGATTTGGGAACAGATTCAACCAGGTTAAAAGATCTCTGTTTTCTTTTAAGAAATATCAGAGACAGAAATAAGACCCTAGATTTCTATTTGTTTGCTTGCTTCCTCTTGCTTGCTTCCCCCTACCCCACCCCCCCACAATCTAACCCTGCTCCTTTTCATCAGAAGTGACCCAACCAGAAGGAGCATTAAACAATATAAAACATAGCTTCTCAAGTTCTCTGTGGTGAATCTCACCTCAAAGGACCAATATATTTATCTTATACATAGTTAATTAATTAAGTTGAATATGTCATCCAGTGTACTATGTGATAAACTCTTACAGAGCAAAAGTCGTTCTCCCAGAAATTTCAAGAAGGTTTATACCTTCCAGCTTTCTGGATACAGTAGCTTCTGGTTGTGGAATTATATGAGAATGTTCTTTCAGCTTTAGTCATATCTGACAGACAAGGTAATGTTATAACTGACTTCATGTTTATACTGGCTATGCCAATGAGCCCACCCACCACATTGAACTAGCAAGCAGAATTAATGCTGAACCAAGGAGAAAAAATAGTTGTAGACAAGTTGTTCTCATCCCTTGTCTCCTTTATATTAATTAAGTCAACTGATTGTGATGTTTCCAACTTAAACAGGGTTGTTTTCTCAAACAGATTTAATGAAAGACAACGTGAGATCATCCCTTTTGACAGATTAAGAATAAAATAAAGTTTATTGACTGTCTCTTGCATACAAACCCTCTGAATCCATACAGTAATTTTCAGGACTCATGAAATTTATCCCTAACTAAATATGTGCAGACACTAGACTTCAGAAAAGGAATAAGTTGAATAAGATTCTAGGATCTTTACAAAGTCAAAGAAAAGTTACCTTGAAAACAATGAGAATTATGATGACATGTCCTTTCAATGCTATGCTGGAGCATTTTTAGGTCTCTAAGAAAAATGTCAAACGATGAATTGCATTAGGTAAAACTGCTGTCAGGGACCTCTCCAGAGTCCTGAAGAGAAATGATGTTAGTCTAGAGACTGGGGTGCACCTGATCCAGGCCATGGTCGTCACGGTTGCTTGCTGTGCATCAGAGAGCAGGACAATGACTAATGATGCCAGAAGAAGAATTGAGGTATTTGAGTTTTGGAGCTGGAGAAGAATATTGAACATACCATGGATGTTCAAGAAAACAAATAGGTCTGTCTTGGAGAGAGCAAAACCAAATTTCTTCTTGGAGGCTAGGATTTTGAAGCATTGTCTCACATACTTTGGGCATGTGACCAGAGTGATATTGTGCTTGGAAAGGTGGAGGGTCAGTGTAGGAGAGGAAAATCCCAGAGGAAAGGGATTGAGACAGTGACTAGGGCAATGGGGGTAGGTGTATTGGAGTCAGTGAGACTGGCTTAGGACAGGACAGGCTTCAGAGCTGTTGTACATAGGATCACTATGAATCACAGGTGACTCGATGACACATAACAAAAACAATAACTATAAGAAAAGTGTAACCAAACAATTGCCAATAAACCAAATTTAGCCCATGTGTGTTTTTGTAAATAAAGTTTTATTGTAACAGTCTACCTCACTTGTTTATGTACTTTCTATGGATGTTTTTGTGCTATAATGACAAAACAGAGTAGTTGACACAAAGACCATTTAACCTACAAAGTCAACTCAACTTGACTCACTGTTGTTAAGTTGATTCTGACCCATAGTAACTCTCCATCAGGCTTCCAAGTTGATGAAATGTAAAGAGGAGACTGCTCATCTTTCTGCATTAGAGTCACTGGTGGATTCAACCATAGATGTGCAGTTTTTGGATTAGCAATGCAACTTGTTAGCACTAAGCCATCCTTTCTCCTTTTTTTTTTTTTAAAGTTTGATTTGCTTTTTGAGAGTTGTTGTAATGTGCTGTCGAGTTGACTATGACTCACAGTGACCCTATGAACATTGTCTCTGAATCCTGCCCTATCTGGAGCCTAGCTCACTGTTTTGGACACATCTATCCCCATTGCCAAGTCACCATATCAATCCATCTCATCCAGGGTCTTCCTCTCCTGTGCTGACCTTCTGCCATTCTGGGCATGATGTCCTTCTTCAAAGACTGGTCTCTCCCAGCAGTATACCCTAAGTACGTGAAATGGAGCTTCACAATTCTTGCCTCCAAAAAAGTTGATCCAACAGAATGTGGAAATCATTGAACAATATCACTAATACCACACACAAGTAAAATCTTGTTGAAAATTAGGTTGAGAAATGCCAGAAATACTACCTGGGTGCTTGTGAGGTATCATTACCACATATTATTGGGATATCTTTACCAGTGCCAGATGGGTCCTGGCTGAAAGCAGAGTACCAGAAGAATGTCTATTTGTGTTTTATTGACTATGCAAAGGCATTTGATTCTGAATCACAATAAATTGAGGCTTACATTGAGAAGAATGGGATTCCCAGAACATTTGATTGTTCTCATGCAAAAATCTACACTTAGACTAGCAGGCAGTCATCAGAACAGAACAAGGGAACACCGGTGATTTTGAATCAAGAAAGGAGTGCGTCAAGAATGTGTTCTTTCTCCATACCTTTTCAATCTATATGTAGAAGAGATCATTCGGCAAGCTGGACTTTATAAAGACCAATATGGCATCAGAATCGGTGGAAGACTCATCAATAAACTTTCTTACATGGATAACACAACCTTGCTTGTTGAAATGAAGCAAGATTTGAAGCAGTTTCTGCAGAAGGTCAAGGACTATAGTTTTCAGTATGGATTGCATTTCAACATCAAGGATATAAAGATTCTTACCACTGGGCCAATTGAGGTAATTAACATAAATTACAATTAAAAATTATTAATTTCATCTTTCTCTGGTTCACAATCAACACTCTTGTCATTGTTTGTTATTGTTAAGTGTCATCAAGTAGCCTACAATTTATAGTGGCCCTATGTATACTATCTCTGAACCTTGCCCTATCCTGAGCCAATCTCATCGTCTCCAACAGACCTAATCTCATTTATCCAGTCACTGATTCAATCTATCTCATCCTGGGTCTTCCTCTCCTGTGCTGTCCCTCCACCCTTGCAAGCATGATGTAACCTCTCCAAGGATTGGTCCCTCCTGGCCATGTACTCTAAGTGTGTGAGATGGAACTTCCTGCCTCCAGGGAGCAGCTTGGTTTCACCCTCTCCAGGACAGAACTGTTTATTCTTCTGGCAATCCACAATATGTTCAACATTCTTCTTCAGCACCACAACTCCACGGCATCCTTCTAATGTCATCTTTAGTTATTGTCCCGTTCTCTCATGCATAGCAAATAATTGTGAAGACCATGGCCTTTATCTCCATAATGCATGTTATTGATGAGTCTTCCTCTAATTCAATCTTGGCACTAGCAGTCAGGTTATCAAAAGACTAATTGCTTTGCGAAAGTCTTTTGTCAAGGTCTTCTCCAGAGTGTTAAAGAACAACAATGTCTCTTCAGAAACTAAGGTGGACCTGATTCAAGTTATAGTCTTATGGACTAAGACATGCCCTTTACTACTGATTAATTTCTAGATTTGCCAAGTTACTTCTTCACACATAGCATTTTATCTAATAAACAGATATATTTTTTGTGTAATAAAAACAGTAATTCCAAAGGTTTCTTTTTCTCTGTAGGACATTATCAATTGTGCATCTGAGCTATCACTTTTTTTGGGGGTGGTGGAGCAATGCCTGTATAGATGTAGTCTTTCATGTTCTGCTTGAAATAGCTTTATCACACTTTTTAACTCACTGTGGCTACATATTTGTGTGAGACTTTTTTTTTAGGTTGTATGAGACTCTTAATGCTGAAAAACTATACTCTGATATTGGCAGAGTTGTGATTAAGAGGAAATGTGTGTAATTTAAAAACCATTTTTCATTATTCTCTATCATGCTGCCACACTCATCAGAATGAAAAAGGAGGCATTCTAATGAGTCCTTTTGCTGGGAGGCACTTCATTTAAATAAGCACACCTTACAAGACAGCTTCAGTCAATGATGTTAAAAAAAAAAAAGGAAAAACTCAGACCTCCTTTGAAAGACTCAGTAAGCAGATATCAATTTAGATCATAACTCAGGAGCTTAACTCTTTCGGTTGTTGTGATGTCTCCATGACCACACCATTGCTTCCTCTCTATACTCAGTATGTCTAAAACCTTCACCAGAATCAAGTGAAATGTAATAATAGTCTTTTTTTTAAATCGAGATTATAATAGTCTCATTGTAGATTTGTGAAAAACTGAAACAATTTCCTCAAATTAGTTTGTTAGGTGCTCAAAGAATGTAAATCTTGTAGGTTCTCCCCTCCCATTCCATTGTATCCAGTCATTACACAAATATAGTCTTGTTGAGTTGTGAAATGTTTTGGAAGTAGAGGTTTCTCAAAGTGCAACAATGAGTGAATGGAAATCCAAAGTCTTTGTAAATTTTCTTTGAAATGAAGAAAAAAAATATAGGTTTTCCCATTATCCGAACTCTGATGGCATAGTGGTATGGAGTTGGGTTGCCGGCCTAAAAGCGCACTGTTCAAAACCACTAGCTGCTGTGCAGCATAAAAGATGAGCAAATTCTTTCTGTGTAATTCACTGCTTCAGAAAATCTGCTCAAGGCTCATTTATGCATCAATTCCTACTTAAAGCTACATAACTATAACAGATTATCTGAAAGGAGAGCATTCATAAGGAACTTTCCCTTAGCGGGAATGATATAAAGAAAGGGGGTTGTTTTTGTTGCTGCTGTTAAATGCTGTCGAGTTGAGTAGACTCATAGTGATCCCATGAACAACAAACCTGAATCCTGTCCTGTCCTGTGCGGTTATCATCTCTGACACATTTGAGCCTGTTATTGCAGTCATTGTGTTTATCCATCTCGTTGAAGGTCTTCCTCTCTTTAGCTGAACCTCCCTGTTTCCAAGCATGATGTCTCTCCCCTTCCAAGGAATAGCCTCTCATAATAATGTGGCCAGAGTATGAGAGATGAAGCTTTGCTATATTTGCCTGCAAAGTGTATTCTGACTGCACATTCCTGAAGATCTATCTGTTTTTTAGGAAGTGCGTGGGATATTCAGGACTCACTCTTCTCCAGCACCACAACTCAAAGGCATCAATTCTTCCTCCATCATCCTTATTCAGTATCCAGCTTCTCAGGTGCATAGGAAGTGAGGGGCAAGACCATGGCCTGAATTAGATCTGCTTTAATTCTTCAGACATTGCTCTTCAGTATTTTGGAGCGATGCCTGACAGCAGACTTGCTTAAAGAAATACATCTCCTAATCTCCTGACTGCTGGTATCAAAAGGTGTTTATAGTTGATCCAAGCAAGACGAAATCATTGACAACTTCAATCCTTTCTCCATCTATCATGATGTTGGCACAGTGAGGAGGACCTTTGTTTACTTGACAGTGAGATGTAATCCATAGTGAAGGCTACTGTCTTTGATCTTCTACAGCAAGTATTTCAAGTTCTCTTCACTTTGAGCAAGCAAGGTTATGTCATCTGCACAACGCAGGTTAACGAGACTTCCTCTATTCCCAATGCCATATTTTTCTTTGTATGGGAGAGTTTCCTGAGCATTTTCAAACCTCCAAGATATTAGCAAACAGTTTATAGATACAGTTCAACGATATGACAGTTCAATGCTGAGATGCTGAATTTAAGAACTCCTGAGGAAGGAGGTTGGTGGTGACTCTCTGGTTGCACATTGCCTCTTCAGACACTCTTTGTCTTTTTTCTAAAAATGAAAACCTTCTTCAAATTAATTTCTCTCTCTCTCCAATTGCTGCTGAGTCAGAGTCAACTCATAGCTGCCCCTCCAGCAAGTTTTCAGGGCTGTAAATCACACAAGAATCCCCTCTTTCTCCTTCGCAACAGTTGGTGGACTTGAAGCACTTAGAAGCTAGCAGAGTTCCTAGCCTTACCTGACCCAGTTGCACTCATGGCAGGGCTGGCACCTGTGTCCCGTGAACACCACTCTTGAGTTTTAATATAATAGGTTTTACAGGAATTTAACAATGGATCATATAGAACTGCTTGTATGTGATAGTATGCTGCTTCAACAACTTCCAAATAGCGTAAGGTCCTATTTCACAGAGCATATCAGGTTGTTAAACAATGCCTGCCTGTAGATAAGGGTGATCATTGCACAGTAAGGTGAGTGTAATTAATGCTGCTAAACTATGCATTTGAGAAATGGAAAATTTCCTTTTATGTAAATTTTGCTACAACGGAAAAAAAACACCCCACACCTGTTTGATATGCAGTCAACACCACAGAGCACTTGAGGTAACCAGTAGTTTCTCCTATTCTGCCAACACCATTTCTTAGCCTTCTATATTCCTGTTCTACTGGTTTGAAGGTGTCATTACTGCCATTACACATTGATACCTAGCTTGATAGATCTTATACTTGGTTTCCAAGTGAAACCAACCAACTGCCATCAAGTTGACTCAGACTCAGTGACCTTTCCTGGGATTTCTGAGGCTGTAAAACGTGTGTGTGTGTGGGGGGGTGTGTACCGTTGAGTCAGATCAAATTGGCACAGAAGAAGATTGCCCCTCCTTCTCCAACGGACCTGGTGATGGATTTGAACCATACACCTTGGAAGTACAGCACAACTTCTTGCCACTAGGCCACCAGAGCTCCCTGAGGTTGTAAATTCCCCTCCCCCCAATCTTTCTCCCACAGAGTAGCTGGTAGATTTATTTGAAACATGTGCTTTGGGGATTGCACCACAGCTTCTTTTTTTTATTTTTTTAAAAAATCTATTATTTATACCATCATTCACTTTTATACAATTATTCATATACATTGTTGAGGTTGTAAATCTTTATAGGAGAAGATGACCCATCTTTCTCCCACAGAGAGGCTAGTAGATTTGAACTGTCAATCTTTTGGTTAAGAGCACAAGAGCAGAGCTCCTTTTGCTCAGGATGGAACATGGAAAACTCTCCTAGTCTCCGCTTTTATCTATGAGGTAAGGTTTTATGACCCTTATTGGCAAGCATAAACCTATTAACTATCAGAATTGTCTTTTGTAAGAGATTTCCAGAATAAATGTACTTTGAAACCATCTACAGTCCTTAGCTCATATTCATTATGTTTGTGCTTATTTTTTTAAAAAAAATTTTAATTAGAAAGTCTCTAAAGACATTTCTTCTTTTTTCCCTACACCCCTTTTTCTACATATTTTGTTGACTCTTCATTGACTGAAAGGAGGTTTTTATGTGTACTTCCTGACATAACCTGAGCCATTAACATGATAGGCAGCTTTTCATATGCACTATTTGTCTTCTGTTCTGGTTTTTTCTCTCACTGTGCTAAGTGTGCATCCCAACTCCAGAACGTATTCTCTCTTTACATCATGCAACAGGCTGACTTTCAGAGGTTTCTTTTTTACGCTGTGCCTTAACGACCTGGACGAGAAGTTGGTGCTAATACATTACGCACAATTCTATTGGCTCAGAGGTGCTTACTGATGCCTTTCTCTTTCCAAGAGCTGTAAATCTGACATTCCAGGAAGATTGTTTATGACTTCTTTCTTAAATAAGGTGCATTGGTTGTGTATCCTGCCCATTGTTTGTTATATGTTGTTTCATTTTGTGTCGACATAATCTTACATGGTTCAAGTATTGTTATCTCTATTTTGTAGGTGAAGAAACTGAAACTCAGAAGAGAAAGGAATTGGCAGGGGGAAGAGGTGGGGAGGAAGAAAAATCTGCAACAAGGAATGAATAAATGAAAACCAAATCTCTCTGTAAACCTTCATTAAAATCTCAATTTTAGAAAAGCAAGGGAAGAGAAAAACAAGTGTTATTAAAAATATGAAAAACTATAATAAAGAACTTTCCCAGGATCTCTGGCTAGTGTGATGCTGAATAGGTATTTTAATCCAGATTTTACTAAAAATTCTGTTCTTTATTTCCAATATTATAGGTTTTTACTTTGCAAATTTTAATAGGCATATCCATGAAAAGGAGAGCTTGCAAAATTTCAGATTACTGTACCCCAACCTGGCGGTTTCTGAATTAGTGAATCTGGATTAATTCTGATTGTGTTCTACTGATGCTCTTAGAGACACAATCAGCTTGATGGCACATAACAATAACATTATGCTGCTAGTCTTTAAATCACAAGATGACAGCCACTCTCCAAATGCCACCACAAATGGACTCTTTTTAAAAACTTTTATATATAATTATAAAGCCAACTGGATTATTATCTTCTAAAATCTATGAATGCTGTCAAGTCATTTAATGCAGTATTAAAAATGGTATTGAGGAAATTCAAGGATTCTTATCTAATTTGTGTTTAAAAAGATCAGAATTTTTTTTTAAAATACCAAAGTTTATTTCCTTGGATTTACTAAATAAACACATTTTTTATTTTAATTAAGTTGTCAAGAACACAGTTGATGGCTATTCATGTGACCTGTTTTTAGCCAAGTGAATAATTTCTAAGTAAGGACGCAGTAGTTTGGGGCCAGTGTATTGTAGGAATCCATCATTTTCATGCTATCACAGATCCATGATTACGATCCCACTTCTTTATTCATGAAGAAGCAGAGGATATATGAGTCTTGGGTTGTGAATTGTCTCCAACAGCATGGAATCTCTTTAGTTGGAATGTGTGGGAAGAGGCATTCTCATCCATACAAATAATGGTGAGTATTGCTATGATTTTCCTGAGCATGATCCAGAGATTCTGACTCAGAAGTTCCCATCACTGGGTGTGTCAAAGAAATCCTACTCTAGATGTAGGTTCTTATTTGCTCGTGAACGCTCTATACCTCTCTTAACTGTTGTTGTTGTTCTTAGGTGCCACCAAGTTAAGTATAACTCATAGCAACAGCACTATGAACAGATCTGAACCCTGTCCTATCCTGCACCATCCTCACGATTTCTAACACACTTGAGCCCGTTGCTGCAGTTACTGCATCAATCCACCTAGTTGAGGGTCTTCTTCTCCTTCATCGTCCTTTACCTTTCCAAGCATGATGTCTGTTTCCAAGGAATAGCCTCTTCTAGCAGCATGCCTCAAGTATGTGAGACAAAGCTTCACCATCTTTGCCTCCAAGGAGCACTCCGGCTGCACCTTCTCCCAGACATATCTGTTTGTTCTTTTGGCATTCCATGGGATCTTCATTAATCTTCTCCAACTAGACATTCTGAATTTTCTGTCTGAGAAAATATTATTCCTACTCTTTCGTAAATGCAGTTCAGGCAGTATTTTGGTTATCATGGATGGAGCTCATTGTAATTGCGTATGGGTTTTCTCTCATCAGTTGTCCAATTTCTACCTTAACAGTTGCGGACTTTCATTCATAGGGTCACTATGAGTCATCTATGACTCGACAGTATTTAACAACATAAAGAGAGACCAGTTGTCCTAGTGGACAGAAAGTGATGCTATCAAGCCAAAGTTGGGTAACTCTAATCCTCGGCCCTCAGGCCTGTTCTTAACTGTTTATGGTCAAAGATTCTTCTAGGTCATATAGCCCTGGTGTGTCCACTTCCCATATAGAGGTAATTTGTGGGTGCTCTGAAGCTGAACACTGTGACATTAATGTGTCAAATGTGATAATGGTTACCCATGGTGGACAGTGTTTGGTGGAGTTCCCTGATTAAAACAAAGCTTGGAAGCAGTAGTGACATCCTCTTCCATAAATAGCTTGCCTTGGGAAACCCTATGAACCTGGAGAAAGGATGAAAGTCACACAAGTGTTGAGGACTTTCGCCTGTTGGTTCTCTATGAGTTGTCTACGACTCGATGGCACTTAACAACAACAACAACAACAACCTTAACAATGAAAGTATTCTTTTGGAAGATTCAGGACTGCAATGTATCAAAGAGAGAACAGAATGTTATTTTTTTAAATTAAAGGAATAATGAAGTTTGTTATCAAGTGTCTGTATCTAGGGGGATGTTTGGGAGAAAAGTGTATGTAAGAGAAACCTTTAAAGATTTTCTGAGATGACAGTAATGATTGTGAGTGGGAAGAAGATTGTTAAGTTTGTCACAGGCCAAAGAAGATGGAGCTCAAATAAAAATGGAGAGCGCCATATTGGTTTGGAAACAGTACTGTGGGAGCAGCGTTTCAACAAGCCCGTGGTAGTTAAATGATACATGAGGGCCCATGAGTGGAGAGAAGCCAGCTCTTCAAGGAAATACTGCAGTCTATAAATTGAAACAAATACAATGAGGTACAGAGACCCATTTGGCTACATTGGCAAGCACAAATAAAAAGAATTGGATTTTATGTGAAGTATGTTAATGCCAGTGAGGAAATTTGAGAGAAATAATATCTAGTTGTTGGGAAGGGATAACGTGATAAAGATTTCTCTCTCAATGAGGGCAGAGTCTTCCCCTAGAGCCAATACCTTGAATTCAGACTTCCAGCCTCCTAAAAGCAGGAGTGGCATCCACTTCCTAAACATGCCTGTGGAAACTCTGTGAATTTAGAGGAAGGACTGTAGCTCTTCTGTTTATAAGACTGATACTAGATGGGACTTAAAAAGAACAACATATTACACCAAAGCCCCTGTCTCCATTTTGGAGTTGGATGAAGCAGCTGGACTCTGTACATGGTGCTCTTGTTTTGATTGAGGATCTGTGAGGATTGTTTGATTGTTTTTATTTAAGCCTCTTGTTTAGAGACAACAAGACTTCCTGGAGGGCCCTTATATTTAAAATTTGGGCCTGAGAGATTATATTTTAATCCTTTGTTACTATATTTTGGAGGAATATTCTTCTAAATCATACAGCACACTGGTCAATTTGCTGTGATGAGGTAATCTGGCAGTACTGTGAGAATGAATCTTAGGCCATTTGGGTCTCGAATGCCATAATGGGACAACTGTACCATGTTGTTGTTGTTGTTGTTATGTGCCATCGAGTTGCTTGCAACTCATAGTGACCCTATGTACAACAGCCATAAACTCTGCTCTGTCCTGTGCCAATCATACCATCTCTGATACACCCATCCCAATTATCCCAGTCACTGAAGCATTCCACCTCATAGAGGGCCTTCCCATCCTGCATTGTCTCTCCACCCTCCCAAGCATGATGTCCCTCTCCAAGGACCTCTCCCTCCTTAACAACATGTCCAAAGTATGTCAAGACGAAGCCTCAGAATCCTTGTCTCCAAGGAGCAGCCTGGTTTAACCGTCTCCAGGATTAATCTGTTTGTTTTCTTGGCAGTCCTGGGTACGTTCAATACTCTTGTCCAGCACCACAGCTCAAAGGCATCAATTCTCCTTCTATCCTCCTTAGTCATTGTCCAACTCTCTGATGCATAACAAGTGATCACAAAGACCATGGCCTGTATCAGACGCATCTTAGTCTCCAGAGAGACACCATTGCTCTTCAGTACTTTGGAGAGGTCCCTAACAGCAGATTTTCCCATGGAAATACGCCTTTTAATTTCCTGGCTACTGGTGCCAAGAGTGTAGACTATGGAGCCAAGCAAACTAAAGCTGTGAACAATGTCAATCTCTTCACCATCCATCCTGATGCTGCCAATTGGCCCAGTGGTGAGAATCTTTGTCTCTTGACATTGAGCCTCAATCCATATTGGAGGTTGCAGTCCTTGACCCTCTGCAGCAGGTGCTTCAGGTCCTCCTCAGTTTCAGCAAGCAGGGTTGTGTCATCTGCATATCGCAGATTGTTGATAGATCTTCCACCAATCTTGACCCCACATTTCTCCTCATAGAACCCAGCCTCCCAGATAATCTGTTCTGCATAAAGGTTGAAAAGGTATGGAGATAGGACACATCCCTGGCGTATGCCCTTCCTAATTTTGAACCATGCAATATTTCCTTGCTCTATTCTGACGACTGCCTCTTGGTTCAAGTATAGGTTTCTCATTAGCATGATCAAGTGTTCTGGGATTCCCATTCTTCTCAGAGTCAGCCGCAGTTTGTTATGATCCACACAGTCAAGCGCTTTTGCAAAGTCAATGAAACACAGATATACATTCTTCTGGCATTCCCTGCCTTCAGCTAAGATCCATCTAACATTAGCTACAATAGTCCTAGTACCACGATCCCTTCTAAACCCAACCTGGACTTCTGGCAGTTCTCTGCTGATGTGTTGTTCCAGTCGTTTTTGGATAATCTTAAGTAGAATCTTGCTTGCATGTGAAATTAATGATATTGTTCTATAGTTTCCACACTCTGTTGGGTCACCCTTCTTTGGGATGGAAACAAATATAGATCTCTTCCAGTCAGTTGGCCAAGTGGTTGTTCTCCAGATTTCTTGGCACAATTTTGTGATCATTGGCTACCCATCATGGGCAGTGTTTGGTGGAACTTTCAGATGAACTTGGAGAAACAATATAGAAAGGCTCCAGGCTTTTTGTTTACATTGTTGTAAAGTGCTGTTGAGTTGTATATGACCCATAGAAAACTTTCATCTTTTCTCCAAGTTCATAGAGTTTCTGGAGGCAAGCTTATTTTGGAAGTGGATGCCATTCATGCTTCCAAGCCTGTTTTATTCAGGAGATCCACAAAAAGCAGACCTGAGACCACAGACCCGAGGTCCCAAAAGCCTTTTTAAATACGAGGCCAAACCCAATCAGCTCATGCCCTGTTGTGAACAAAAGCCACACCCTAGTCTCAACCCCAAACCAGAAAACACACCTTAGCAGAATCTGGCCATTTAAAAGTTGGTTGGGTCTGAGGGTCTAGTGTTATCTTATTTTGGAGGAACATTCTTCTAAGTTATGCAGGACTCCTCTGTTAATTTGCTGCACTGAGGTAATTTGAGTATACTGTGATGCTGAACCTTGTGCCACTGGGGGCTCTAATGCCGTAATGGCTGCCCATGGTGGACAGCTTTTGGTGGAGATCCCAGTTTAAGACATATTTGGAAGCAGGAGTGGTGTCCACTTCCTAAACCACATGCCTCTGGAAACTCTATGAACTTGGAGAAACGTTGATAGTTATAGAAAGGCTTCAGGCCTTTTGTTCATAGGGTCACTATGAATCTTGCTTATCAACAACAGCCTCCTAAAGGGAGCTCTGGTGACCTAGTGGACAGATAGCTGTGCTGATAACCCAAAGGCTTGAACCCTCTCACTGCACCTTGAGAGAAAGATCTTTACCCGTGTGATTTACTGTCTCAGAAAAACAATTGAAGGGTCAACTATGAGTTGATTCCAATTTGATGGCAATGATGAGTTAAATTGAGAAGAAAAAAAAATGTCGTTTGGTTAAGCCACCCAATTGCACTATTTCTTTTATAGCAGCTCTATGACATAAAGACAGAGAGTGAATTGAAAGTAGGGGAAATAAATGACTCAGGAGAGAAAACGAGCAGTTCCCACAGTAAAATCAAACTTGATATTTTCTTTCATGATGTCTCTGCAACACTTAACACAGTTAACACCATTATCACTTTTATGAAGTGGAAAATATCTGTATTGTTTATTTTTATTACTTAGAAACTTTTAACAATTTCAGAAATCCTCTATAACAGGGGAAAACGCAGTTCATCCAAATCTCCCTAATCATCATTCCTAAACGACAAATTAACTGCTTGTCCTATTTTAAAAATCATCTTTCCAAACATCTTTCTAGGAATCTTTAGAGGTCATTAAATTTTAAGTTTGGCGCAAAAATAATTGGGGTTAAAATCTAAAACACTAGAGAACAATTCTTCTAAGAGGAATGCTTTGAGTTAAATTCTTTCCAAGAGTTTCTGGAAGAGAAAATTACAGTGCAGGTGTGAGGTTTCAGCTCTTAAATCCTGTTTCTAGAATAATAACAATTTTTCAGCTTGTTAGCATCTTGGGTCTTAACTTGATATGTCATTTGGAGAAAACATTAGATAACAAAAACACATTCTAAATGTATTGTCCAAGGATATTTAAATCTGGTGTCCTCGGAGATCAGCAGAGCCTGACTCATGGCTGGAATTGGGTGATAGATTTAGAAATGTTCTGGGAGACCTTCAGGCGGTATCCACAACATGACACAAATTTGTGGTTATTTGGTGACTTAGTGTTAAGAAGTTGGGCTGCACATCCAAAGACACGTAGTTCAAATCCACCAACTGCTCTGTGGGAGAAGTATGGGCAATCTTCTTCCATACAATTTGTTGTTGTTTGTAGGGGTCTATTAATCACTTTCAACTCAGTGTGACTTTATGCGTGATAGCTCTGAACCTTGTCTTATCCTGAGCCAATCTCACTGTCTGACACTCCTACCCCCATTATGCCAGTTACTGTGTCAATTCATCTCCTCCAGGATCTTCCTCTTTTGAGATGTCCCTCCACCCTTCCAAGCATGATATCCTTCTTCAAGGACTCATCCTTACTGGCCACATGTCCAAAATACGTGAGACGAAGCTTCAAAACCCTTGCCTCCAAGGAGAAATTTGGTTTCACCCTCTCCAGGTCAGACTTGTTTTCTCTTTTGACAGTCCGTGGGACCTTCAATACTCTTCTCCAGCACCACAACTCAAAGGCATCATCAGTTCTTCTTTTGTCATCCTCAGTCAAGGTCCAGCTCTCTGATGCATACAAAGCAATTATGAAGGCCACAGCCTGGTTCAAGCACGACTTAGTCTCCAGACTGACTTTATTGCTCTTTAGCACTCTGGTGAGGCCATCGACTATGGATTTTGTCAGTGTAATTGATCTTTTGATTTCCTAACTGCTGGTTCCAAGATTGTAGGGTGAAGCAAGCTGAATTTATTGCCTCTGAAAACCTGCTGGCAGGCCACTTACTCCAACTGTGGCAAGTTGTGGCAAACAATTAACAGTCTGGTGGTCTAATGGTAGGAAGCTGCACTGCAATCCCGAAGGCATGTAGTTTGAATACACCAACTGCCTCACAGAAAAAGGATGGACAATCACCTCTCATGCGATTTACTGCCTTTGAAAACTGACTAGAAGTTCAGCTACACGTTGGTTTCAACTTGATGGCATACAACAACAAAGCAACATCTGGTGACATGTTGCACTGCAATCCCAAAGTCACATGGTTCAAACCCACCAGCTGCTGCACAGGAGAAAGATGGACAATCTCCTTCTAGGGGATTGAGTGCCTGTGAAAAACCAGTTGGAAGGTGAGCTATAGGACAGTTCTGACTTGATGGCACACAACAGCAACCACCAATACAGGAGGAGGTGTTATAAAATACAATTTGTGACCTGGTAGTTTGGTGAATATTTCTACACATACAGAGTTTATATGGTTTTAGGACTCAGTGCAGATGTCCACCAGGAATTTGAGAATGCAAACAAAAGCCTGGAAGAAGCATGTGAACTGGTGGTGGAATTTGGGAATCTTGAGCAGGAAAGATTGTGAAGACATGGGAACTTGATTTCAGACGTGTTTTT
>NW_006400109.1:1659675-1664267 GCF_000299155.1 Elephantulus edwardii | reverse complement strand
CAACTGTGACTGGATTTCAGACGTGTTTTTCAGAGTGAAATGAATGCAAGATAACATTAGTAATTTCACTGGTTGTGCATTGAGCCTATCCGTATATGCCAAGTATGATAAATGGATGGCTTAATTTTATTTGTGGACCTGTTAGGAAGCATATCTTATTAACTGCGCTTTATATTTATGGCATAGAGGTAAAAACTTGCTCAAATTCCCACAGTCATTAAGTCATATCTCTGAGATTCAAATCCAGGCAGTTAGATTGCAGAGCCTGTCCTCTCTCAGTGAATGAATGCAAGGGAAATTTTAAAATAATGCAGAGCAGAAGGGTCAAAGATTAACACTTGAGAAGAGCCAGTGACTTGGAATTGGGACAGAAAAGGAGTCTGTTATAGAGCCGGGCTTTCGTAGCAACTTTACTGTATTTAAACCACAGTTCTGATCACAGAGAAGACAGGATACAAAATGAAAAGCATTTGATCTGCCCTTTCAATCTCTGTGTTCAGGTAATTTAACTTTCCAGTGTGAAACATTTGTAAGTTTTGTTCATTTTGTATTGTGTTTTACTTTGTTGTGCCCATGGTCACAGAACAGGCGAAGAACAAGATCCCTCATCTCCTTATCATCAAATACACCTCCTTCCTCTTAAAATGACTTGCTGGTTCTGTTTACATAAGTAAATCTGTGCACACATATTTCACACTTGTGACTGCTGAGCCAAATGCTGTTTTATACTTGGACTCATATTTGAGTTATAATTTAGAAGGTTGCGACCTCATGGTTTAGTATCTTCTTTGAAAATCTTGAAAGGTTCCTTTAAACACATTGCTGTTGAGGATTGTCAAGTTGGAATAAACCCATAGCTGACCCTCCAGTGGATTTTCAGAGGCAAGAGATTGCACACAAGGGGATTGTCCATCATTCTCACACACAGTAACTGGTGGGTTTGAACCATGTGCCTTGGGATTGCAATGCAGCTTCTTACCACTAGGGCACCAAAGTTCCCTTTAAATAAGAATGATTTTATTACATCTTATTTTTGAACATTTATAGACAAAACTGAAAAATATTTCAGGTTTGCATCTCAACTACTGCAATCAAGTGACTTGCAATGCCAGTCACAAGAATTTTTTAGTATTCCATTGCAAATTTATTTTTTTTAATTAAATTTTATTAGTTTCAATGAACATTCACAGGGATTCTTGGCTTTCACTCCTTCATTGCCGCAGCATTCTCTCCACCCTCCTCCCCAGTTTGTTCTTCTTCCCCGCCATCCGAATGTCTGTTTTAATTGTCCAATTGCCACAGTGCTTGTCAAAGTCAGTTCTGATTAATCTCCTTTGTCGGTGTGTCCTTTGCCATTCCCTATCACTCCTTCCTGAGAGAGACTTCACCCTGATTCATAAGGAAAAGGGGATGGCGTATTCTCTTAGCTACTTCCTGCTGAAAAGGGACGCTGTGGGTTTCAGGGTGAAGATCTTCTCTCACTACTCTAAAGGGCCCCTTTGGCAGTAGGAAACACATAGACTATTATGGAGATTGATTTTGGAATTTAGATGCACTCTTATTGATTGTGTTTGGCCGTACAATATCCTTGAAGATGTATCATGGGGGTGTTGCAACCTAGAAGACACAAATTTGACTAACAAGTTATAAGTACATGAGTCAAAAATTATGGAAAAGTAAAAGAAAAGATTCTTTCATTGTTTTACGCGATACGCTTTTTTATTTCCTGACTGCTGGTGCCAAGAGTGTTGTCATTCTGAGCTGCCTTTTGGAATCTTCTGTTCAGCTCTTTAGTATCTAAAGAGCAAATTTATTTATATTTATTTATTTGTTTGTTTGTTTGTATGTGTGTACCATCAAATTGGATCTGACTGGTACAGGAGGCAATTGTTCCGCCTTCTTCAGCACAGCATCTGGTGGATTTGAACCGCGCACCTCTGGGATTGCAGTGCAGTTTCCTGCCACTAGCCCACCAGAGCTCGCCGCAAATGTATTTTTTTTTTAAAGTTTTTTTGTGTGTACCATCAAATTGGATCTGACTGCTACAGGAGGAGATTGTCCCTCCTTCTCCAGCACAAGATCTGGTGGATTTGAACTGCTCGCCTCTGGGATTGCAGTACAGCTTCTTACCACTAAGCAACCAGGATAATCTTTGGAGACAAGGATGGTGAAACCTTGTCTCAAATTCTTTGGGCAAGCTGTTAGAAGGTGCCAGTCCTTGGACAAAAGATCATCAAAGGAGATTAAGATTCTCAATGAGTTGGATGGACACAATACCTACAACAATGGGCATGAGCATGGTGGAGTTCATGAGCATGTTGCAGAATCAGGCAAGAGTCTTCGGTGTTGTCCATGGAATTGAATTGAAGGTGTTTAGCAACAACTAACAAAAACACATATTCATTTCCATTATGCTGTTATTGTTAGGTGGTGCCGGTTGAGTATGACTCATAGAGGCCCTATGAACAACAGATCTGAACGTTGTCCTATCTTGTGCCAACTTCCTCCTCATCTCTGACACATTTCAGTCCATTGCTGCTGTCACTATGTCAACTCATCTGTCTGAAGGCCTCTCTTTTCCTTCATTAACCCTCCATCTTTCCAAACATGATTCCTTTCCAAGGAATAACGTCTCCTAGCAACATGCCCAAAGTATGTAAAATAAAGCTTCTCCGTCATTGCCTCCAAGGAGTACTATGGCTGCACTTCCCCCAAGTCATATATGTTCAAGTTTTTTTTGGCAGTCGAGGGGATACACAGTGCCCTTCTTCAAGATCATAACTGAAAGGAAGCAATTCTTCTATCACCCTTATTCATTGTCTAGATCTCTGATGCACTGCAAGAGATTGAAAAGACTGTGACCTGAATCAGGCACACCTTAGTATTTGAACTGATATCATTACTCCTCAGTAATATAGAGAGGTCCCTGACTGAAGACTTCTCCAGTGCAATATGTCTTCTGATCTCCTCACTGCTGGAACCAAAGCTATTGATTGTGGATCCAAGTAAGATGAAATCACTGACAACTTCAATCTGTTCTCCATCTATCCTGCTGCTGCTTAGCATGCAGTGGGGAGGATTTTAGTCTTCTTGATGTTGAGATGCAATCCATATGGAAGGCTGTAGTCCTTAATGTTCTGCTGCATGATTTTCAAGTCTTTCTCATTTCCAAGAAGCAAGATTGTGCCATTTTAATAAGCAGGTTGTTGAGAATCATTCCTCTGATCCTGACTTCACATTCTTCTTCATAGAGTCCAACTTCTCCAATGATTTTTCAGCATACAGATTGGAAAGGGATGGAGAAAAGGTCCAACCCTGACAAACACATTTCTTGATTTTAAATCATACAGTATTCCCTTTCTCTGTTCAGACAATAGCTTCTTGGTCTAGATCAAAGGTTTCATATAATTAAGTGTTCTGGATGTAGATCTACGATCTATCTCTAGTAGCATAATGATAATAATATCCCTAGTGGTAGTACTATCCCTGGTACTAGTGGACTGCACTGCATTCCTCCCCAAAAATGGGGTTCAAATTCACCAGCTGCTTTGTGGGAGAAGGATGGTCTCTTCCAACCCCTCCCCTGGAAATGTACTGCCTCTGATAACCTGCTGGAGAGTCAGCTACAGGTTGGTGCCAACTTGATGGGACATGAGAGCAATGTCATGCAGGTATAAATGGTAGAGGCAAAATCAGAACCATAGAAATTTGACAAGAAACTCTAACACCACCATGTTGAAGCTAGCAGCAAACCATAAATTCTCATGAGCGTAATTAACAACAAACAACAATGCATCTGTCTGCAAATCAAAACTTTGAATGAGCATTATTAAGTTTCCATTATAGTTTAGCATTGTCTACTAAGAATGAAATAACATTTTAAAACAATAACACCTCATTGGGCAGAACCAAGCAGTAGCTGATTTTCTGGTAGGTTTTGGAGACTGTAAATGTCACAGAAGGATATTGTCCATCTTTCTCCGGAGGAACTTCAGGTGGATTGTAACAGCTTTGGGGTTGGCAGTGCAACTCTTCATTTATTAGGCCACCAGAGTTCCTTATAATATTATCAACAAGTTTGAAATCTTGTGAGAATTACCAAATTGTGACACAAAGATACGAAATGAGCACAGTGTTAGAAAAATTGCACATAGACTTGCTCAGTTCAGGGTTGCTATAAAACTTGGAGCTTTAGAGATCACAATACCTGAGATACACAGTAAGGCAAGCACAAGGCAACAAGATAGTCCTACGCCCACTTTAAGGCCAACAACTTTTAAGTGACTTCTAGTAGTTGCCTAGATTTTGTCTCGCAAACAAAAAGGATAATATAATTTCTCATTTTCTAAGAGGTAATACAAATTAATATAAGTAAGTGAAGCTCAGAAACACACAATTTACATACCTTATTGAATTCTCAGAAGGGTGCCAAACACTAGATATTATCAAGACTATATATAAGATAACAGACATTCATGTTGTTGTTGTTATGTGCCGTTGAGTGGCCTGCGACTCATAGCGACCCTATGTACAACAGCCCTAAACTCCCATCTGTCCTGTGCCAATCGCACTGTCTCTGACACTCCCATCCC
>NW_006400109.1:1657994-1658529 GCF_000299155.1 Elephantulus edwardii | reverse complement strand
GTTCTGTAGTTTCCACATTCTGTTGGGTCACCTTTCTTTGGGATAGGAACAAATATAGATCTCTTCCAGTCAGTTGGCCAAGTGGTCGTTCTACAGACATTCATAGATGACTATATTAAACCCCAGAGTATGTAACTAATGACTGGTAGTACCAGGACTCACCCACATCAAAAGGCTTCTCTAACACTTGATCAGAATACAGCATATCATAACATTATTTTAAACCTTGAATACTGGATGCCTGAGTGATTAAAAGTTTTTCACAAGGAATAGCAAATTAGAAAGTCCTGAGAAGTGATTATTTCTCTTCTTCTGATGCTGTCCATTGCTACTTCCATCAGTCCTTTTCTTTCTGACATTATTTCTTAGTTTATTTCATATAAACCCTTCTTCCTCTCACAGTATCTCTTTTTCCGGACCTTCTTTTCCTTTAAATCCATCCCTTGTTTCATTGTTTCTTCCCTCTCTCCTCCATCTCTGTCTCTGCCCTCTTACTATCTGTCTTTCTGATTATTCATACTCCTCTAAATCTGAA
>NW_006400109.1:1650505-1655420 GCF_000299155.1 Elephantulus edwardii | reverse complement strand
CATGTTGCCAGGAGGGACAGGTCCTTGGAGAGGGACATCATGCTTGGGAGGGTGGAGGGACAGCAAAGGAGGGGAAGACCCTCTATGAAATGGATTGATTCGGTGACTGGGTTAATCGGGATGGGTGTGTCAGAGGCAGTGCGGTTGGCCAGGATAGAGCAGGGTTTAGGGGTGTTGTGCATAGGGTCGCTATGAGTTGCAAACGACTCGACGGCACATAACAACAACAACATACATCATTAATAATAGACACATATATTAGAGGACTGAAAATAAGCAAGATTGTGCCGCATGCTTATTAAATGGCATTTGGCCTCCAAAAAGGTTAAATGACTAGTCCAATCCCATACAGGTGTAAGTGGCGAGTCAATACTGGAACTCTAGCAAATTTTATGAGAAACCCTGCTATCTCAGTGGTTAAAACATCAGTTTGCTAAACAGAAGGTCAGCAACTCAAATCGAACAACGACTCCAAGGGAGAATGATTCAATGTTTCAGCAATCTACACATAGAAATATTCTTCTACAAGTATTTAATGTCTTGGAAATCCTATTGAACAATTCTACTTTGTCCTATAAAGTCCCTATGAGTCAGAATGGATTCAGATGCAATCTTAACATATGAGCCCTCAATACTTAAATATTTCACTAAGTAGAAATCACTCTGCTGGCTTAGTGGTTAGAAGTTGCATTCCAATACCAAAGGCTTACTGTTTGAATCCACCAACTAACTGCTCAGCAGGAGAAAGATGGGCGATCTTCTCCTGTGCAAATACCTGGCCTCTGAAAATTCTTTGATGCGTCAGCTGAACCACTTCTGACTCGAATGCATGCTGCAGCAACAACAAGCAAGGAGCAGTAAGCAGAAATGGAAGTTGAAACAATGGTATATTAATCTCTCCCTCTGTCATACACACAACACTAGAAGAAAGGTTCAAACAACAATAAAACCCCTACAATATTTGATGCTGGTGAATGGTAAATGTTCAGATACTATGCAAAGTATAATTGGCAAAACATTTTTTATAAGTTTTGTTTTATATCAAGAACACATTAAGACTCTAAATGACGTATTCCAGTCTTCTGGCTTCCAGAAATCTGTTCTAAGAAATCAGTAATAATAAAAAACAAAAGGCATACAGATTTGTCCGCTAAAATATAGTTTCGAGTAGTCAAAGCAATACAAATGTTCAGCAATGCGGTAAATTATTAAGTAAAATGTGGTGAATCCTTGTCCAGAAAATGTCCATGTACTAGCTATTCATTCTTCTGGTGCTCTTTGCTTTCAGTCACGATACACCTGACATTGGCAGTGATGTCCTTAGTCACTTCTGAACTCAGCTTGTATTTCTAGAAGTTCTCTGTTGCTGCATTGTTTAAGTAATTTTTGGATATTTTTCAGCAGCATTTCACTTGCATGTGATGTGAGTGATACTGTTCAATAATTTCCATACTCTGTTGGATCATCTTCTGGGGAAATGGGAATAAATATAGATCTCCTCTAATCAGTGGGATAGGTATTTGTCCTCCTGATTCTTGGCACAAACTGGTGAGCACATTCAGGACTGCATCTCTTTGTTGAAATATGTCATTCACATTCCTTCAGTGCTGGAGACTTATGTTTTGCCAATTCCTTCAGAGAAGCTTGTCTTCCTTCATCACCACTTCTTCTTAATCACATGCTGTTTCATAAATTTTTTTCTGTGTGAGCCAATTCTTTTTGGTACAGTGACTCTGTGTACTCCATCCATCTTCTATTGATGCTTCCCAGATCATTCAATATTCTGCACATAGTATCTTTAAGTATTACAATTCAAGGCTTGTATTTACTCAGTTCCTTCAGTTTAAGAAATGCTAAGCCAGTTACCCCTTTTAATTTTCTGACTTAAGCTCTTTGCATCCACATTTTAAAACTTTGTTTTGTCTTCCCAAGTTGCCCTTTGACACCTTCTGTTCAGCTCCTTAACTTCTTGATTTCTTCAGAGGGCTCTTATGGCCTAGTGGCGAGAAGCTGTGTTGCAATCCTAAAGGCACATGATTTGAGGCCTCCAGTTGCTTGACAGGAGAAGGATGAGCACTCTCCTCAATTGTGATTAACTGCCTCTGAAAACACACGGGAGGATCAGCTATGGATTGTTTCCCACTCTATGGTATACAACAACAACATTTGGAATGTATTGTTTCCTATTGCTGTCATGTTTTGGTGTGGGTTTTGTTGTGGATTGTTGTGTTTATTTTTTAATGTACATATTCTTTTCTTTTCCCTTCACTTATAGAAAATGCCAATCACAATTTCTTAAAATATTTCTTGTTTTCTTTTTTAAATGTAGAGGAATTCCACTGGCCTTTGTTTATTTATCTTGAATCCTGCTACTCTACTAAATTGATCCACTAGGTCTTGAAACAATTTTTTTGTTAAGTCCTTCTGTGTAGACTATCATATCATCTGCATATAGTGACAAGTTAACCACCTCTTTGCCAATTTGGATAACTTTTATTTTCTTCTTATGTTATATTCCTCTAGTAAATACTTCCAATGCAATATTGAAGAGGAATGGTGACAAGGGGCATCCTTGTTTGGTCCCCGTTCTCAAGGAAAATGTTTTTAGTCTTTTTCCATTGAAAATTATATTGACTCTTTGTTTTCTTTTTTTGGTAAGAATCAAGACTGTTTTTCTCTTTTTTTGAAATATATGTAGTATGTCTCTCACCCCTTCCTTTATTTTTATTTTATATTGGTTTACATACAAAATTCATATGCTTTGTGCATCATCTGTATAAATTTCATTTCACACATTCTGACGTTCATGCTGTGAATAATCACTCATGTAGATGGTGTTTTTTAAATTAATCACCATTGGTCTATATCTACTACTATCCTATCTTTTCAGGTCCCCACTGGATCTTTCCTAATTCCTTCACACATATCCCTCTACCCTCCAAAATGAGTTCCCCTAGTGATTTTCTGATTCTTTGTTTTATATATATACTTTTAACTCTATTGAGGAAATTCCCTTCTATTCCTATTTTGCTGAGTGTTTTCATCAGCAAAATAGGAATTAAAAAAAGAGTTGTTAAATAACTTTTCTGCATCAATTGCTATGATCATGTGATTCTTGTTAATTGTTTTGTTAATATGACTTTGTTAATTGACTGTTTTTCTTTTGTTGAACCATCCTTTGCATACCTGTTATGAATCCCACTTGGTTATGATGAATTTTTTATGTGCTTTTAGATGCTATTTGCCATACTTTTGTTAAGCATTTTTATATTTATATTCATGAGAGATACCAGTGGGTAGTTTTCTTTTTTATAAATGTCTTTGCTTAGTATTGGTATTAGAATTATGCTTCCTTCATAGAACGACTCTGGGAGTGATCCTTATTTTTCTATTTTTAAAATAATTTAAGTGGAAAGACCATTATTGTAAAAATAGAATACCTAGTAAAAAATGTATGCAGGCACAAGGGGGAAAGAAGTGGAAGTAGAGGGGTGAGGGTGGGCAGGAGTGAAATCACAGGGTCGCATAATTTGATGGTTGAAGTAGTTGGGTAAAGGAAATGGGAAAGATCTGACAGGGACCTGAAAAGACAGGATAATAATGGGCATAGTTCAATGGACAGGAATGATTGGATGAAAGACGAAGTGAATGAAGGAAAGAAAGTATAAAATACAATGTGTATGAATGCTGTATGCAAACCAATAGAAAACAAAAAATTTTTAAAATTGGACTCTGGTGGCCTAATGGCAAGAAGCTATACTGTAATCCTGAAAGCATGTGTTTTGAGGCCTGCAGCTTCTCCACTGGAGAAGAATGAGCATTACCATTAACTGCATCTGAAAACTCACTGGAGGGTCAGCTGTGGGGTCAGTTCCAACTTGATGGTACATCAGGGCAATAGCAACATTAATTAACTACATTGTTGTTGTGGTTGTTGTTATGTGCCAATAGCGACCCTCCGTACAACAGCCCTAAACTCCGCTCTGTCCTGTGCCAATTGCACTGTCTCCGACACTCCCATCCCAATTATCCCAGTCACTAATCAGTGGTAATTAATGTCATAAAAGAAAATGTCTATCAGTGATGGTATGACAAACTAATATTTTTTGTAACTCTTCAAATAATAATAAAAATAATATTTCTTATATCTCATTCTTGGTCTCTTTTCCTTATAAGAGACTAATTGAATATATGTTAGACCTTCTCTTACTAGTCCA
Source organism: Elephantulus edwardii (assembly GCF_000299155.1). Classification (NCBI taxonomy): domain Eukaryota; kingdom Metazoa; phylum Chordata; class Mammalia; order Macroscelidea; family Macroscelididae; genus Elephantulus; species Elephantulus edwardii. The sequence goes on along the minus strand of NW_006400109.1, from coordinate 1,651,203 downwards.
GATCTTTATTATTCTTATTTTTTTTGTTTTCTCGTTTGTTTTCTATGCTCTTTTTTTTTCAGCACACTGTTGTTTCTTTATTTTGGTTTAATAATTTTGAGATCTCTTCACAAAAGAACTGGTTTCATTTACTTTTGATTTTTCTCCCTCCTGTGGATGAATTAACTGAAGCCTAGAGGAATGAACTAGTGCTACTGAACTGTTTAAATTATGTTTATGTTAATAGTACACTTTTGAGTATCTTTTTCCACGATTAAAAAATCTTTCTGAATTATAAATGTTTTCCTTACATTATTTAACAATGTACTCTGTTTTAAATAAATAAATAAAATTAATTCAAACTTTGGGGGTTTCTCAGCAGCCGTTAATTGTACATTTTGCACTAACTCTGGGTGTTGTGCTTCTTGTAAGATTGCGCTTTGTGCTTCAGTTTGTTACCTTTGTAGACTTATTTAATGAAACCATTCAAATAAACCAAACTTGCTTTTGTTGAGCTGTGCAGTTTCATTTCCAGGAAATTCCCTTTTAAATTCTTATTGACACTGTTGTTAGTACGTAACTTGGCTCCTAACGAGGTGCCTTGTTCTGTTAAGCAACAGTTCTGCCATGAACTAAGATTATGCTACAGGCAAGAGGATAGTGGTATTTTTCCTGAGGAGAGGCAATTGTTGTTAGGTGCTTTCTTTTCTTTTTTTTTT
>NW_006400109.1:1634656-1650005 GCF_000299155.1 Elephantulus edwardii | reverse complement strand
TCCTTCTCCAGCAGAGCATGAAGTAGAGTCTGGGTTTTTTCCCCCCCAGGTGCCTGTCGGGGCCTGGGTTTCAGCTGTCCACACCACAGCAGTGGGCAACGAGCTTAAAGCCCCTGATGGCTCTGGGCGCTGACTCTCACCAGTGGCTATGGATGAAGTCACAGGCGATTTTCAGCCAGCTCCGGTTTCTACGCTTTTTATCTATACGGGTCATTCTGGATTATTTTGGCTTTGTTCCAGTTTACTGATTCCCTTCTCAAGCTGGTGTTAAATTTACATATTATACTTTTTTTTTTTTCTTAACAGGTGGAATTACTTTATTTAAGTCTTTCTATCCTACAGTTAACTTCTATGAGGCATCTCTCTTTCTCACAGACTGTACAGGGTTGTTAGTTAAACAGATAATTTGATGGCACCAACATCACAGCCTCCAGCATGTCTTTAATCAAGGTAGTTGTCTCCTTCTGTCCACCAGGAATCTTTTATTCCATCAAATTAACAACCTGAGTGGCTCAGGCATTTATTTTTTATATATACTTTTATTTTTTTCACTAGTTTATTTACAAAATTCCAATACTAATTTAAACATATTTTAAGCCCATTTGCTATACATTTAATGTATATAATTTTGTTCATTTCTTTCATAAAAATATTTTGAGTCACATTTTATAGTATCACTCTGATTAGCATTTTCAAATTTGGTTTGAAATTAATCATCTTAAATGTGGTAGTGCTGGTGGTATACTGTGGAGTTTTCAGAGGAAGTTAATCACCCAGGAAGAAATAGCCCATCTTTCTCCTGCAGAGCAGCTAGTAGATTTGAACTTAAAATCTTTGGATTGGCAGTACAATTCCTTAACACTAAACAACTAGAACAGAATTCTGAGATATATCTTGATTTTGTTAAATAAAGTATTTAGATTTACGAATTAAGAATTATGACATTTTGGGTCTTCTGAACATATTTTTGCTCTGGAATGTCATTGTTATTCCCACTGCAGGTTAAATTTCTCCTCTTTGTGGTTAATTTTGGTTGTGTACGACTCAACAGTACTTAACAACAACAACCTAGAGAGAGCTCAGTTGGTCTAGTGGACAGAAAGTGATCCTACCAAACCAAAGGTGGTAACTCTAATCCGCAGCTCTCAGACCTATTTTTAATTGGTTTTGGTCAAACATTATTCTAAGTGGTATAGCCCTGGTCTGTCCACTTGCTGTACAGAGGTAACTCATGGTTGCTGTGAAGCTGAACCCTGTGATACTGATGTGTCAAATGCGGTAACGGTTACCTATCATGGACAGCGTTTGGTGAAGCTCCCCAATTAAAAAAAAGCTTGGAAGTAGGAGTGGCATCCACTTCTAAAATACCTTGCCTCAGGAAACCCTATGAACCTGGAGAAATGATGAAAGTTATATAAGTGTCCAGATCTTTCATTCATAGGATCACTACGAGTTGCCTACAACTTGACGGCACTTAATAACAACAACAACAACAGCAGTGGATATTACGCAGGTGGATTTTAGCCAGGTGGATATTAACGAGGTGGATTGACAAGGTGACTGCTGCCATTGGCTCTTGTGTGTCAGGAGTGTGCAGATGGCACAGGACAGGACTGGGTTCAGATCTTGTGTTCATAGGGTCACTAAGAGTCAGACTCAACATGAAGGCATATAACAACCACAATAACAACAACTATAGATATTTTATTTGAAATAAGGATTATTTATAAGAATGATTTTAAGCCTAAAATATATCTTTTCCTAGAGAGATTCATTACCATTTATTTCACTGCTAGTTTTTTTCAGAATAAAATATTCCTAAATTTCTCTCTTAAGACAGACCTCCTCTGACCTGATCTCTCTCTCTCTCTGTCATTTGCTACTGAGACAATACTTCTTAAGATGGGAAACTATTTCCTTCTAGCTCTGCAAATTCATCTAATTCAAACTAATTCAGTTTCTCCATTTCTATTGACAAATATCCGAAGGCAAAAGAAGTCCCAAGTATAAGGCCCATTAATCTATTTCTTTGTTCCTTAGAATATCAACTTGCTAATTCTTCACTATCACGTTAAATCTTGTGAGAAAAGAAAAAAATATTCCTTCTAAGTTTTTTTTTGTTGTCAATAACAGGATTTGTCTGTTGTGATAAAATCATAATTCTAAAGGATAAAAAAGTGATAGGGAATGGCAAAGGACACACTGACAAAGAAGATTAATCAGAACTGGCTTTGACAAGCACTGTGGCATTTGGACAAGAACAAACTGGGAGGAGGGTAGAGAGAATAGTGCAACAATGAATGAATGGAAACCCAAAATCTCTGTAAATGTTTATGAAAATTAATAAAATATAATTATAGAAAAAAATAAAGGATAAAAAAGTAAATAAAAATTAAAAAAAATAGAAATATATAGTTTAATAAACAAAACACCATAAACAATATTTACAAATTATTATCCTAGTGTTATATGATATGAAAAAAGAATGGGTATGTGAGAGCAATTTTTCCAAAACAACTGTATTTGAAGTAAAAAAAAATAAAAATAGTGGAATTATAGTACTTTGTGTTTTCTTCTAGATACTTTTTCTAAAAAAGAAATTTTCTAAAATAAACAACTGTTAACTTTCAAATAAAAAGTGGATTATTTAAAGGGAGCTCTGGTGGCCTGGTGGCAAGAAGCTGCACTGCAATCCCAGATGTATGCGGTTTGAATCCACCAGGTCCTCTATTGGAGAAGGAGTGGCAATTTCCTCCTATACCAGTCAGATCCGATTTGACGGTACACTCTTACACACAATTAATAAAATTTAAAAAAAAATTTTTTTTCAAATGGGTTATTAGGGTCTGCAGCTCTGAGCGGGTCCTTTGGGCTGCGCAGGACAAGCTAAGACAGCAGCCAGACACCAGGAATGTCCTGACACCGTTCCTGGAAGCGTCCCTGAGTAGACACCTTGCCCCAGGAAGCAGCCGCCAGCCCTGGGGACCCTGGGCTTCAACCCTGCTGTGCCCTCCCAAGTCTTGGTCGCGATCTGAACAGGCTGTCACTCTCCTCTATTAGGACCTGAAATATGGCATCTAGACAAGGTCCTGGCCCTCCCGGGCAGGGCTGTGAAGACCCTGCTCCATCCTCCACATCAGAGGAACAGGTAGCCCAGGACACAGGGCAAGTTTTCCAAAAACACGTCTGTTAACCACCATCATCAGGAACAGGAGGCTGAAGGGGAGGCCACCTCCGCTGGCCCAGTGGTGATCTCCTTGCCCCATGAGCCAAGCAGTGTCATCGGCGCAGGTGGGCCCGCGCAGCTCACCATCTTTGGGGGGTAACATCAACCAGCCCTACGATGCAGAGTTCCAGAACACGGTGCATGCAGCACTTGCAGCCGACACCACAGAACGCTTATCAAGATTGGGTTGAGCCTATCTGAATGCGGCCATCATCTGGGGCCCTGTGGTGGTTCTCCTGGGCTTTGGCTATCGCCTGGCCCTGCATGACTACCAGCACGGCCTGGCCCAGGCGACCTGCTTCGTCGGCGACTTCAGGCTACATCTCCACATTGTCCAGTGGATCTTTCAGAGGGGCGGTTGGGTGGCAGCCCTGAACTTGGGCAATGGCCCCTTCGTGAACGTGGTGATTAAGTTCTGGCTGTGGTTCTCTTGGGCTTGTTCGTGATACGGAAATTCTGGGGTCCCATTTGAGACTCCTGCCTGGACTTCAAGCCTTCTTCCCTCCCATTCCTTTCCCTCCACTGCAGGGACCAACCCTCAAGAGTACAGAAACTTTAGCAAGTGGACACTTTAATTCCGACCACAGTCCACTTCCGTCAGGCTGCAGGGAGGCCTCAACATTGCATGGTGCTAATGAGCTCCTTTTTTTGGCCCCTTCTTTTCTGAATGGGGGATGCAGCCTCGCCCTCAGCTCTTTGGGATCCCCTCAGTTGTGTCTGCTGGGCTCTGGGGAGAGTAATCCTCTGGAGAGCCACTTCTTGCTAGGAAGTTTTTAATGGTTTTGGCATTTTATGGAACCCTTGGGAAACACCCTTGACCCCACACATTTTGTCAATGGGGATCAACAGGCCTGCCCTGTGTCCCCAGGATTTAGCTTGTTCTGGAAGGTCAAAGTTTGAGAACTGGGAGTAGAGCTCAGCCCTGGCGCACCCTGTACATCACAGACTTGACCTGTGGTCCAGTTTGGCTCTCAAAGGCCCCGCCCGACACTGCCTTTTTGGCTACACTCAGGGATTGAGGGCCTGGGGTCACGTGAGGAAACGGTGTAGGCAAAAGCTATCTTATTTATCAAAACTCCAACTCACATTCTGATTTTTTTTCTCCCCTTCCCTTCACCTTAAACCCCTGTTCTCTAGCCATTACCTGCTGTTGAATGCCTGTGCCCCTCTCACGCCTCCATGTAAAGAAGGCTGGGGCTAGTGGGATGCTATAGTCTCCTGGCCCAACTGCAAGGATTCAGGATTACGGTTTATTATCATCAGGAAAAAGGAGGGAACTCATCTTGAGGTTTCTAAGTGAGATAAGGGTTAGAAACACCACTGAGAACCCCAGAATTTACCCTCTTCTCCCTCAGGGCCTGGGCACAGTGTAATTGGGATAGGCATGGGGGAACTGTGAATACTTGGATTCTATCCTCTCACTCACTCCTTATTCCCTTTCCCCCAGGTTTCACCTTCCTTGACCCTTCTTGGGCATGTGTTTGGGGCATCTTATCTACTTTGACATCCTAGGAGTTGGGAGTAAGTTCTTGATTAGGCTAAATGCATGGGGGGACAGATGAACCCTCACCCTCCGAGTGTGTTTGAAAATAAACCTTGCAATCCCCTTAAAAAAAAAGCACATTATTCAAGGGAAAACACATAGACCTGAGTTCTAATTCCAATGTTGTTTGTGGTTGCTGTTGTGTACCATTGAATTGGAACCACCAACTCATAACTGACTCTCCAGTGAGTTTTGAGAAGCAATAAATAGCACGGTAGTAAACGTCTATCTTTCTCCCATGAAGGAGCTGGTAGATTTGAACCATGTGCCTTTAAAGCTGGCAGCACAACTTCTTATCACCAAACCATCAGGGTTTTATAATTCCAATAACATGACTAAATCTATGTGATCTTTGACAATTCAACATTTATTTTCTAAATTAAAATAAGAAATACAAAATAGATGAGCATGAGTGTACAAGTCTCTGTGTCTCAGTTCTCATTTTCTTGGGGAATATTACAAGCAGTGGAGTAGCTGGGTCACATGGAATTTCTATGTTCAGCTTTCTGAGGAAGTGCCAAAATGCCTTCCAGAATGGTTGTACCATTTTAAAATCCCACCAACAATGTATAAGCGTTCCTTTCTCAACGCATCCTCTCCAACATTTATTACTTGCTGTCCTCTTAAACTTTACCACTGCTACTGAAGTGAAATGGTACCTCCTTGTGATTTTTATTTGCATCTCTTTTATTGCCATTGATTTCTTCATGTGAGCATTGAGTATTTCTTCATGTGTCTGTTGACCATCAGAATATCTTCCTCTGTGAAAATTCTTTCCATGTCTTTTGCCCCTTTTGTAACTGTGCAATCAGTCTTTTTATGTTGAGACCCTGTAAGGTTCTGTAAACTTTTGATATGAAACCCTTGTCTGAAATGGTATTTCCAAAAGGTGACTTGTACACCAATGCTCATAGCTGTGTTTTCACCATCACAAGGACATGGAAACAGCCCAAATGTTCACCCGCAATGAAATGAATTGAGAAATTATGTTATGGTACATTCACATGCTGGAGTACTATACAGCATGCAGGAGCAATGATTTTGTAAACCACTGCCTTATTTGGGAGGAACTGGAGAGCGTTATGCTAAATGAATTAACTCAGTCCTATAAGGTCAAATACTGCATAGGACCATTATTGTAGAAATAGATAACTAGTAAAACAGGTATGAGGATCTAAAGGAGGGAGACTGGGAGCAGAGAGAAGAGGACTGGAGGGTTATCATATGGTCATAATATATGATTGGTGAAAGAAAAGGTAGGTTAAGGAAATGGGAGAAAGATCTAGTGTGAAAAACAATGTATGTGAACTTTGTATGGAAACTAGTAGAAAATACCAATTTTACTTAAAAAAAATAGATGGACATGGGGAGCTCTGGTGGCCTAGTGGCAAGGAGCTGCAACTACAATCCCAGAGGTGCATGGTTTGAGTCCACCAGATGCTCTGCCGTGAAGGAGGGGCAATCTCCTCCTGTACCAGGAGGATCTGATTTGACGGTACACTCACACAAAAATAATAAAATAAAATTTAAAAAAGAAACAAAAACCTTTAAAAAAAAGAAGAATGACAATTCTAAAAAAATAAATATATGGACATCAAAATCTCTTGTAGCTGAACATTAAAAACTCAGGCCAAACTAGATATAAAAATTAATGCAGAAAATACAACTATTAAATTCTTGGCTTATAACCAAATGCCACTTGAACATATCTGGTGGCTTGATGGGAGAAAAATTTGGTGACATGTCTTTGTAAGAATTATAGAAGACACTTTAGGGAAATTTTACTCTGTCACATGGAGTTATCATGAGTCAGAATCTACTCAATAATAATGCCAACAATACTATTAAGAGTGTGATACTTAAGCTATGAATAAAAAAAGGACAAATGTCATTAAAGACATACTAGTGACTGAGCTTTTAAGTCCTGGTCACACCTATTGTTTTTATTGGGTTCTGTTGGATGGACTCTGAATCACAGGGACTCTGTGAGCCAAAGGAACCACTGTCCAGTTCTGTGTTATCCTCACAATTCCTACTGTGCTTGAATCCATTGTTGTCAATCTCTCTCAGTGAGGATGAGAAGCATAAATGTCTATAGTAAAGCATGATTTAGCTTACAGTACAGATCAATTTAATACTAAAAAGCCCTTTAGAATGATTAGGTAAGATAAGGCATCTTTCAAACATTCTTGTTGGAGGACAGTCCAGTAATACTATGCTGAAAGTAAAGACTTCTCATTACTGGGCATATGTTCCTCCTGATTGTAACTAATGATAATGTTCCATAGGTTATTTTATATAGAATAGAAAACACATTCCTTAGCCCACTAATCTTCCAAATTCATCTCTCGACTCTTACCAACACTGATAACTCCTCTGAAAACTGCAGTTCAGTCACAGCAAACTTAAGACTTTTAGACATGGTGATGTTCTTGCATATTCTTATACTTTTACATCACTTTTCGGTCAGAATATCTACCAGTCAGTCTCTACCCTTGCCAACAATTTAAACACATGATTGTTTATCCAGGCTCCTTGGGGAGAAATGCATATTTTACCTTCTATGGCATTTTGTGCATGATCTGTGTGGTAGCTTTTTTATTAATTACGTATCTTTGACCCTTTGTGGAATCTGAACTCCATGTGGACAAGACCTTCAACAACTATACTTTATTTTCCATGATATCTGATATATACTAGAAATACAACAAAATTTTAATGATGTTTCATGAGTAAATAACTGCATGAAGCAATATAACTTTTAAAGGAAAGTCTATTCATGACTAAGTACAAAGCTTCAATCTTTTATAAATCTGTGACCAAAAAAAAAAAAGAATATGAGAATATGCATTTAAGTTAAATTTGGAAAGAATTTTGACCTTGTCATAATATCTGAAGTTTGATTTTGTTTGTCTGTTTTATAAAATGTTGGTCTGAGGAAGATTGAAAATCATCATTAACAAACATGACTCTTCACCCATAAGAGTCTGCAAAGTTTTGTTTTGATGATGTGTTCAGTACACTTTCAATCCAATGAAAAGTCAATCCACTGGAAATGACATTTAATAATTGAATTACTTGCTTTTAAGTTGCTTTCTTTTATTAAGAAAGCAATTGTGGAATGGTATATATGTCTTACATGTTACTCTGGAGAATGACTATGCATCATGTTTTACTCCATTACAATTATTAATGGAAATATCTGTTTCTCTTTATTTTGAGTCTTCACATCAGCAAGTGAAGGTCTTTCATTGGGTGGATGTTTCACTCCATCTGCATCACAATAGTAGAGTCTCCACTGAGAAGACTCCCTCTCCAGCTGTGTTTGGAGGTGACTTCCACCTGAGGGGCTCAATTTCTGACACTAAATCCAGCAACATTCTTCCATTTTCCTTGTTTTCAAAGACTTGTTACTTCACAAGTAGATAGTCAGTCATGTTTCTTAGTCTGACCTAGTCTGGGTATTTGACTAAAACCTGTTTATCATGGTTAACCCTGCTGATATTCGAAACAACAGTGAGAGATCTTCAAACGGTGGCCACAGTATGACAAATTGGCAGACAAGTGATGTCTAAGAGCTCTCCAAACTTCCAAAGAACAAGAATGTCAATTTAAAGGTCACGATATACCTGATCCAAGCCATGATATTTCCTATCATTTCCTATGTGTCTGAAAGTTGAACAATGTATAAGAAGGACAAAAAGAAGAGATGCTTTTTGAGTTGTGGTGGTTGGAAAAAGTAGGGAATATACCATGGACTAGCAAAGATCAAACAAATCTGTGCTGATGGAAGTTCAACCAGAATTCTACTTAGAGGCAATGATGGTGAGATCTAGTCTCACTTGGGGCATGTTTCCAGAAGAAACCAGTCCTTGGAGAGAGAAAATATGATAGAAAGGATAGTGAAAAGGAAGAAGTCCCTCAGTGAGATGGGTTAACACAATGTACTTGAAAAAGACAGAAATGATGAGGATGGCACAGTATAGGGAAGATTTGAGATCTGTTGTTCATAAGGTCACTATGAATTGTAGTCAACATAATGGCACCTAACATCACCAATAATCTTAATTACACAGATGGTTGCTCGCATAGAACACATGTAAAAATCTTTATTTAGTGTCGAGGCCTGGTGTATCATTAGGAAGGATAACAATAAAGTTTCAGTACATGTGGGATTTGGGACAAAAGAGTATATTGTGTCTCTATATCCATGATTTCACCAAGTTGTGCCAAGAAATCTGGAGGGCAACCACTTGGCCAACTGACTGGAAAAGATCTATATTTGTTCCCATTCCAAAGAAAGGTGACCCAACTGAGTGTGGAAACTACAGAACAGTGTCATTGATTTCACATGCAAGCAAGATTCTACTGAAGATTATCCAAAAACTATTAGAACAGCACATCAGCAGAGAATTGCCGGAAGTCCAGGCTGGTTTAGAAGGGGTCGTGGTACTAGGGATATTGTTGCTGATGTTAGATGGATCTTGGCTGAAAGCAGAGAATACCAGAAGACTGTCTATCTGTGTTTCATTGATTATGCAAAGGCATTTGACTGTGTGGATTATAACAAACTGTGGCTGACTCTGAGAAGAATGGGAATCCCAGAACATTTAATTGTGCTAATGTGAAACCCATACTTGGACCAAGAGGCAGTAGTCAGAACAGAGCAGGGTAACACTGCATGGTTCAAAATTGGGAAGGGTGTGCGCCAGGGTTGCATCCTGTCTCCATACCTTTTCAACATGTATGCAGAGCAGATTATCTGAGACGCTGGGCTTTATGAGGAGAATTGTGGCATCAGGATTGGTGGAAGATCTATTAACAATCTGCGTTATGCAGATGACACAACCCTGCTTGCCGAAACTGAGGAAGACCTCATGCACTTGCTGCGAAGGGTCAAGGACTGCAGCCTTCAGTATGGACTGAGGCTCAATGTCAAGAAGACAAAGATTCTCACCACTGGACCAATTGGCAGCATCAGGATGGATGGCGAAGAGATTGAGATTGTTCACAGCTTCAGTTTGCTCGGCTCCACAGTCAACACTCTTGGTACCAGCAGTCAGGAAATCAAAAAGCTTATCGCGATGGGAAAGTCTGCTGTGAGGGACCTCTCTAAAGTATTCAAGAGCAACGGTGTCTCTCTGGAGACTAAGGTGTGTCTGATACAGGCCATGGTCTTTGCAATTGCTTGTTATGCATCAGAGAGTTGGACAATGACTAGGGAGGACAGAAGGAGAGTTGATGCCTTTGAGCTGTGGTGCTGGAGAAGAGTACTGAATGTCCCATGGGCTGCCAGGAAAACAAACAGATTCATCTTGGAGAGGATTAAACCAAGCTACTCCTTGGAGGCAAGGATTCTGGGGCTTCGTCTGACATATTTTGGACATGTTGCCAGGAGGGACGGGTCCTTGGAGAGGGACATCATGCTTGGGAGGGTGGAGAGACAGGGCAGGAGGGGAAGACCCTCTATGAGATGGATTGATTCGGTGACTGGGGTACTCGGGATGGGTGTGTCAGAGGCAATGCGGTTGGCGCAGGACAGAGCAGGGTTTAGGGCTGTTGTGCATAGGGTCGCTATGAGTCGCAAATGACTCGACGGCACATAACAACAACAACAACAACAACAACATATCCATGATTTATACCTGGACCACTAGCCAGTCAATTTGAAGTTCCAAGGTCTAGAGTAATCTCTGAGTTCACATAAGTTGTCTTAAACCCAGCTGCTTGAGGACTGCCATACAGAGAGAAATGACAACATCTGGAGTCAGTCGGAAATGGTGGCACATCTCTATCTTTCCTTTGGAACATTCCTGGTAATACAACTTTGCAATTCTCCTCACCAAGAGATGGAGTTGTTCTTTAGTCCCCTTGAATTTAGACTGACCTTTCTATTCTATTTGACCAACAGAATACGGCAGAGTTGGTATTATGCATGTTTGAATGCTGGACAAAAGTGCCTCACCCATGGATACCCACTCCTCTGACGCTGTCAGCTACTATATGAACAAGTCCAGGCTAGACAAAAGGATTGTGACATAAGGAGCCAAAAGAAGCTGCACCAAAGGACCCATTCAAGACCAATAGGCCCTGGACAGTTTTCAAGTAAAGTAAGAGCTCAAACAGTATCAGCAAACTGCAGGCACTTTAGTCAACCCCAGTAAGATTACTTCAAATAGATATTCCCCCAACTCTTGAGCTATGATAATTTTTTTCATCTTAAATGTGAAGATTTGAGTTACGCAAATATTCTGTAGCTTTTTCTAATTGACACCATTCAGATCCCAGAAAGGATTTTTAAATGCAGAATGCAAAAATATTAATGTATTAGTTTCCCACAGATGTAAATACTTGGGTGGAACTGAGATTTTTCTAATAGAACATACATTAAAGGCTGCACACTCACCAGTTTTACCCTAAAACATTTAAAGAAATGTGACCACCCAGTTTAGAAAACAACCACCTGTTGTTTTTGCTGTCACTAGGCCATCAAATTCTATTCAAATTCAAACTTAGGAAAATCTTATCTCATGACAGAAGAGTTGAAGGCTGTTTCCCACAGATATCAAAACCCTTTCTAAACACAGTTTTAAATAACAACTTTCACCTGAGTCATATTCTGATGTTGCGTATGTTTTGTGGAGATTTCGGTTTTGCCTACAAACTAATGAGATATTCTCATAAATCAAGAGCCAGATGGCTTATTGGGTGGTTGCGGCATTTTAAACTACGTGCTAATAAAAAAGTTAAGGAAGATAAAAGAAACAGTTAAGTATTTAATGTAAATCCTAACCATTGTTTCCATTTCTTGGAAAAACTCCTAGCATAATAAATGAAACAAACATTTCCATCTCAAAAACATTTATTATTTCCACATGGTGTGCGTGTGTGTGTGTGTTTGTGTGTGTGTGTGTGTAGGATGTGTGATTATGTTTGCTTTCAAATGAGAAATGCTTTAAATCTCACACACAGAGTCATTTCTCTTTCATCAGGGGTCCTGTCAGCTCAGATTTTTCTCACGGAAATTGGAGAGACGCAAAGCAACTCTACCACTGTGTTCCTTGGAGAGTTAAGGTCATGTCTTTGGTACTTTCAGAGTTTCTTTTCTTTTTTTAAGCCACGAAGGAATGTGTCTGATGCAGAAGGCTTCCCTGTCTTTGCTTATCCATCTCCTTTTCTTGCTATTTCTCAGATTTCCTTAGTCCATCAAGAATCCTTCTCTTGCCCCAGTGATGTTTACCCACCTATAACCTATCTGAGCAAACAATGTCTTTCTGAGAATTACCAGGAGGAATGGTATAACCTCACATCTCCATCTCCCAGTAAAAAGATCTAAGGCCCATCACTCTGTAACCACTCTGCAGCCCAAGAGCCCTGGCTTTGAGTTACACAAGCTTTCATTCCCAGGCTGGCTTTGTGATCTCGGAAAGCTTCCTCAAGTCTAAGTTTCTTTACCTGACAAAGGCTGAAACAATGCCAGCATAAAAAGATTGGTCTAGGAATTAAAAATAACATTTTAAGCTAACAATGGAACTTACTAACCAGTAACTGTAATCGCTGTTTGTTGTTATCAGGTGCCATTGTCTACCACTCCTCAAAGCCCACTGACAGTCTGAACTTTGCCCTATCATGTGCTTTCACCACATCTCTGTCATTCTCAAGCCCACTTTGTGATCACGATCACTGTGCTAATTCATCTTAGAGAGAGTCTCCCTCTCTTTCACTGACCTACCTTTTCTAGCATGATGTCTGTTAACAAACCAAGTAGCTGCTGTGGCGAAGATTATGACTGACTGACCCAGTGACTATTAGAGTCACTGGGACTATCCATCTTGTGAAGGATCTTTCTCTCTTCCTCTAGCTCTCCACCTTTCTCAATATGATTTCTTTATGCAGGAACTGGACCCTCCTGTTCTTTTTCTAAGGGCTTGGACCCTTCAGTATAAGAGACAATGTTTTACCACCTTTGCCCCTCAGGAGCATTGTGATTTTACCTCCTCTAGGAACAGAAGATTTTGAAGGGCAGTGCATGAAGACAAAGCAAAATATTATAATGAAATGTGCTGGAGTCAGAAAATGAAAAGGGTCGAACTCGCTCAGCATTTCTTAAGCTGAAAGAATTGAAGAACAAATTCAAGTCACGAGTTACACTACTTAAGGATGCATTGGGCTGAATATTAAATGATCCAAGAAGAATTAAAAGAAAATTGAAGGAGTATGCAAAGTCACTGTACCAAAAGGAATTGGCTGACACAGAAGAATTTCATGAAGCAACATATGAGCAAGTGCCTGTGGTGATGAAAGAAGTTCAAGCTGGTCTGAAAGCATTGGTGAAAAAAACAAAGCTGCAGAAATTGACAGCATACCAATTGACATATTTCCACAAAAAGATGCTGCCCTGAATGCACTCACTAAGTTTTGCCAAGAAATCTGAAAGAAAGCCAGCTGGCCAATTGACTGGAAGAGATCTATAATTTTTCCCATTCCAAAGAAAGTGACCTGACGGAGTGTGGAAATTATCAAACAATATAATTAATATATAATATAATTAATATCACATGCAAGCAAGATTCTGCTGAAAATTATCCAAAAACAACTGGAGCAGTACATCAATAGAGAACTGCCAGACATGCAGATTGGGTTTAGAAGGGGTCATCGTACTAGGAATATTATGTCTATTGATAGATGGATCTTGGCTGAAAACAGAGAGTACCAGAGGGCTGTCTATCTGTGTTTCATTGACTACACAAAGGCATTGGGCTGTGTGGATCACAAGGAACTGTGGCTGACTCTGAGAAGAATGTGAATCTCAGAACACTTGACTATACTTATGTGAAACCTATACATGGACCAGGAGGTAGTTGTCAAAACAGAGCAAGGAGACACTGCATGGTTCAAAATAGGAAAGGGTGTACACCAAGGATGTATTCTGTCTCCATACCTTTTCAATCTATATGCAGAAAAGATCATCTGGGAGGCTGGGCTGTATAAGAAGAAATGTGGCATCTAGATTGGAGGAAGATTCATCAACAACCTGTATTATTCAGGTGACACAACCCTGCCTGCTGAAACTGAAGGAGACCTGAAATGCTTGCTGCAGAAAGTCAAAGACTACAGTCTTCAATATGGATTGAAACTCAACATCAGAAATCAAGGATTCTCACCACTGCAATGACTGGCAGCATCATGATAGATGGTGAAGAGACAGAGATTGAGATTGTTAACAGTTTTAGTTTGCTTGGCTCCACAATCAACACTCTTGGCACCTGAAGCCAAGAAATCAAGAGATGAATTGTATTGGGAAAGGCAACTGTCAGGGATCTCTCCAGAGTACTGAAGAGCAATGAGGTCAGCTGGGATACTAAGATGCACCTGATTCAGGCCATAATCTTCACAATTGCTTGCTATGCTTCAGAAAGCTGGACAATGACTAGGGATGATAGAAAGAGAATTGATACCTTTGAGCACTGGCATTGGAGAAGAGTGTTGAATATATCATGGACTGCCAGGAGAACAAACAGGTTCATCCTAGAGAGTGTGAAGCCAGGCTGCTCCTTGGAGGCAAGGATTCTGAGGCTTTGCCTGACATACTTTGGACATGTTGCAAGGAGAGACTGGTCCTTGGAGAGAGATATCATACTTGGAAGGGTGGAGGGATAGAGAAAGAGAGGTAGACCATTGATGAGATGAATTGATATTGGGGCAATGAATTGATTACTGCGGCAATGAAGGTAGATGTGTCAGAGATGAGAAAGTTGGCACAGGGTAGAGCATGTTTCAGGGCTGTTGTACAAAGGGTCTCCAAAGGGTCTCTATGAGTCACAAACGACTCAACAGCACATAACAACAACAAGAGGACAGATTTGTTAGTTATTTTAGCTATTTGTGGTATATTCAATATTCTTCTCCAACATCCTAATTCAGAGGCACCGATTTTTCCCATCATCCTTATTCACTTTCTAATTTTCAGATGCAGAGGAAGTAATTTAGAATGCCATGACTTGGATCAGATGCATCTACATCTTTAAACTGATATTGACTGCAATGTTCTAAATTTGCTTTGAGTGTGTAGTTTTTATACAGCAAAATCCATCCTCCTCAGAACAGTCCTGAATTTTTGAAAATGTATAATTAAGACACACAGCAGTTCATCACCCCTCAATTTTCCTTAGCATCCCTTTGTAGTCAAATTCCTGCCCCCTCATTCACTTACCCCATAACCCCAAACCCCTACTCACCACACACACACACACACACACACACACACACACACACACACACAGAGTTCCTACCAACCACTGACATTTTATATTATTGTAGTTATGTTTTTTCTAGAATATCATCGAGACAACATCAAACAGTATGCATTTCTTTGCTATGGGTTCTAATTTACCAAGCATGCAGCATTTATGATTCTTCACACTGTTATGCATATCAATCATTTTTTTACTGCTGAATAGGATTCTGTTAGATGGATCTTGCCTGAAAGCAGGGAATACCAGAGGAATGTCTATCTGTGTTTCATTGACTATGCAAAGGCATTTGACTGTGTAGATCATAACAAACTGTGGCTGACTCTG
>NW_006400109.1:1621641-1633646 GCF_000299155.1 Elephantulus edwardii | reverse complement strand
AACAACAACAACAACAACAACAACAGGATTCTATTGAATATGCCACAGTGTATGTCATAATTCATTAGTTGAAATACATCTGGGTTATTTCCAGTTCTTTTGCTGACTATATACAAACTTACTATAAACAATTACACATATAATTTTGTGTGCTTATAAATCCTCATTCCTCTTGTATAATTATCTAGGTGTCAAAGTATTAGACATACTATAAGTGCATGTTTAACTTTATAAGAAAATGACAAAGGGCTTCTTAAATCTTATACCATTCTGTATATTCCCATCACTATTGTACAAGTAGCCCAGTTGCTGGCATGGCTAATTTTATAATAATAACTACCATGATGGTGATGATTTTAGCTTTTATAACAGTTTTTAAGGTATAGTTCTTCATAATTGTAATTTTCTTTTGCCTACTGACTATGGCACAGTCTACAAGTAGTTAATCCAAATAGAAATCTACTCCAGATGTTCAAATCTACCAAAGGCTCTGAAGAATAAAGAATGATCTCTTTCCTTGGTTCTTACAGCCTAAGAAATGCAATGGAGGCCTGGCTATGAGTCAGTTCTGACTCCACACCAATGAGTCTTAGATTGGTTGACTATGATGTTGAAAACTTATTGGGTCCCATGTGATGTTCGTCCATCTCCCTTCTTTAAAGAATTCTATACTTTACTTATTACTTACATAATTACAAATATGTCATATATCTTCTTTGATGAGGTGTGTGTCCAGATTTTTTGTTCATCTTTTTTTTTTTAAATCTTATTCTGGAATTTGAAGCACTGTTTACTTATTCTGGCTACAATTATTTATAGATATATGCTATGCAAATATTTTCTACTAAGCTAGAGTTTGTATTTTATTTTATTAAATGTTTAAAGTATTTTAATATTTTTATTAAATCTAATTACTTATTACACAGATGACACAACCCTGCTTGCTGAAACTAAGGATGACCTGAAGTGCTTGCTGCAGAGGATCAAGGACTGCAGCCTTCAATATAGATTGAAGGTCAACATCAAGAAAACAAAGATTCTCACCACTAGGCCAACTGGCAGCATCATGATAGATGATGAAGAGATTGAGATTATTAACAGCATCAGTTTGTTTGGCCCCAAAATAAACACTCTTGATACCAGCAGACAGGAGATGAAAAACCAAATTGCACTGGGAAAGTTTGCTGTCAGATACCTCTGGAAAATACTGAACAGCAATAATGTCAGTCTGGAAACTAAAGTGCTCCTGATTTAGGCCATGGTCTTTGCAGTTACTTGCTATGCATCAGAGAGCTGGACAATGACTAGGGATGATAGAAGGAGAATTTATGTCTTTGAGCTGTGGTGCTGGAGAAGAGTACTGAATATACCATGGACTGTCAGGAGAACAGTTTCATCCAAGAGAGGGTGAAACCAGGTTGCTTCTTGGAGGCAAGGATTCTGAAGCTTTTTCTGTCATACTTTGGACATGTTGCAAGCAGGGACCAGTCAGTCCTTGGAGAGGGAAGACATGTTGGGAAGGGTGGAGGGACAGTGTAAGAGAGGAATACGGTTTGATTCAGTGACTGGGGTAATGGTGCTAGATGTGTGAGAGATGATAAAATTGGCAAAGGGTAGAACAGGGTATAGGGCTGTTGTACATAGGGTTGCTATGAGTTGCAAGCGATTGGAGAGTGCATAACAACAACAACCACAACAACTATTTATTATTTGTTCTTTTCTTGATTATTCATTGATGATACTCATTTAAATTTGATTCTTGATTGTTATTAATACTTATTTGAAGTTAATTTATTCTATGTGGTACACTGGACAAATTAGTTTTCTTTTCCTGCCGGACATTTTATTGCCACCATCATTGTCAGGAACCCAGATGACTGAGATAAGGTGTTACCTAACTGAAGTTGGTATCCCAGAAAAGTAAACAAGTCACTCTGCACAGCTGATGCTCAGAACTGTGGTGCAAGGAGCCTTCACTTGCAAGACGGCAGGGAGCTGTTCCTGTGTACTGGAAGGAAAATGGTAACGTAAGTTCACTGTCTGAAATACAGATGTTTGGACCTGACTCCAGAAATACAGACAAAAACCTAAGGATGGGCAGCTCAAACATGTATATTGTAAAGAATTAGGGTAAATGAGGAAGTCAGCTACTGATTAGTTTTGGCATCAAAGGTGATCTTACATACCCTTAAGTCTTTTCCAAAGAAGGTTCAAAACGGATTGAATATACTTGTGAATTGTTTTTGCCTTCTTTAACCTTCGTAGCAATTTGTAGTAAATTTGCTCTATCACCATACTTTTTCCTCAGGGGATTTTAGATAATCAATTTAAAGATCTGTCTGGATCACCATGCCAAAATTTTGTTATTTTCAAGCTGGTGAGTTGGCCAGGAGGTTAGTTAATGAATCACTCACTCAGTGCCCAATAATATGCCAAAAATTACTACAAGCAAGCATCCAGTTTAAACAACGCTCAGCATAGTCCTCGTGTAGTTTAAATTGACTAGGGGAGTTAGACACTGGCAAATAAATAGATTAATCAATATTTAACTGTAAAGCTGGGTAAACCTTAAAAAGAACAGAGAGTTTTCATAGGATTAAGGCAGAATGATTGCAAAAACAGCCATGATTTTCCCCCTCACTGAGTCTATACAACTTTCAACATAACTTTGCCTCTCTTCACAATTCAGAAAACTCACCACTAAATCCACTGTCCTTGAGTCGGTTAGGACTCACAGCCACACTATATGACAGAGAAACCATAGGGTTTCTGAGGCTATAAATCTTTACAGGGACAGGTTGCCTCATCCTTCTCCCATGGCGCAGCTGGTGGGTTCAAATTTATGACCTTTTGGTTAACAACCTAACGCCTAGCTTACTAAATTTATTCCTAATAAGAGGTGGAGCATATCTGCCCTATCCTTTGAATCTGGGCGAGCTTCTGTAACTTAATTTTAGATATAAGTTTCATTCTTTGGCAATGCCACATAAATAAACTCAGAGTATCATACTAACCACGTAAACTGAAGAAGAGGTTCTTAATATGGATTACAGATTTTATAGAGCAAAGATGGTTTATACAAGCTGAAACCATTTTAGGCAAACAAGATCGCCAAGTTAACCCCAGATTTATACGTGAAACACTCCATAAGAACTGCCAACCAAGCCAACCCAGCTGAAAATTACATGCTAACAAAATCAGTGTTTATCATTTTAAGGCACTAGATTTTAGAGTCTTTTTTAGTGGGGGGGGGGAAGCTGTACTGCAATCCTGAAGACACACGGAATCCACTAGAGTATTGAAGAGGAACGATGTCACTCTAGAGACTAAGGTGCACTTGATCCAGGCCATGGTCTTCACAATTACTTGTTATGCATCAGAAAGCTGAACAGTAACTAAGGATGATAGAAGAAGAGTGGATGTCTTTGAGTTGTGATGCTGGAGTACTGAATATACCATGGACTGCCAGGAGAACAAAAAAAGTTCATCCTAGAGAGGGTGAAACCAGGCTGTTCCATGGAGGCAAAGATTCTGAAGCTCCATCTGATAAAATTTGGACATATTACAAGAAGGAACCAGCATTTGGAGAGAGAGTTCATGCTTGGAAGGCTGGAAGGGCAGCACACCCTAGATAAGATGGATTGGCTCATTGACAAGGGTAATGGGGGTAGATGTGTCAGAGACAATGAGGTTGGCTCAAGCTAGAACAGGATTCAGAGTTTGATGGCACATAACAACAACAATCGGCAACAACAATGAGTTTAAATGGAATAGAACTGAAGAGAATGCAATTTTTTAAACTATGAAAATGCAAATAAACTTTGTATGTGGAGAAAAACCTCTCTCCTCCATACAAGGCCCATTTATAGTCCACTTAAAAGTTCATTTCAATATTGCTAATCTGTAAATGTTTTCTATCTCTGTAAATGTTTGCTTTGTTGTACTGTCTCTCTTTAATAGACTTTGCAGTTTTAGGCTTACATAAAAATTATGCAAGAAATAGAGAGGTCTAGCAAGCACTGATAGCCTAGTGATAACCTAGTGGCAACAAACTGCTGTGCAATCCCGAAGGTACACCGTTCGAATCTACCAACTGTTCAATGGGAGAAGGATGGGCAATCTCCTCCCATGTGATTAACTGTCTCTGAAAACACACCAGAAGGTCAGCTGTGGATCAGTTCCGACTTGACGGGACACAGCAACATGAGTTTGGTACGTTAGTATGTAAAATTGCTGAACCATGATTGAAAAATTATTATGTATGTTATCAATAGTAATAATTTTTATAGTTTACAGTTTCATAGGTTTTTACGAATGGATAAAATCATATGTTCATGATTATAACTACATTTTCTCTGTCCTTGAAATCCTCCATCTTCCAACTGGTCATTTCTGCCATTCCTTCTCTCTCTTATTCCCTGATCCTATGTCTGAACTTGAGTATGTCAGGGGAATGTGGATTCTACAAAGTATTAATTAATTAAAATTAGAATTAATAAAGAACAAAAAATACATAAGATTAGTGAACAGAAATGGACTGGTATGGGCTATTTTGAATTAGAACAAGGATAATAATCCACGGTGGAACAAATTATGAATCATACATACACATGGTCAAGTTGAAGCTTGAGAAAATGAAAACAAGTTTACAAAAGCCAAAATACATTAAGAAAAACATTAAGTTATTCTCATATGAATTAAAATAAAATCTCAATAATACATCTGATATATTCAAGACTAATGGCCAGCATTTCTTAAGCTCAAGGAAATGAAGAACAGATTCAAACCTAGAGTTGCTGTAAACAAAGATGCTTTGGGCAGAATATTAAATGATCCAGGAAGTATTAAAAGAAGATGGGAAGAATATACGGAGTCATTAATATAGAAAGGAATTCGCAGATACAGAGGAATTTAAAGAAATAACATATGAGCAAGAGCCTATGGTGATGAAGGAAGAAGTTCAAGCTGCTTTGAAGGAAATAGCAAAAAATAAGGTCCCAGGAATAGATGGTATACCGATTGAAGTATTTCAGATAACAGATGTTGCCCTGGATGTGCTCACCAAGTTGTGCCAAGAAATCTGGAGAACAACCACTTGGCCAACTGACTGAAAGAGATCTGTATTTGTTCCCATTCCAAAGAAAGGCGACCCAACTGAGTGTGGAAACTACAGAACAGTGTCATTGATTTCACATGCAAGCAAGATTCTACTGAAGATCATCCAAAAACGATTAGAACAGCACATCAGCAGAGAACTGCCGGAAGTCCAGGCTGGGTTTAGAAGGGGTCGTGGTACTAGGGATATTGTTGCTGATGTTAGATGGATCTTGGCTGAAAGCAGAGAATACCAGAAGAATGTCTATCTGTGTTTCATTGATTATGCAAAGGCATTTGACTGTGTGGATCATAAGAAACTGTGGCTGACTCTGAGAAGAATGGGAATCCCAGAACATTTAATTGTGCTAATGCGAAACCTGTACTTGGATCAAGAGGCAGTAGTCAGAACAGAGCAGGGCAACACTGCATGGTTCGAAATTGGGAAGGGTGTGCGCCAGGGATGCATCCTGTCTCCATACCTTTTCAACATGTATGCAGAGCAGATTATCCGAGAGGCTGGGCTCTATGAGGAGAATTGTGGCATCAGGATTGGTGGAAGATCTATTAACAATCTGCTTTATGCAGATGACACAACCCTGCTTGCTGAAACTGAGGAAGACCTCATGCACTTGCTGCGAAGGGTCAAGGACTTCAGCCTTCAGTATGGACTAAGGCTCAATGTCAAGAAGACAAACATTCTTGCCACTGGACCAATTGGCAGCGTCAGGATGGATGATGAAGAGATTGAGATTGTTCACAGCTTCAGTTTGCTCGGCTCCACAGTCAACACTCTTGGTACCCGCAGTCAGGAAATCAAAAAGCTTATCGCGATGGGAAAGTCTGCTGTGAGGGACCTCTCTAAAGTACTCAGGAGCAGCAGTGTCTCTCTGGAGACTAAGGTGCGCCTGATACAGGCCATGGTCTTTGCAATCGCTTGTTATGCATCAGAGAGTTGGACAATGACTAGGGAGGACAGAAGGAGAGTGGATGCTTTTGAGCTGTGGTGCTGGAGAAGGGTACTGAATGTACCCTGGACTGCCAGGAAAACAAACAGATTTATCTTGGAGAGGATTAAACCAAGCTACTCCTTGGAGGCAAGGATTCTGGGGCTTCATGTGACATACTTTGGACATGTTGCCAGGAGGGACGGGTCCTTGGAGAGGGACATCATGCTTGGGAGGATGGAGGGACAGGGCAGGAGGGGAAGACCCTCTATGAGCTGGATTGATTCAGTGACTGGGGTAATCAGGATGGGTGTGTCAGAGGCGGTGCGGTTGACGCACAGGATAGAGCAGGGTTTAGGGCTGTTGTCCATAGGGTCACTATGAGTCGGAAACGACTCGAAGGCACATAACAACAACAACAATGGCCAAAGACCAGATGTGCTGTGGGATGACCTCAAAGACATTACCAATGAAGAAAGCAAAAGGTCATAATAAAGAGAGGAAAGGAAGAAACGACCAGAGTGGAAGTCAGAAGAAATGCAGAAACCTGCATGAAGACATTATAAAGAAGCCAAAATGAAGTAAAGGAGCTGAACAGATAATCTCAAAGGAATACTTAAGAAGAGAAAGCGAAGTATTGGAATGAAATGTACAAAGAGCCGGAGTTAGGAAACCAAAAGGGAGGAACTCATTTGACATTTCTCAAGCTGAAAGAACTGAAGAACAAATTTAAGCCTCGAGTTACAATACTGAAGAATGCCATACTGAAGGAAGCAGGAAGCATCAAAAGAAGATAGAAAGAATGCATAGTTATTGAACCAGAAAGAATTGGTCGATGTTCAATGATTTTGGGAAGTTTATGTGATCAAGAACCAATGGTAAAAAGAAGAAGTCCAATATGCACTAAAAGCATTAGAGAAAAATAAAGCTCTGGGGATTGATAGAATACCAATTAAAATGTTTCAACAAACAGATGCAACCCTGGATATATTAATTTACCTGTAATAAGAAATTCTGAAGCTTGTTGCTTCAATAGTCAGTCATATTTGCACCCGTTCTGAAAAACGGTGGTTTAACAGCACGCAGAAATCATCAAACATCACTGTTAATCATTGTTGTTGTGTACTGTAGAGTGAAACCTAGTCTATAGATGACCCTCCAGCGGGTTTCCAGAGGCAGTTACTCATATGGGAGGAGATTGTCCATCCTTCTCCCACTCATTGTTAATATCACATGAAAAGAAAACATTTCTGAAGATTATCTAAAAAATGGTGAAATCTTTACATTGATAAGGAATGGCTAGAAAATCAATCTGAAGGAAATGTTGAGTGAGGAATATTAATTTTTTATATCAAGTAAATGTTGAATAAAAGCATAAACTACCAGAAAAAAATGTTTACTTGTATTTTATTGATGATGCAAATGCATTAATTGTGTTCATAAGAAGAAATTATAGTTGATGCTGTGAAAAATCAGAATTTCTTGACATTCATCTATATATAACTGTATATAGATCAAGAACCTACAATTTAGGTAGATATTGCATGATTTAAAAATCACTTGATGGTATTCAAAGATTCTAACATTGTATATATTTTATACCTCAACTTAATGAAAACAAAGATCCACATAACTAGATTAATAAGCATCATGACAATAAACAGAGAAAAAGATTGAATTTGTCAAGGTTTTCATTTTCCTTGGGTTAAGAATCAACACACCTGGAAAGAACAGTCAAGAAATTAAATGACGAGATGCACTGGGCAACTCTGCTGTCAAGGGCCTCTTTAAAGTGCTAAAGAGCAAATATGTCCATTTGAAGACTCAGGAACATCTAATTTAAGCATGATATTTGGAATGATTTTTTCCTATGCATGCAATAGTCAGACAATGAATAAAGAAGAACAAGGCATTGTTGATTAGTTTGAATTGCAGAACTGACAAAGAATAGTGAATGTACACTAAACTATAAAAAGAACAAAAAACTATTTATTGGAAGAAGTGCAAAGATATTAGTTCTTAAAAGCAAAGATGGTCAATCTTCATTCATGTGTTCTTAGGCAAGTCCAAGGGACCCATCCCTGGAGAAGAACATCTTGTTAGAAAAATAGTGCCAGTGAAGAAGAGGAAGACCTTCAGGAAAATGTATTGACACAAAGATGACAACAGTGAGATTAAGTAGAGCAGGGACAATGCTTAAAATCTGCTTAAAGATGTGCTTAAATATGACATCACTTCTGAATAGTAGCAGACAACATTTATTCAGAGTCAATATGAGTTGAAACCAATTGGAAGACACCTAACAACAAAGACTGATGATATTGAATATTCTCTGATGTAAAAGTTGTTTATCTGTCTTCTATTCAGTCTACCCTTTTTTACCTTCTTTTAAATAAAAAAAATACCTACTGAAACCTATTTTATTCCTAAAACTAAAAAAAAAAAGTTGTTTATCTGGAAGACACTTATCTTCTTATATTAAGTGTCTGTTAAAATACTGTGGTATTTACTAAAATTATTTCTATTTTTATTAAAATATTTTGAACATTTTTATTTGTTCATTTTTAGAAGATAAATTCTTAATTATTAAATAAATATTAAAATATTTCCTAAATATAAAGTTATTTGAATAGATATTACCCTAAATAGATATGAAAACAAACAGAAAGTATGTGAGAGAATATTAAGTATCATTACTCAATGGTCAGATACAAATTAAAAAGCAAAAATACCTGCTCTTCACTTAAAAGCCTGTGTGCAATATTGCATAATGTTGTTCTTGTTGTTGCTGCTGTTGTTGTTATGAGTCATCCATTATGATGCTGCCATTCGGCCCAGTGGTGAGAATATGTTTTCTTAATGTTGAGCTTCAATCCATATTGAAGGCGGCAGTAGTGTTGTATCATCTGCATAACGCAGATTGTTGATGAGTCTGCCTCCAATCCTGATGCCACATTTCTCCTCATAGAGTCCAGCCTCCTGAATAATCTGTTCTGATATAGATTGAAAAGATATGGAGCTAGGGCACATCCTTGGTGCACACTCTTCCCAATTTTGAACCATGCAGTATTTCCCTGCTCTGTTCTGACAAGTGGCTCTTGGTCCAAGTATAGGTTTTGCATAAGCACAATCAAGTGTTCTGGGATTCCCATTCTTTTCAGAGTCACCCATAGTTTGTTGTTATCTACACAGTCAAATGCCTTTGCATAGTCAATGAAACACAGATAGACATTTCTCTGGTACTCTCTGCTTTCAGTCAAGATACAACTGGATTAGTTGTAACTATAATATCCCTAGTACCAATATATTAAAGAGTGTATTGGTCAGCTGACAGGTCAGCAGTAGAAATCTACCAGGGCACTCTTATAAACCTTTTCAGTCTAAAAAATCCAGTGGAGGGTTGCTACAAGTCAGAATTAGCTCCATAACAATATAAATATGGCATTCCTCTATATTTCATATTTATTGCAATATTTCACATTCATTAAAAAAACTCTAACCAATGATTCTGCACATTATCAACGTACAACTGTCAGTAAAGAATACCCCAGTACAAAATGTGAATAACATCTGCTGTGATGGTTAAGATTAGGAGCCTTTGGCTAGGTCATGATTCTAAGTGGCATTTGTGCAATGAGAAGGAAAGATCATCCTGCCTTTTGTGACCTGGCAAGGAAATACTCCATTTTTACTTGTTATTGTTATGCGCCATTGAGTTGCCTGTGACTCATAGCAACTCTATGTACAACAGCTCTAAACCCTGCTCTGTCTTGAGCCAATTTGAGCCAATTTCATTGTCTCAAATACACTTATCCCTAATACCCCAGACATTAAGTCAATTCATCTCATCCGGGGTCTTCCTTTCCTGTGATGTCCCACCACCCTTCCAAACGTGATGTCCTCCTCCAAGGGCTGGTCCCTCCTTGCAATGTGTCCAAAGTATGTTAGAGCTTCAGAATCCTTGCCTCCAAGGAATAGCCTGGCTTCAGCCTCTCTAGGACAAACCTGTTTGCTCTCCTGGCAGTCCATGGTATATTCAATACTCTTTTCCAGCACCACAGCTCAAGGACATCCATTCTTCTTCTATCATGTATTTTCACATACTGTTAATTTTAACATAGCAACATGGTCTTTGAAAATTAATCAAATTATTAAGTGAGGAGTGGTGGTATTTAGTCATTGAATTTATTATACACAAACACATACACTGGATACAAGCTGTTTCTCATAAATATTTGGCTTTTCAAATATATGTTTTCAGGCAATGACTGCTTTTTCATTTTCTTGATCATGTAAAATGAGGCACAAATGTTTTAAAGTCTGATAAAACCCATTTTTTCTGTTTTCTTGAATCAGTTATTCCAGTCAGGACTGCCTGCTGTGCTAGACTAAAAGGATGAGATCAGGCCCAATCAAACCATACGGATTAAGAATTTCTAAGAAAATAGTATCCCCAAGGAAAGAAATGGAGGAGAAGCAACATGAGTGCTGGACCGTAAAAGCATCAGAAACTCTTCAGTGGCTGGCAAAATGCCCCACATACAACTTCTGCCCCCCCAAAATTAGCCATATGGATAAAGTAAAATCAGACACAACTGATGTCAAAAAAGGAGGCAGTGAAAGAAAAAAGGATGAAGGGACAGCTTAGTTGCAAGAGTGAACTTGGCCTTGAGCCCCTTCCCCATCATTTTACCTCAGTAACCACAGGCAAGTCACTTAAATGCCATGAACATCATTTCATTTTTCACTTGTCAAATTGTAGTAATAATCCCTACTAATCAAGAATCTTGTAAGACAGATGAAGTGACAAATATAAAGTGTCTAAAATCTGGCTGACATTGAACAAGTACACAGAAGTTTTGTCTTCCTGTTCACTTTATCTATATGTCAAAAACTTCCTCTTCATTCTTGGAAGTTGGGACAACCAATTTCCAGTCACCTGGATTCTTGAGTTCCATTTACCTGGTTTCTTGAGTCCTATTTTCCCCATTATTTTTCTATTGAAATCTGATTGTTTGCCAATTATGTTATTGTGAGAAAGGAAAGAAAACTGATTTTATTATTTTTTTTTAATGAGGAAAATGAAGGTATGACTCAGGTTACGTTTACAGGTATATTACATGCCCCGCTTTCTGCACCACCTGGAAGAACCTTGAGCCTATAATATCCTTTCAATTCACACCTGGTTCTCAGGGAGTTGTAGCTCAGAGTTAGCACAATGAACTTGGCTGTATTGTTCTGTGCTATTTCCTGCTGTCCTTGCCTGAAACCACATTCAATCAATTGCTAATGTCAGCGTGGGAGTCCTAAGCCTGGTTTAGTACTGCTGCAAGTTACCACATCTCAATTGGTCAGGGAAAGAGGAGCTTGACTGCTGAAGGGAGTAAACAAAAGTCAGACAAAGCTTTCTGTTTTCTCCCAGGCAATGAACTAGAGCGAGATTCAACCTGATCAATCTGATTAAAAAAAAAAACCAAACCAAACCAATCCTTCATTTTTGCCAGGGGAGGTGTTAGCTGTACAGCTAGAACTTCCTCCAGGTTACAACGATCTCTCTAAATCAGTTGGCCCCTTGATTCTAAATAATCCAGCATTTCTTCGCAGATGTTAGGAAGATAGCCTTAACATCCACAGCGTATAATGGGATTTTGCCTAAAAGATCGTATCTCTTTCTTTAATATGGATTTAAGACTCTATCAAACACAGATGGAGTATTTCTACATCCTATTACCATGCACATCACCACAAAAATAGTGGTATAATAATGTTTGTTGTTTGTTGTTGTTATGTGCCTTCGAGTCTCTTGCGACTCATAGCGACCCTATGCACAACAGCCCTAAACCCTGCTCTATCCTGCGCCAAACGCACTGCCTCTGACACACCCATCCTGATTACCCCAGTCACCAAATCAATCCATCTCATAGAGAGTCTTCCCCCCTGCGCCGTCCCTCCACCCTCCCAACC
>NW_006400109.1:1606204-1619807 GCF_000299155.1 Elephantulus edwardii | reverse complement strand
TGAAATTCAGGTGGTATGAAATCAAAGTCATATTTTGGCTCCTGTGGATTCGGTTTAATTTTCCTCAGCTTCAGCTTGAACTGAAGTGATAAAATATAGAAGTGCA
This sequence comes from Elephantulus edwardii, assembly GCF_000299155.1. NCBI lineage: Eukaryota > Metazoa > Chordata > Mammalia > Macroscelidea > Macroscelididae > Elephantulus > Elephantulus edwardii. The sequence goes on along the minus strand of NW_006400109.1, from coordinate 1,619,701 downwards.
AGAAGAGAGAGAAGCAATGTGTGGACAGGACAAGTGAAGTTCTTACTGTTAACTACACGCTATGTACTGTTGTTAGATGTCTTCAGCTATGAATTGACTTTGACTCGTAGACATCCTGTCAACAACAGATCTGAACCTAGCCCTATTTTGCGCCATCCTCACACCTCTGATATGTTCAAGCCCACTGTTGGCAGTCACCATGTAGATCCACCCTACTGCAGATCGTCTTCTCCTCCTCTGACCTTCCACATTTCTCAGCATAAGATTTTTACCCAAGGACTGGCCCCTCTAGAAACATGCCCAAAGTATGTGAGATGAAGTTTCAACATCCTAGCTTCTAAGTGGCACCCTGGTTTCCCTTCCTTTAAGACCAACGTGTTTGTCGGTTCTGCTGCCTATGGGATGTTTCATACTCTTTCCTAACATGACACTTCTGTCTCTTACATACAACAGCCAGAGATGGAGTTAGTGATTATCCAAGCTGTTTACATCTTCATGGCGTGCTGAATCTTGATAAATTCACCCTTTACCTGCATGCCCCCCCAAAAAATGTCCCAGAGGCAAAAGTAAAATTTCTACATATGCAATTATTTTAAAGGTAAGCCTAACAAGCAAACATTCAGCCACTTAGATCCTGTATACTTATGTGTATAGAAGAGATAAGTATCTATTTATTAGGACTCTGGTACTGTGGTTAAGGCATTCAGCTACTAACCGAAAGTTCCTTGGTTCAATCTATGGGCGGATCCACATGTTTCTGACAAGATTTACAGCCATGAAAATCCTATGGAGCTTTCTCCCTGTTTTAACTTTTTTCCCCAAATGAGCTTGCTAAAATGTGCAACAGACATTCTGTTGCTTCTCCTTATTTCTTCTTTCATAGATTATGTTAACAAGTAGGATTTTTAGACTGTGTATCTCTTACATTTTTTAAATTTTGCATTATATTGGTTTGCATACAAAATTCATATGCATTATATTTCACACGTCCCTTCATTCACCTTGTGCTTCATGCAATCATTGCCATACATTGTGTTTTATAAAATTAATCAACATTTTTTAAATAATATCTTAGAAAATTGAAACTAGAAAAGAATGTGACTTGAGAAAATCACAAGTTACTATTTGAGAAGTAAGAAGAAGAGAATAAAGGGAAGAAATTATATTCTTATAGAACATAGAGATGGCCTTACTGATATATTCAATCAAGAAGATGTTACAGGTATACACAAACTTTGACACCTATTAATAAGATATACCTGTATTCAAAGGACACAAAAATTTCCTATATGTTGTTCTTATATTAATACAAAAACAAAGTATACCATAAAATAATTAAAATAAAATAAATTAAGGAAATGATTCAGGTATGATAAGGAACAATGTAAATATAAAAAGGGGAAAAGTCCTATGGAGCAGTCTTACTCTGTTCTACGAGTTCACCAATAGTGGGAATTGACTGAATGGCAAAGAATTTGCCTTTGACTTCAATTATTTGAAGTTCTCTAATCCAGAGAATCTTTAACTTGTCAAAAAGGCACATATCAGCTCTCTCTTCCTCCTCTCCCTGGAGTTTCCTTGGCTTCTTTCCCTTCTCCAGTCCCTGGAAGACCCTTTGCTGTGGAGATTGCCCCCATGCACAAGACTATGTGAAAACTCAATGTATAGCTACTTGTACAAAATTGTACTCTTCTCTTTTTACTTGGTTCACATTGTCCCCAAACTTAATACATCATCTCTATGACATGCTATAAATATATCTTGTAGCTGTTGGGTGCTGTGAAGTTGAGTATGACTCAGAGACCCTATAAAAAACATACTTGAATCCTGTCCTATCCTCATCATCTCTGACACAATTGAGTAAAACTAACACAAAAATGTGTCTTTCCTTCCACTCTTTTCTCTTTGAACATAAATGATGACAGAGAGATTTATGGGAGGAAAGAAATACAAAAGTTAAAACAAACAGGAAAAAGAAATGTCTAGCTAAGCAACAAATAACCTGGTCTAGAATGGTCAGTCATCAACTATGGGACTAGAGTTACGTGAAAAAGAAAAGGGTATTTGTTTAAGATGTTGTTACTTATTAATATCCATCACTTGCAGGTCAGCTTGCCAGGCTGTGGTAATATTTAAAATACTTCTTCTAATACCACTGTGAACAGGTTTTAACAGAACCTCCAGAGTAAAAGAGACTAAGAACAATGATATGGAAATCTCTTTTCAAAAAATTAGCTAATTAAAACATATTGATTTCAAAAGAATGCTTTCTGATATAGTGTTGTTGTTGTTGTTAGGTGCCATTGAGTCGAGTATGACTCATAGTGACTTTATGAACTACCTTGCCCTATCTCCCTGTACCATCCACACAAGTTCTGGCACCCTCAACCCCATTGCTGCAATCACTGGGTAAATCCATCTGGTTGACCGTCTTCCTTTCCTTTGCTAAACGTCCACCTTCTTAAGCATTATGTTCATTTCCAAGGAATAACTTCTCCTAGCAACATGTCCAAAGTATGTGAAATGAAACTTTATCATCTCTGTCTCCAAGAAGCACTCTCACTGGATTTTCTTCAAGACATATTTGTTCTTTTGAGAGTCCATGGAATATTCAGCACTTTTCTCCAACACCACACATCTAAGGCATCAATTCTTCTTCTGTTATCATTAGTCATAAAGCTAAAAAGATAAATATTCTATTGAAATGAACTACACAGTTCCCACAACACTGACCTCAAACTGCAAGGATTGCTGAAGATAGCACAGGGCTGAGACTGTTACATTCTTTTAGATGTGATATTTCTATGAGTGACTCAACAGTGTTGAAAATTCACCAAACAAACAAGTAATTCTTCCAAATACCCAGGTACACATGTGCTGCCTTCAGAGATCTCTGCAACATAGATCCAAAGACTATGCTCTGGATAGGTATCATCATGCATAAACCCAAGTTATCAGAAACTATTCCAAAACTCAGTGGTTTTAAATGACATTTTTACAGCTCAAACATCTAGGTTGGATGGTTCTTGTTTTATTTGAGAATAAGCCAGTCATTGACTAATGCAGCTTGAGGTTCCTTTTTGTGTCTCTCAGATCTTCTGCCAGCTAGCTTGAACCATCTAACGGTGGCATGGTTGCAAGGATGTGCAAAGTTAACTGAGTAGTACCTTTTCAAGGCCCTGTTAGTAACAGATTTGCTAATATCTTATCAGTCAATGCAAATGTTAGGGTTGATTTGGAGGTCAAAATAAGAAGGCTGAAGAATGGCAGGATAGCCTGAGAGTTACAAGACCACATGGAAACAGGCTGAAGCTTGAATGATTACAATGAGAAATACCAATAACAGGCTGCTCTAACTCATTGGACTGGGAGCTGAGCAATAAGGACCCTTGGGAACAAGTCTCTAAAGTCTCATCTAGTTAGTTTTTTTGTTTATTTATAACAAGCTAGTTTGGACATTGGTGATGGTGGTTGTTGATAGGTGCCATGAAGTTGGGCAAGATCCATAGTGACTCTGTGAACAACAAATCTGAAGTCTGTCCTAGCCTGTGTCATCCTCACAATCTCTGAAGCACTTGAGGCCATTGTTGCAGTCTCTGTACCAATCCATCTGGTCGAGAGTCTTCCTCTCTTTCACCGGTCATCTACCTTTCCGTGCATGTTGTCTTTCTCCAAGGAATAGTCTTCCTTAGCAACATGACTATACTAAGTGAGAGGAAGCTTATATATCTAGTTTAATTCAATAATCTACTTCTGTTCTGATAAACAAAGAAATCATAATAGCCATGTCTTTAACTTTTACCCAAGGTGTTACAGCCTAGTGGTAAGGAGCTGCATTGCAATTCTGAAGGCATGTTGTTCAAATCCATCAGCTGCTCTGCAGAAGGATAATCAAGCTCTTCTAGTGCAAGTAACAGTCTTTGAAAACCTGATGGAGGGTCAGTTGTAGGTCGGTTCTAACTTAAGGGCACATAAAAATACCATGAACATGTTATGACTGTGCTTCATAGTATATCTACTATTCTCTGATTGTATGTATTTGTTTAGAATTACATTCTACTTAGTAAATGCCCTTTTTGCCATTAAAAATCATAAGTTTGAGTCTTAAGCCTGTTATTTAATAATGTGATGCTAGAAAGTTATTTGTCTTCTATTAATTTAGGGGTAAGAAGTTGTAGTACCAACACAAAGCCATGTGGTTCAAATCCACCAGCTGCTCTGAGAGAAAATGAACAATCTCCCCCTGTGTAATTTTTCACCTCTGAAAATCTGCTGTAAGGTCAGCTCTGAGTTTATTCTGACTCAACAATATATAACAGCAGCAAAAAGTAATTTAGCCTAAGCAATTTCTCTCTACTAGAGAGTTGAGACAGTAACACCTACACATGGTTACTATAAGACCACATGAATCACATGTGAAATTAGCTGTGTATTTTTCTCTTACACTAGAAGGCACTTTGCAGATGTCACTTGCCTTTAGTACGTATTGGGGCTTGCAAGATCAAATGAAAGGTGAACATTGAGTTGGTCTAATTCTAGAAGCACACTACTATTTTTGCACAATTCTAGCTTGCTGAACTTGATCAACAATTTTGTACCTAAGAGTGTACATTTTGTGGTCCAAAGTTAAGGCAGAGATTTCTGAATTAAGTGTTCATCTCCTGCAGGCCAAGTCCAAAGGCTTCTTTCATGTGGTTAACAGGTTGATGCACACAGAGACAACTTTCTGTCTTATCCCTTGCTGCTTTCACCAAACTTCTCCAACAAGTGCATAGGAAACCTCTCTGTGTTCCCAAGGCCGAGTGCCTGAACAGATCTTCCCCCAGGACTGGAATCTTCCTTTTTCCTTGCCAGGCAGCCTGGTTTCCCAAGCCAAGGAAACAAGCTGGCCATACCATAAAAGACTCCCTTCTAACACTCAGCTTTTGGGAAAGCCTCTGCTGCTTCTTCTCCCTCCCTCCCTCCCTCCCTCCCGGCAGACTTAGTCACTGTCTTCCTGGGCTGGTACATTTTTCTTCTAATACTTCATTTATTTTGTTGACGTATCTATCTCCCCAACAAGATGCTGAGACCTTGAGAACAAGGCTGTGTTGTTCATCTTCATGCCTAGCACCTAGCCCTGTAACTGGAATGTTAACAAAGGTGTTTAGATACTCAGAGAAATTTCTCAGAGCTTCAGTCTCTACTCAGAAATAAAGATAGAATGCATTAGACAGGTTAGACTGTAAGTAACTTCTTAGTTTTTAGAATTTTGAAGCACTTTTGAAATGATAATGCAACTATTTATAATAAGTTATAATAAAAATATATTTATATCATTTATAATATATTAGAATAATAAATTATTATAATATGTACTCTAATAGATTTATATAATTGATAATATAGTGTTACAAATAATCTAGTAAAATCATTAATTCAACTAAATTATTAATGAAAAAATTTTAATAAGTAAAATTATTATAATAAATAACATATTTCCCTCAAGCACATCCCAACTAATTATTTTTTCCCTGTGGTGTGATGCATTTGAAAACTTCTGCTCCATCAAAACCAAAGGTGAGACTTCGCACTGGGCTTGTGGTTCCTGGAATCTCACTCACTTGGGTTCCACCACATCCTGACTCTCCATCAGGTTTCAGAAGCTGCAATTCTTCACAGGAGGAGAACTCTCAACTCGTTACAGGGTAAACCACCTGCAGTAACTTCAGAGAAATACAGGTCTCAGATTCTCACCTCAGACTTAAAGCATCACAATCTTTAGGGGATCTGTTTTTCCAGATTATTCCTCAAGTGATCCTGAGATCCTGAGAACTTGTGCACTGTGCAAATCTGACTTATGAATTGCAGATTCCAATTGCTTCAAATGTGTCCTGCTGCTTAAAAGAGTAGAAACAAGAATGTCCATTCAGGTAGCCAGGTGCCCCCATCTCACTGACCAAAGGCGTCTCACCTCTCCCTGGAGAGTTACTGCCGCCTTCCTTGCTGCACAGAGACCTTTGATCAGGGGCTTCTTCATTCTGGTTCATTCTTCACTTCAAAGCAGGGAAACCTGATCAGTTTCCCTCTCCTCTGCTTCAGGACCAGGCGGCCCCACAGATGGGTCAGTTACTTGGGAAGTCAGTGAAGACAGGCTTCAGCATTCTGCAAAAGCCAGAGAAAAAATTTTGGTGTGTTTCCCCTCCCCCCATCTGACCTCCCTCCACCTCCAATACAACTGATGCCAAAGAGAAATCAAGAGAGAAAATAGGAGCTTTTTCTAAGCCACTACCATCAGCGTGGAGTGTCCACACTTAAGACGTGATTTCAGAGTCCCTTCCCTTGAATCGTAAGTCAAGGCATCCTGAGTTAAATAGCAGTTCTTTATAGAACAACTTCAAACAAACAAACAAACAAATCACAAACTCATTGCTGCCTAATTGGTTCCAACTCAGCAACCCTCCTTCAGTTTCTAAGGTTATAAATCTAAATTAGAAAGACTGCCCATTTTTGTCCTGCTGATCATGTAATGGATTCAAACATCTAAGCATGTTCAGTCTTTAGATTAGCAGGGACTTGACACAGACTTGCTGGCAGGGCTCACAGAATTATTTGAACATCCCAAATACTTATATCTTCATCTAAACCATTAAAATTAACTCCTAAGTGAAATTATTTAGAAAAGAATATAATCAACTGGCTTTGCAGATATGACTAATAATGAAAAGAAATTGTCTTGGTAAAGTGTCCTGTATCATAAGAAAAACATGGAGCACTGATCTGTGCATTGCTGTACAGAGGTAATTCATGGTTGTGCTGATGCTAAACACTGTGACACTGATGTGTCGAATGTGATAATGGTTACCCATGGTGGGCAGTGTTTGGTGAAGCTTCCCAATTAAAACAAGCTTGAAAGCAGGAGTGACATCCACTTCCGAAATTATTTGCCTCTGGAAACTCTATGAACGTGGAGAAAACACCAAAGTTATACAAGTGTTCAGATCTTTCATTCATAGGGTCTCTATGAGTTGTCTATGACTCGACCACACTTAATCACAACAACAACAAGTGTAACGTGCTGTTTTAAACACAGGTTATTAATCCACAGTTCCCACCTTGCGTTCTGCCATGTATCCAACGGAAAACCTAAATCTTATTTTTGTTGAATATAAATAAGTATAAATCACAAGAACATTTTCAAAACACAACAATGCAACTTTATTGAGAGATAGTTCACAGATAAGTAATTTCATATATCTAAAATGTGCATGTGAATGGCTCTCAGTATATCACAGATATGCAAGAATCATCATAATCTAAATTTAGGATGTTTTCATCATTACTACTCCTCACCACCCCACCTGGAAAATGCAAACTGAAAACTCAAACTCATTATTAATCACTCCTCATCTCTCTCATCTCAACTCCTGGGCAGCTCTAATCTACTTTCTGAATCTTCAGAGTCCTCTTATGATGGACAATTCATATAAATCCAGTCACACAGTATGTGACTCACCTATATCATTCAGCATAAAGTTGTCGTGTTTTGCCTAGGTAAAGATTTGCATTAATATTTCATGCTTTTTACTAATTGACTAATATTTTACTGTATAGATTTATCACGTGATTGCTCATAGAGACATTTAGGTTGTTTCCATTGGAGGACTGTTTTGTTTTTTGTGGGTTTTTTCCTTTTGGGGGTTCCCCCCATTTTCTGTGAACATATGTTTTCATTTTCATTTCATTCTATAAAACAGAATGCTGATTATTATGATTAGAAAGGAATTATGATTAACATTTTAAGAAACTGGAGAATCATTTTAATAAGCCTATGGTACCATTTTATACACACGTCGGCAATGCATGCACATTTATATGCTCTCAGTTCCAAAACTGCTGTAAGAAATGTTTTAAGTGAATGGTTTTGACAAAAATAAACTAATTTGTTTACAGTGTATGTGTCTAGAAGTCCAAATTCAAGGCACTGACTCTAAGTGAGGGATTTCTCCCTCTGTTGGCTTGGGGGAAAATTCTTGCCACAGTCTCTGTTCATGTCTACACGTCCTTGACATCCCATTTCCCCATCTGTCTTTGCCAACTTATTTCAGTTGCTGGCATCATCGTTTATTAACATTTGACCGAGTCTTTGGTGAAAGTTTACACAGTAAGTTAGGTTCCCAGTTGATAATTATGACACCAACTATTTAGTGACATTTTCTATATCTTTGACTATGTTTCCTTTTCCGGTACTGTAGTTTCTCTAGCCTCCTTATTGCACCATCTTTGCTTTTGAGAAGCTATGTTCTGGTTTTCATTGCTGATTTTTTAAACACTGCACTGATTTTATGGGTAACAGCAATGACCTTGTGTGCCACTCAACTATTTTGAATAAAAGGTGATCTCAAGAGACTCCCTCAATTCTGAGTTTAAAGAGTATCTCAGAGAAACTGTCACTTCAACTATATTTTAACTGACTGACTTTCCCTTTTCCTTTTTTTTTAAAGACCTTGAGTTCTGTTCCTGTTTCACTGTTATCAGGATCACGAGTCAACTTCAGTTCTTGGTGATCTCGTCTACCTTGCCTAATCCTTTGCCATCCTCACATCTTGCTCATGTTCAAGTCCATTGTAACAGTCAAGGGCCAGTCTATCGCCTTGTGGATTTTCTTTCCTTTTTCTTTTTGCTCTTTTACAAGGCCTGACCTTTACTGAAAACATGCCTGAAGTAAAAAAATAAAAAAAAAGAAGAAAAAGAAATTCTTTGTTTTTAAGGAACACAATGGCTGCACTTCATTCAAGATCATGTTATTTTTCTTGTGACAGTCCATTCAATACTCTGTCAACACTACAATTGTAAGTTATTCTTCTTTGTCTTTCTTATTCATTGTTCATCTTTTACATGTGTAAAAGGCCATTGAAAATACTATGGCTCAAGTCTGACTTGGCCTTTAAAATGAAATTCTTCTCATAAGAACTTCAAAGAGGACTTTGAATTCTAATCTCTCCACATCCTCTCTACAACATAGGGAGTATTTGTTGTTTGCTGTTTTGTTGAACTTTGCTACTGTTGCTGGGATGAGATGGTATCTCATTGTGGTTTTGATTTGTATCTCTCTATCAGATGGTTTTCGGAGACTTGCTATTTAAGAAGTCAATGGCCAATTAGTTATTATTAATTATGAATAATTAATATTAATTAATTAATTCCTAGTACATCTTAATCTCAGACTTCTACTAAAACCTGTTCACCATGAGTGACCCTTGTGGCATTTGACACACCAATAGCATAGCTTTCAGCATCATAGCAATCCACAAGTTACCTTAGTTCAGCACATTGACAGGAAAATGCTGCGCTAATCTGAATAATGAATTGTCCCCATACAAAATACTGACAAATTAATTCTGTACCTCAAAGAATGAAGCGGGGATACAAATACCATGTTACAAGATACAGTTAAAGTCTGCACAGATTATGCAGCATGTGCTCCTGAGAAGGTGTTGAAATGTTCCGGCTAAGATTCACAGCTGGAATGCTGGGGTAATATCTCAGATGTCGATATTAAGGTCACTTGGAAGCGCCTGTTGAATCTTTTCGAGTTTCACACAAGGCCCAAGGACCTGAGGGCTCAAATAACTGTTACTCAAAAAGACCTGAGTTTTCAGTCAAAGATGCATTAAATAAGAGATCCCAGTCACCAGAAGGTGTTGATCAAAAAGACCTGAATTCCAGGTCAAATATCTCATTCCAGCAAGAGTGGCAAAAAATTTATCAGGACAAGTAAGAAATGTTACTATAACATTTGGATGTGGAGGATGTGGAGAGATAGGAACTCTTATACATTGTTCGTGGGATTGTAAAATAGTACAACCATTCTGGAAGGCAGTTTTGTGTTTTTTCAAAAGACTGACCATAGACATTCCATATAACCCAACTCTTCCACTGCTCAGAATATACCCCGAGAAAATGAGAACTGAGGCTCAAATGAAGATTTATATATCAATGTTCAGAGAAGCGTTATTCACCATCACAAGAGTATGGAAACACCCCAAATATCCATCCACAATGGAATGGATTGAGAAATTACGGTACATTCACATGACGGAATACTATACAGCATGCAGGAGAAATTATTTTTTTAACTTTCTACCTACCTTGGGAGGGACTGGAGAACATTATGCTAACTCAGTCCCATAAAGACAAATGTTGTATAAGACCGTTATTGTAGAATGAGTCTGAGGATTTAAAGTGGGGAAGAGGGTGGGAGCAGAGGGCTGAGGATGGTTGGGTGGGAGGAGGTATGAGATAATCATAGGGTTGCACAATTTGATGGGAGGTGGAAAAATCTGATGTGAAAAACAATGTATACCAACTTTTTAAATAAAAAATTATAAAATAAAAATTAAAAGAAGACACTATAAATAAAAGGCTCAAGCCACCAAAGCTCCTTTAGTGGAACAAAGACTCAACTTCTAGGTCATATTCAACTCAATTACACTCACCAAAGACGACAACATGTATCTTAGCTGAAAGCAAAGAGTACCAGAGGAAAATCTACTTGTATTTTATTGACTCTGCTAAGGAATTTGACTGTGTGGATCACAACGATTTGTGGTTAACATTGAAAAGAATTGGAATCTCAGAACATTTTATTGTGCCCATGTGAAACCTATACATGGACCAAGATGTTTTGTCCAAACAGAACAAGGGAACACTACAAGGTTCAAAATCAGGAAAAGAGAGTGCCATGGATGAGTTCCTTCTCCATACATTTACAATCCACATTCACAACAGGTCATTCTGGAGGTTAGACTTAATGAAAAAGAATGTGGCATCAGAACTGGAAGAAGACTCATCAACAACCTGTGTAGTGCAGATGACACAACTTTACTAGGCAAAACTGAGGAGGCCTTAAAATAATATCTGTAGAAGGTCAAAGACTGTAATGTTCAATGTTTCAACAATGTGTTTTTAAAAGATTCTCACCACCCATTGGGCAAATTGGCAGCATCACGTAAGATGGAGAAGACATTGAAGTTGTTAACAATTTCATCTTTCTCATATACACAATCAACACTTCAGCACCAGAAGCCAGGATATATAAAGGATGAGTTGCTATAGGAAATCTGCTGTCAGGAACTGCCCCAGAGTGTTAAAGAGCAATGACACCAGTCTAGAGACTAAATCCAGGCTATGGTCTTCTCAGCTGTTTGCGATGCATCTGAGAGCAGGACAGTGACTAAAGATGATAAAACAAGAATTGATATCTGTGATTTGTGGTGCTGGAGAAGAGTACTGAACATATCTGGACTTCCAAGAGAACAAACAGATCTTGGAGGCAAGGATTTTGAAACTGTCTCACATGCTTTGGGCATGTTGCCACGAGAAAACAGTCCTTGCAGAAGGACATTATGCTTGGAAGGGTAGAGGGTAGGTGCAGGAGAGGAAGAACCTGTATGAAATGGACTGACATAGTGACTATGACAATGAGGGCTGGTGTGTTTGGCTCAGGATTGGGCAAGGTTCAGAGCTATTGTTCATAGGATAGCTATGAGTTGAGGTCAACTCAACGGTACATAACAACAACAATAACCAAGCACATAGCACAATGACACATAACAATATCAATAAAGAACTTTACATGTTTCTCCATGTGTTTGTTGGCCTTCTGCTTTCTCCTTTGGTGAAGTTCTTATTCATATCTTGTACCTGTTTTGTGATTGTGTTGTTTGTCTTTTTCTTTTTATGATGCTGGAATATTCTATACATTTTAGATATGCACCCCTTATCAGATCATTGCCAAATATTTTTTCCTAGACTATAGGTTACCTTTTTATACTGCAGGATAATTTTTTTGATATGCATAGGATTTGTTTTTAGGTTTCATTAATCTATTTTATCTTTGCTTATTTGTAGGGTTTTGTTGTGCATAGAAGTCATATGCCATAGATTAAGGCTTCTAGAGTTGTTAACTAGTTTTTCTTGACTGAACTTTCTAGTCTGTGTTTACTCCTAGGTTCATGATCCATCTTAGATTGGTTCTTTTAATACGGTGTGAGATGTGGATCTACTTTCAGTTATCTACAGATGGTGGTCCAATTTTGACTTTTTAAATAATTTTTTTTATGAATGGGAGCTTTAATTTTTAAAGTGGTACCATTTATCTGATGACACAACCTTGCTTGCTGACAGTGAGGAGGACTTGAAGCATTTATTGTAGAATATCAAGGAACGCTGCCTTCAGTATTGATTGCATTTCAATGTCAAGAAAACTAAGATTCTTACCACTGAACCGATAGGCAACATCATGATGGATAGAGAGAAGATCAAATCTGCCAACAGTTGCTTCTTGCTGGGGACCAAGAAGGAAACAATGAGATGTATTGCACTGAGAAAATCTACAGTGAGGGCCCTCTCCAAATTATTGAGGAGTAATAATGTCAGTTTGAGAACTCATGTGCACACCTGACTAAGGTCAATCTTTCTGATCATTTGCTATACATCTGAGAACTGAGCGATGAATAAGAAATACAGAAAAATAATTGATGCCTTTACCTGTGGTGTTGGAGAAGAGCACTGAACATTGCACAGATGGCAAAAAGAACAAACAACTATATCTTGGAGACGGTGAGCCAGAGTGCTATTTGGAGGCAAGAATGATGAGGCTTTGCATCACTTATTTTGGGCATGTTGCTAGGAGGAGCTATTCCTTGAAGAGGGACATGATGTTGGGAAGGGTGGAGGGTTGACGAAAGAGAGGAAGACCCTAGACCAAGTTGACATGGTGACTGCTGCAGAGGTCTCTTGTGTAATGAGAAGTGTGAGTATGGCACAGGTTAGAACTGAGTTCAGACCTTTTGTTCATAGGGTGGCTCTGAGTCGTACTTGACATTTCTTTTCTTTCATTTGTATTGTTCTGTAAAATACTTGTCTGTCAGATACTTTTCTAAATCTGCACATTCAGATTAAGACAGACTAGGGAGAAGGATTGGCCATCCACTTCCAAAATAGCAAGCTTTCGAAAACCCTCTGTACAATAGAACACACTTAGACTAGCAGATAGGGCAACAGATGTGGAACTTTCAAGTATGGAAATACTAAGGAGGAGGAACAGTTGTGAGCAGACACTAGTGGTTGAAACATGGAATGTGAGAACTATGAATTTAGGAAAATTAGATATTGTTAAGGAAGAAATGGAATGCATAAATATCGACATTCTAGGTATTGGCGAGATGAGATGGACTGGCATGGGACATTTTGAATTAGATGATCATATGATCTATTATGCTGGAGATGAAAAGGTGAGGGAAAATGGGGTTGCTTTCTTTTTTTATTTTTTTTATTGGGAAAAACATATTGGGGGTACAAGGAGGTGAGGGTTGGGGGCAGAAGGGTGAGGATGGGCCAGGATGCAGATGCAGAGCTGCACAGTTTGGTCGGTGGGGGGAGCAGATGAAGGAAATGATGAGGGTCCAGTGGGGACCAGATGCTACAGAGGAATGACAAGCATTTTCCAATAGT
>NW_006400109.1:1580533-1603839 GCF_000299155.1 Elephantulus edwardii | reverse complement strand
TCTTGAAATATAATATTGTGAGTGACAAGATAATATCTATATGCATGCAAGGAAGTCCAGTGAATACTACTATCATTCAAATATATGCACCAACAACCAGAGCCAAAGAGGAAATAAATGATTTCTACCAACTTGTGCAGTCAGAGATCAATCGAACATGTGATCAAGATGCATCAATGGTGATGGGTGATTGGAATGCAAAAGTTGGGAAGAGAAAAGAAGGATCAGCAGTTGGAAAGCATGAACTTGGTGACAGAAATGAAGCTGGAGATAGGATGATGGAATTTTGCACCATCAACAATTTATTCATTGCAAATACATTTTTCAAGAAACATAAACGCAGGCTATACACATGGATTTCACCTAATGGTATGCATAGCAATAAGATAGATTACATCTGTGGAAAGAACCTCTGGAGAAGCTCAATATCAGCTGTGAAAACTAGGTCTAGTGCTGATTGTGGAACAGATCACCAACTACTCATATTCAAGTTTAAACTGAAGGTAAGGAAAGTGAAATTAAGCCCACAGGGACCAAAATATAACCTTGAGTCTATCCCACCTGAATTTCAGAACCGTCTCAGGAACAGGTTTGGTTTCTTGAACACTAATGAGCGAAGACCAGATGAGTTATGGGAAGATATCAAGAGTATCATCCAGGAAGAGTGCAAAAGGTCGTTGCAAAGACAAAGGAAGAAGAAAAGACCAAAATGGATGTCAGAAGAGATTCTGAATATTGCACTGGAGCACCGAGAAGTCAAAGCAGAAAGAAGAAATGAAGACATTAAGGAGCTGAACAGATTTCAAAAGGCTGCATGACGAGACAAAGTAAAGTATTATAATGAAATGTGCAAAGAACTGGACTCAGAAACACAAAGAGGCTGAACTCCCTCAGCATTTCTTAAGCTCAAGGAACTGAAGAGGAAATTCAAGCCTCGAGTTGCAATACTTAAGGGTGCTTCGGGCAAGGTATTGAGTTACCCTGCAAGTATTAAAAGAGGATGGAGAGAGTACACAGAATCACTATACCAAAAGGAATTGGCAGGCACAGAAGAATTTAATGAAACAACGTATGAGCAAGAGTCTCTGATGATGAAGGAAGAAATTCAGACTGCTTTGAAAGAATTGGCTAAGAATAAAGCCCCAGGAATTGATGATATACTGACTGACATATTTCAACTAACAGATGCTGCCCTAGATGTGCTCACCAAGTTGTGCCAAGAAATCTGGAGAACAACCACTTGACCAACTGACTGGAAGAGATCTATATTTGTTCCCATCCCAAAGAAAGGCGATTCCACAGAGTGTGGAAATTATTGAACAATATCATTAATATCACATGCAAGCAAGATTTTGCTGAAGACTATGCCAAAATGACTGGAACAGCACATCAACAGAGAACTACCAGAAGTGTAGGCTGGGTTTAGACTGGGATGTGGTACTATGGATATTGTAGCTTATGTTAGATGGATCTTGGCTGAAAGCAAGGAGTACCAAAATAATGGCTATCTTTGTTTCATTGATTATGCAAAGGCATTTAACTGTGTGGATCGTAACAAACAGTGGCTAACTCTGAGAAGAATAGGAACCCCAGAACACTTTATTGTGCTTATGTGAAACCTATACTTGGACCAGGAGGTAGTAATCAGAACAGAGCAAGGAAACACTGCGTGGTTCAAAATTGGGAAGGGTATATGCCCGGCTGTATCCTGTATCTCCATACCTTTTTAATCTTTATGCAGAACAGGTTATCTGGGAGGCTGGGCTCTATGAGGAGAAATGTGGCATCAGGATTGGAGGAAGACTTATCAAGAATCTGTGCTATGGAGATGGCACAACCCTGCTTGCTGAAACTGAGGAGGATCTGAAGCACTTGCTGTGGAAGGTCAGGGACTGCTGTCTTCAGTATGGATTGAGACTCAATATCACACAATGTGATGCATTGAGGGAGGGATGTTGTTGTTGTTATGTGCCTCGAGTCGTCTGCTACTCATAGCGACCCTATGTACAAGAGCCCTAAACCCTGCTCTATCCTGTGCCAATCTCACTGCCTCTGACACATCCATCCTGATTACCCCAGTCACTGAATCAATCCACCTCATAGAGGGTCTTCCCCTCTTGCGCTGTCCCTCCACTCTCCCCAGCATGATGTCCCTCTCCAAAGACCTGTCTCTCCTTATAACATGTCCAAAGTATGTCAGGCGAAGCCCCAGAATCCTTGCCTCCAAGGACCAGCCTGGTTTAACCCTCTCTAGGATGAATCTATTTGTTTTCTTGGCAGTCCATGGTACATTCAGTACGCTTCTCCAGCACCACAGCTCAAAGGCGTCAATTCTCCTTCTATCCTCCCTAGTCATTGTCCAACTCTCTGATGCATAACAAGTGATTGCAGAAACCATGGCCTGTATCAGGCGCACCTTAGTCTCCAGAGAGACACCGTTGCTCTTGAGTACTTTAGAGAGGTCCATAACTGCAGACTTTCCTATCGCAATACGTTTTTTTTATTTCCTGGTTACTGGTGCCAAGAGTGTTGACCGTGGAGACAAGCAAACTGAAGCTGTGAACAATCTCAATCTCTTCACCATCCATCCTGATGCTACTGATTGGTCCAGCAGTGAGAATTTTTGTCTTCTGGACATTGAGCCTCAGTCCATATTGAAGGCTGCAGTTCTTGACCCTCTGCAGTAAGTGCATGAGGTCCTCCTCAGTTTCAGCGAGCAGGGTTGTGTCATCTGGATAACGCAGATTGTTGATAGATCGTCCACCAATCCTAACGCCACGCTTCTCCTCATAGAGCCCTGCCTCTTGGATAATCTGCTCTGCATACAGGTTGAAAAGGTATGGAGACAGGACACGTCCCTGGCGTACACCCTTGCCAATTTTCAACCCTGCAGTGTTGCCCTGCTCTGTTCTGACTACTGCCTCTTGGTCCAAGTATAGGTTTCGCATTAGCATGATTAAATGTTCTGGGATTCCCATTCTTCTCAGAGTCAGCCACAGTTTGTTATGATCCACACAGTCAAATGTCTTTGCATAATCAATGAAACACAGATAAACATTCTTCTGGTATTCTCTGCTTTCAGCTAAGATCCATCTAACATCAGCTACAATATCCCTAGTACCACGACCCCTTCTAAATCCAGCCTGGACTTCCTGCAGTTCTCTGCTGATGTGCTGTTCTAATCGTTTTTGGATAATCTTCAGTAGAATCTTGCTTGCATGTGAAATCAATGATACTGTTCTGTAGTTTCCACACTCAGTTGGGTCGCCCTTCTTTGGGATGGGAACAAATATAGACCTCTTCCAGTCAGTTGGCCAAGTGGTTGTTCTCCATATTTCTTGGCACAACTTGGTGAGCACATCTACGGCAGCATCTGTTAGCTGAAATATGTCAATCCGGAAAGACAGGGTAATGATGAGCATAGATCAATGATGTTTAATAAAACACAGTGTATGGGAATGATCGTATGAAACACAATGTGAATGAAAAAAAGTGTGAAACACAAAGTATACAAACTCTATATTTAAATTGATACAAAATAAAATTTGAAAAAATAAATTGTCAATGATTTCATCTTAGATCCCCAATTAACATTGCTGGTACCAGCATCCAGGAAATCAAATGACATCTTGCATTAGGAAAGTCATCTTTCCGGGACCTCTCAAAGTGCAGAAAATCCATGATGTCAAATGAAAGACTAAATACCCCTGATCCAAACCATACTGTTTTCAATTATTTGCTGTATAGGTGTGAAAGTTGGACAATGAATTAGGATGGCAGAATAAGAATTGAAGCCTGTAAGTGGTAGGCAGGAGAAGAGTGCTGAATATTCCACGGACTACCAAAGGACAAACAAACATGTCTTGGAAAATGTGTGGTCAGTGTGATCTTCAGAGGCAAAGATAGTGAAGCTTCATCTCACATACTTTGGACATGTCATTAAGAGGGGCCAGTCCTTGGAAAGGTACATCATATTTGGAAATCGAGAGGATCAGAAAAGAAGAAGAAGAAGACCTTCAACAAGATGGACTGACACAATGACTCTAGTGGAGGGCTTGAATATGTCAGAAAATCATCAATATGGCACAGGATAGGGCAGGGTTCAGATACACTGTTCATACGGTCACTACTATGAGCCAGAGTTGATTACATGGTGCGTAACACAACAGCAGCAATGGTATGAAGCATGGGTCTTGTTTCAGTTTTGTTCCAAATGCATATCCCATTTTTCTAGCACCATTTACTAAAGAGACTTCTCATTTACTGCACTATCATTTGGCAAAAATTAGTTTTAACTTTGAGTTGCCAATTCTATTCAACTGGTTGATGTATTTATTGTTAAATCAATACCATATATTTTCAGTTGCAGTTGCTGTGTAGTGTTTGTTGTCTCTATTGTTGTTATGGTGTCAACTGGATGTCAACTCTTAACAACCCTATGCACAACAGCTCTGAATCCTGCCCTAGCCTACGCCAATCTCACTGTGTCTGACACACCTACCCTCATTACCCCAGTTACAAATCAATCCATCTCATCTGGGGTCTTCCTCTCCTGTACCGTCCCTCGACTCTTCCAAGTATTTTATCTTTCTCCAAAGAATGGTGTGTCCCTCCTGTCTGCATCTGAAAAGTATATAAGATGGAATCTCAAAATCTGTGAGGTTAGCTTAATTCTTAGGGGGTTTTAGGTTTTTGTTGTTGATTTGCTTGGATCTGGTCTTTTAATCAATATGTAAACAATTAAAATTCATATTGTTTTCTTTATGTCTTTTTTTAAGAAACCTTTGTTAGGGGAAATCTATTGTTAATTTTGCATCCTGAAACCTTGCTAAACTCTTCTATTCATCTTACCAGTTTTCTTGTGTAACCAATAGAGTTTTCTATGCTCTCGTGCATAGTAGGTAAAGAACTGCTTCAAGGGAGAAGATGCTGTAAATGATGAGTTTTAAAGTTCCCTCTGACATCAGTATGACATCAGACTTGCTATGTCTTTCCCTTACAAGCAGCCCTGAAAAGGTGTTCCCACAACATCATGTTAGTCTGAAGTATCCCCCTCACTCTGCTGCCCTTAAAGTTCCTCCTGGTACTAACAGATGTCCTTCATGTGTCTTAAATTGTACCATCATTGCATCCTTTTTTCTCCTCCAAATTTCATGGTCTAAAATCCCCGCAGCCAATTTGCACCACCTTGAAAAACACTCAGTGTACAACTTCCCCTTATTAGCTACGTCTCTATATTTTAAACATGATCTGTTTCAAAACTAGTTTGATGAGTAAGTGTTCCTCATGCTAGCACATAGCATCTCTCAGTGTCTGAGTCTGTCCTACTCTTCCCCATTTTGGATGCACCAAAATTCTCTAAACCTCAGCTGGTGGCTAGAGTTATGAGATCCCAGACTGTGCTGTGTTTACTCCTTACTTCCTGGGTTACCCACTCCTCTTGTGGGCTCTGGTCACATAATGGCTTGAGTCTTCAGGCAAAGCCAGTGTCCAAGACTCCAACAGGTTTTTCACAGCATCTAAACGTATATAATTTGCATTTTGCATTTTCATTTCTTTTGTATCCCAAAATAGATATCTTACCCTAAACCTGTTTCATTAGAGTACACAAACAAAAATCATTACAAAATGGGAATGGAAGATTGGATTTACAGCACATATTTTCAAAAAAACACAATTCACTCCACAACATTCCATCTTTCGGCTCCTCAAGATTCATGTCTTTGCTACACATAAAGCAAATTCACCTCATCTCATTATCCTAAAACTTTTAAATACACTTGAAGCCCAAAATCACATTTTCTTTCTTTTTTTATCTTTTTTTTTTTCTTCAAAATTACATTTTCTGCTTTATCTGACTCAAATATGCATGAGATTTCAAATACAGTTCATTCTGGGAAAATTTCTGTTGATACTGAAACCTATACAGATCCCAAACCATTTTCCACTTACAGTGCAATTGGAGATCACACACAAAGCAGACGTTTCCACTGAAGATGGGGGGGGGGGAAGAATTGGTGGAAAATAAGTGATAACGTTATTAAGCAAATTTGAAACTGCAGAACAAATTCTGTCAGCTCTCAGTTCTTAAGTTATACCTCGTCTTTTCTGAGATTGTGTGGACAATGATCCCATTATGCGGACTCTGAGTCCGGTCAGTCTTTCTGAGTTCTGAGTAGAAGCCCTCTGACCCTGAGCTTCAATTCCACCACCCTGCCCTTTCTGCTTTCTTGGCAGTAGGTGCCTCCATGTGGTCACCTCAACCTTTAGTTACATCAGGTACCTTCTGGCCCTTGCCCATCACAGCTTCATTCCTTGCAATCCTCCCAACTGTTCTCAACTCCAAGCTGCAGCAGGGGCAATCCTTTTTCTTTTCTTAGATGACAATGCATGCAGTTCTTTGGCCTGTTCTCTGCCTGTCGAGTTCCAAGAGGCAGACACTGTTTTTTCCTGTTTTTCTTTCTCCAATCTGTTTCACACTATGCTGTTGATTTTCTGTGGTGGCTGTTGGTTAGATCCATCAGTCACAGACTTGATCTCTTTAAGAAAAGATTGTGTAGCCACACCCATAATTTATCCCGTAGATCTTCACAACTATTTAAGTTAAATGTTCATGCTACTGTACTTCACTTTTAAGTCCATCTCTGTCCTCACACATTGTACTATAACCAGCAAGGAAAAGAATCACATGGTCTCTTTAAGATCTTACTTAGAAATCTCATCAGCAAGTTCATAACCCAGAACTAAGTGTAAGTTTTAGCAACTTTTGAACATAACTTAGAAAGGTTTTGAGTTGGCTTTTGTTGTTCTTGATGTATTTTGGTTCGGCCACTTATGCATAAAAGCACCTTTCTTCTATTGTCCCATGACCTGTTTGTTATTTTCTTTTTAACATTTCATCAAAAGTTGATTAAATGTTCCCATTATCAGCAACATTTTCTTAGTTGTACCAAGATCATTCTCTAGGACAATAGCTTCTTTTCTCTTTTGATGTTTGCCATTCCACAAAAAAATCGTATCTGCATAGACTCATCTTTTACTACTGTTGTTGTTATGTAATCTTTAGTGGGAACCAACTCATAGCTGTCACTCAAGTACATTTTCAAAATGTATAAATCACATGGGAAGAGATTGCTCACCTTTTTCTTCTGGAGAATTTGGCCAATTCAAACTCTCAGCCTTTGGTTTCACACCACAACTCCTTACTACCAGGCCACCAGCGGTGCTTCCTGACTATTGTGATTGTTGTTAGATTCCCTCAAGCTGAGTACACCTCACAGGGGCACGATGAATTTGAATGCTGCCCTAGCCTACGCCATCCTCGTCATCTCCAACACACTCAAGTCCTTTCCTGCAGTCATTACGTCAACCTATCTCATTGGGGCTCTTCTCTTTTGCTGTCCCTCCATCTTTCTAAACATCATTTCCCATTCCAAGGAATAGCCTTTGTCAGCAACATGTCCAAGTATGAGAGATGACACTTTGTCATCTTTGCCTTCAAGGAACACACTGGATGCATTTTTTTATAAAATATTTAATCGTGCTCATGAGAAATCTATACCTGGATCAAGAATTTATTGTCTGAAAAAAGCAAGGGAATACTTTTGTTGTTAAGTGCTGTTGAAACAAGTATCACCCATAGTTGTTGTGGTTGTTGTTAAGTGCTGTCGAGTCACAACCCTATGAAGGAGAGTCCTCGACGCTTGGGTGCCTTTCTTCCTCTCTCCAGGTTCATAGGGTTTCTGGAGGCAAGCTATTACACAAGTGGGTGCCTTCCCTCCTTCCAAGTTTGTTTTAATCAAGGAGCTCCACCAAACACTGTCCACCATGGGAGACCATCCATTAAAGCATTTGACACATCAGTTTCACAGTGTTCAGCCTCACAGCAACCATAAGTCACCGCTAGGCAGGCTTGACCTTTCAGTGTGTTAGCAGCCCGGTACGCTAAATTGCTGGGAAATTCCCTGCCCCAGACCCCCATTCATCTGGCAAGCCTACTCTGCCAACCGCCTTGTGGGCCCCAAAGAACCACCACACTTGCTTGAAGTCTTCAAACCTACTGCGCCTACAGATGACCCATAGTGCCCTATAAAAAACAGATTTGAATTCTGTCCTGTCCTGTGCCATCCTCACAATTCCTGTCTCATTAGAGACCATTGCGGCAATCACCATGTCAATCCACCTGGTCAAAGGTCTTCCTCTCCTTTGCCAACTCTCTACCCTTCTGAACATCATGTCCCTCTGCAAGGAATATGTCCCTCTTAGCAACATTCCCAGAGTATTTGAGGTGAAACCTCATCATCTTTGCCTCCAAAGGCAACTATGGCTGCACCCTCTCCAAAAGATACTTGTTTGTTCTTTTGGCAGTCCACAGAATGTTCACTACTCTTCTCTAAGACCACAGCTCAAAAACATAAATTCTTCTTCTGTCATCTTTATTCATTGTCTAGCTCTCAGATGCATAGCAAATGATTGAAAAGACCATGGCCTGAATCAGATGCACCTTAGTTCTCAAACTGGTATCATTATTCCTTACTACTTAAAAAAAGTAAGAAGAAACTGATGCATGTGGGTTAGTGTTGTCATATTGGATAGTACTTATTTTTTTAAACATATTACTTAAGCGTGTCTGATGGGGACAATTAAAAAAATCTTCTGAAAGCTAGTTAGAAATTCAGAATCTTAGGACACATTCCTATTCTTATAGAATAATTCCAATCATGAATTTAACTTGTTCATAAGGGGGTTTGGGGCTGAATATGACAAAGAAAATCTGTGAACAACAAATCTGAACCTTGTTCTATCCTGCACCACCCACACAATCTCTGACACATTCAAAACCATTGTTGGAGTTACTATGTCAACCCACCTGTTGGAAGGGCTTCATTTCTCTTTCACTGTATCTCCACTTTTCCCCAATCATGATGTCCTTCTACAAGGAATAATCTTTCTTAGTAATATGCTCAAAGTGTGAGATAAAGATCTCATCATTTTTGCCTCCAAGCAGCACTCTGGCTAAACTCTCTTCAAGACATGCCAGTTTGTTCTTTTGGCTGGTCATGATATATACAACACTCTTCTCCAACCCTGCAGTTCAAACACGTCAATTCTTCTGTTGTCCTTGTTCATTGTCATATCTCAGATGTATAGCGAGTGATTGAAAAGACTAAGGCTTGAATCAGGTACATATGAGTCCTTAAACTGACATCATTGTTCCTTAATAATTTGGAGAAGTCCCCTTGACTACAGCCTTCCCCAATGCAATATGTCTCCTGATCTCTTGACTACTAGTACCAACTGTATTGATTATGGATCCAGGTCAAGATGAAGCTGTTGACAGTTTTAGTCTTAATGATTGTCATTTCAATAAACAATCGATGTAAAATATCAGTGAGGTATTCCACTTTGTTATTCTACTAAGTCTAAGAACTCCAGTGCTTATTTTTACAATTACATTTCTGATTTCAGATACTAACTTTTAGCAGAACTATTTGACCTGTACTTAAATTTCTGGTAACAAAGGGAGGCAACTTGACCTTCTTCCTCATTACTGGAAAAGTGCATAGATATGAATATAAGAAAACTGAAAGTTGTTAACAATGAAATGGAATGCATGAAGATTGACATCCTAGGCATATGTGAACTGAGCTGGACTAGCACAGGCCACTTTGAATCAAACACTATCTGTAAAATAGGTTTGAGACATTGAACACTAATGATTGAAGACCAAATGAGTTACAGAATAGCATCAAATATACCATTCATAAAGAGAGTAAAAAGATCATTGCAAAGACCAAAATGAATATCAGAAGAAACTCTGAAAATTGCTCTAGAGAGTCAGGAAGTTAAAAAAAAAAAGAGAAAGCAATGTTGAAGTAAAAAGTCTGAAGGATGATTTCAAAGGGCAGTTGGAGATGATAAAACAGTTATAACAAATTATGCAAAGCACTGGAGTTAGAAAATAAAAAGTGAAGAATTCACTCGGGTTTTCTAAAGTAGAAGGAACTGAAGAACTAATTCAGTTGCAATACTGAGAGAGATTATGGGGAAAATCTTGAATTACTCAGGAAGCATCAAAAGAAGATGGAGAGAATACAGAGTCACTATGCCTAGAAGGATTTGTCAACACTAAAATATTTCAGGAAGTACATTGTGAGCAATAGTCCAAACACAACTATATAAGCTCAAACAAGAATATAAGTACTTCTTAATATAAACCAAAATTATTTATGCAACATATAGAGAAAGAATACAACCCATACCTTTCCTAATTTTAAATCCTACAATATTCTCTTTTTTTGTTTGGACTATGGCTTCTTGCCTATATAGGAGTTTCCCATTAGCCTAATTAAATGTTCTGGAATTACCATTCCTCTCAGTATTGTTAATAAATTATTGTCATCCACGTAGTCAAATGTCTTTGAAGAGTCAATGAAACACAGATATATTTTTGGTGTTCTCTTCTTTCATCCAAGATTCACTTGACATTGGTCAAATTATACTGCCCTTTCTTTGAATGACATCTTCTTAAGTTGATCTTTAATTTCTGGTAGTTTTCTGTCCATGTTCTTTTCTGGTTAAATTGTGTTCAGCAAGATTTTACTTCTGTGTGACACTAGTGATTTTTGGCAGTCTACAGGCAAGAAGCTGCACGGCAATCCCGAATGTGTGCAGTTCAAAATGAGCTGCTCTGCCTCTGATAAAGTGCTGGAGAGTCAGGTATGGGTCAGATCTGAATCAAAGGTACACAACAACAACATATGAAGAAGAATGTGGTAGCAGAAACTCTCATTAATAACCCAAACTAGGCAGGTGATGATGCAACCTTACTTACAGAATGGGAAAAGAACTTTAATATTCCAATATGTATTACATCTCAACATCAGGAATACGAACCCCCTCACCATTGTAGGCAACATCATTATGGCTTGAAAAAAGATTGAAGTTGCCAACAATCTAATGTTAATTAAACTCACAACCAATATCCATGGAATTAAGAAATAAAAAAAAATCTGCTGTCAAAGATCTCGCTCTAAAGTGCTAAAGAATAGTGACATCTTTAAAAAGACTATAGTATCACTGATCAAAGCCATTTTCTGTTCAATTACATGTTTTACATCTGAAATTTGGACAATGGATAAAGATGACAGAAGAAAAAGTTTCATGTTGGAGAAGGCTATTGAATCGATTTCCAAAAGAGCAAACAAATCCATCTTCGAGAAAACACAACCAAGGTGCCCCTTTTACAAGGAGCAACAACAAAACTTCATCTCACGTACTTTGGGTTTGTTGTCAGGAGGGGTCAGTCCTTGGAGAAAGACTTCAGACTCGGAAAGGTCTCAGGTCCACAGAAGACAGAGTGACCTTCAGCAAGACGGATTGACAGAATGACTGCAAAAAATGAGCTTGAGCATAACAGAGATCCAGAGGACAGTGAAGGATGGGCAAGATTCCATCATCAGAGTCAAATCAAGTGCACCTAACAAAACAATCAACCTCATGCCTGTCACCCAACTTACATAATTATTCATTTCTATTCTCCTTCACTTCTCTTTCCTGTTAAACCTCAAAAGTTGTCTTTGTGTATAAACCTTTCCTTATTCCCGTTAAACTTCAAAGATTGATTATCTTTGTGTATAAATCTTTATTCCTGTTAAACATCAAAGATTCATTCATTAGCTTTGTGTATAAACCTTTATTTAAAAGTGATCTAATACGGTACACATCCTTTTGTACCTAAAGTGACTGACTTTTTGACTTAACATAGTTAGTTCTAGGTCATTGCGATATTTCATGAATTCTTGAAAACTGTCCACATCATCTAGTTCTCATTTTCTTTTCTACAGTCCATTTCTAGTTACATTCTTCTTCTTCTGTATTTTATTATCTCTATTTTATGTAGTATGGTAAAACCACTTTAAGTTTGCTTAGTCATTTCCTCAGGCAAATATCAAAGCTCATCACTTCCAAGTTCCATATCACAAAATGTATTTCAGCCAATGTTTAACTACTTTATAGCAAGAATCAAATTTACCCCTTGGTTCAATAACATGTTCATTATTTCTTTCAAAGGCTTTGGCTGAAAAAATTAACATCCACATTTCTAGTAACATTCTTTTTATGAAGACAGGAGTCCATCACTACCACACTAAACTCTTCTCACATCTTTTTTAGCCCTCATTAGAATTGCCTGCTAAGTCTATACTTCTACCAACAGTGTCTTCAAGTCAAGAAAGTGTTTTATTATAAAGCCTCTCCAAATTCTTCCAACTTTCATTATTGCTGTTGTTGAGTCAATCCATAGCTGACCTTCCAGCAGGTTTTCAGATGCAGTTAATTCGCAGGAGATTACCTGTCCTTCTCCTTCAGAGCAGCTGTTGGATTCGAACTAGGTGTCTTTGGGATTGCAATGCAGCTTTTTAGCACTAAGCCACCAGAGTTCCTTAGTATATTCCAAACTCTTCACTAACACCACACAAATTCAAAGACATTGGAGCTTTTTTGGTCTTACTTATTCATTGTCCAACTTTCAGATGCGTGGGAAGCAATGAATCAGAGAGCTGGACAATGACTAAGGATGATAGAAGAAAAATCGATACCTATGAGTTGTGGTGCTGGAGAAGAGTGTTGAACTGCCAGGAAAACAAGCAGATTTATCCTGAAGAGAGTGAAACCAAACTGCTCCCTGGAGGCAAGAATATTGAAGCTGTATCTCATATACTTTGAACACATGGTCAAGAGGGACCCATCCTTGGAGAAGAACATCATGCTTGGGAGGATGGAGGGACAGTGCAGGAGAGGAAGACCCAAGATGAGATAGATTGATTCAGCGACTGCAGAAGTGGGAGTAGGTCTGTTAGAGAAGATGAGATTGGCTCAGGATAAAACAGGGTTCAGAGCTACTGTACATAGCTTGACTATGAGTTGCAAGCAACTCAGTGGCACATAAGAACAACAGTACAAAACTGGAATCATTGTTATTAGCATAATGAACACTAAGAACAGCAAATTGTCTTTGATTTTTGACCGTACAAACAGCAATAATATAGTGTATATACTGTCCCCTCTCCTTGCACTTGCTAGCTGACAACATTGATAACACTCTTTTTACCTGACCTGCGCAGGTATACTTTCAGAATCCTCTGAACACTGTGTTCCAGTTAATCACAAATAACTGATTGAAAATGGAATATCTTTGACCAAGGTAATAAAGAATATTTATAATAAATTTGTAAAAAAATATTATTTATTATCTTGGTCAAAGGGTTTTTTTATTCTCAAGCAAATTAAGTCTTGGATATGTCTTAGTGTTTGTCCCCTCCAAAATCGAGGGGTCCAACATATTATTTCACTGATTACTAAAAATGGATAACATATATCGACCTTTTATTAGAAAACAGAAGGACTAGTACAAATAATAATAATTTTTTTCAATATTCAAACTAACAATGTGCATAGGGACTGTATTTTTATGTCACAGGCAAATAAATAGAGCCTTTATTTAGTTAATTTGTCACTAATGACACAACTAAAGAATGAAACAAAATGCTAATTCTTGACAAACAGTGCTTGGCTTCAAAAATCACACTTTTTGTCATTATAAATGTAAAAATTAGTGAAAAGATTCTAAAGTTGCTTCAGGGTTCACCAAAGTGGTAGCCACCAAACTCATCATCTGGTATAAATATCTTATTTCATGCCCTAGCTCTGTAGTGTGACATTTTGCAACGTGACCATGGTAACGGGTATACAGCAGAAGATTCAAAGATCCCCGAGCCATGTGTTCATTCACTGGGTTTCTGGTTAGCTGGTGGTTAAAATGAACTATCCTAGTTCTTTGATAAGAGAGGGATCTGCAGGAAGGTAAAACTTTCAAAGTTAGAGCCAGGGATTTGCTGGGATAATCAGAAGAGTTGTTCACCTTAATGGAACTTTACCTTCAACATGTAATCCACGAGCAAAAAGATTCCCGTTAAGTTACTGAGGACTTCCATTCCCCAAAGGTCATATTTTAAACCAATCATCTGTATCTGTTTTAGCCTTTTCAAAACACTACAAATCACACACACACACACACACACACACACACACATACACACACACTCCAAAGCAGGTTCCTGGTTTCATGTGTTTACAAATCTGTGATTTTCAGACTTAGTGAGTATCAGGTTTATCTGTAAAGTCTGGTAAAAGCAGATGCTAGAAAGCCATTGTCAGGAATTCTGAGTGAGTAGGTCAGGGAGAGGGTGCAGGAATCTGTAGTTTTACCAAATCCTGGTGATCTTCATACTGCCTCGTCGTTGTTGTTTCAGGATCTCTCATGTTTGGAGCAGCCATTAATGGTCACACAAGTAAAAGAAAAACAGAAAGGGGGGAAAGGACAAGGTCACTTATCAGGACAGCTCTGTTTCGGCCTCTACGACTGGCATCCTCTGACTCATCCATCCTGAATTCATTCTTTATCACAACCTGAAACTGATAGCATCTTCTTCAGCGTCTTGATACTCATTACAATTATAATAGCCATTATGCCATTTAAAAATGGTGTTTTCTTAGCTCTGAAAAGAAAATAACTTCCATTAGGATATTTTGTTCTTCCAAGCTATCAATGATAAGTTACAATTCTTTCATTAGTGATGGACATTCATTCAACTTGTTCCACTGTACTCCTAATTTCATAAAAATGTATTTTGTGATGAATGTGTGAATAATACTTTTCTCATCTAAGAGAAGTGAGATTGAAGCTTTCGTGGCTCAGGATTCATTAGATGCAGTTTTACTGTCTGTCAGAATTTCATTTATGCTGAGTAGAATTTCTCACTGAGAGTGAAGTGTGGCTTTTAAAGTTTTAGAAACTTTTACAGATAATTGTGTACACTCTTCTGCTGCACCAAATTAACTACAACAATGTAAGAAAGCCCTCAGATATTTTATTGATATCCTAGTGTACTGAATAAAAAAATTGATGTGAAATAACAGCATTTGAAGATGACATGGTCACCTCTAAAATGACATGGTCAGTTCTGACATGACAGGACACATCAACAACATAATTACTAGGAGCTCTGGTGGCCTAGTAATAAGACGTCCTGTAATCCTGAAGGCATGTGGTTCAAATCCTACAGTTGTTCTGAGGGAGAAGGATGGGCAACCTCCTCATGTTTGATTAACTGTCTCTAAATATTCACCGAGGGTCAGCTATGGGTTAGTTTCAACCACATAGTACACAACACAATAACATGGTCACTTTAAGTCATTTGCCTAAAGCCTACTATTAATGAGTTGTCTACATTCTCTTACATACAGAGAACTTTATATGTTAAAAAAAATCTTAAAAATAAACTTGAAGACCATTAGAGTGACAGTGTAAATGTTTTCATAAGGATTTACCATCGTTTTCTATTTTAAAAATTAATGTGAAATATCCCAGTCACAAAAGGACAAATATTACATGATGCCACTGTTGTAGAATGGGACTGTCCTTGGGGTTGGGGAGAGACTGAGTAAGATGGGTTCAATAATGTATACTGCACTGAAACAGAGGAGGGAGAAAACTGTTTAAAAGAGATATATAACTAGGTATTTCTGTCATCACAGGAGACTAGAGCGAGGGCTACATGGTGGAGGGGACCTGGGGGAGGGTTTGTAAAACAATAAAAGAATCTTTTCTTTTACTTCTCCATAATTTTTGACTCATGTACTTATAACTTGTTAGTCAAATTTGTGTCTTCTAGGTTGCAACACCCCCATGATACATCTTCAAGGATATGAACATGTACGGCCAAGCACAATCAATAAGAGTGCATCTAAATCCCAAAATCAATCTCCATAATAGTCTATGTGTTTCCTACTGCCAAAGGGGCCCTTTAGAGTAGTGAGAGAAGATCTTCACCCTGAAACCCACAGTGTCCCTTTTCAGCAGGAAGTAGCTAAGAGAATACGCCATCCCCTTTCCCTTATGACTCAGGGTGAAGTCTCTCTCAGGGAGGAGTGATAGGGAATGGCAAAGGACACACTGACAAAGAAGATTAATCAGAACTGGCTTTGACAGTCACTGTGGCATTTGGACAAGAACAAACTGGGAGGAGGGTAGAGAGAATAGTGCAACAATGAATGAATGGAAACCCAAAATCTCTGTAAATGTTTATGAAAATTAATAAAATATAATTATAGAAAAAAAATAATGTTTAAGAAAAATATTCTTTACGGAGTATTTGACGAATCTTTCTTCAACTAGTTTGCAGTTATAATCTCTTATCTATATGTCCTCCAACTATTGAAGGTCCATTTTCAATGCGTAGAGTTAGACCTAACCTCCTCAACTATAGAGAATCTTTCTTTCAAGTTCTGTAATATTTTGAACATCTTTATTGCTTCTTTTCTCCTGTTGAATAATGACTCAGTTAAAAAGCTCAAATAACAATGAAAATGACAGCTGGACAATGAATACACAAGCACAGGAATAGACATCAGGTATTCTTAGAATTGAGAGTACAATAGAGATGACAACCAATATCGGTAAGGGGAAAAGAAGTTTCTAAAGATAGTGCTGAGAAAAACAGGTTAGCCATTGTTGTTGTTGTCAGGTGCCCTTAAGACCACTACCTCTCATAACAATCTTGTGAACCTCACTCTACCTACAACCATCTTCACAATGTCTGCCATGCCCAAGCCCAGTAGTCACTGCTTCAGTCCATCTAGTTGAAGGTCATTCTCTCTTTTACAGAAAATCTCTACTACCATTCCCAGTCTGATATCTTCTTCCAAAGACTGATCATTCCTGATGACATGATCAAAGTACGTGAGATGTAGCTCACCGTCCTTAATTCAAGGGATCATTTTGGTTGCACATCTTACAGGACAGATTCATTTGTTCTTTTGGCAGTCTGTGGTATAGCCGATACTCTTAACCAAGAGCAAAGACCATAATTCAGAGGCATTGATTCTTCTTTCATCTTCCTTATTCGTTATTCAACTTTCAGCTGCATAAGAAACCATTGAAAACAACACAGGCATGTAAGGGGAGCTCTGGTGGTCTAATGGTAAGGAGATTCATTGCTAATCCAAAGGCTTGTGATTTGAATCCACTAGTAGCTGTGTGAGAATGATGGGCAAAATGCTCCTGTGTAATTTACAATCTCTGAAAACCTTCTGGGGGCCAGCTATAAGCCAGTTCTGACTTGAAGATACATAACAGCAACAGTGACAAGGGTATGTAAGAGAGTTCTGGTGGCCTAATTGGTAAGGAATGTGCTGCCAACCCAAGGGCAGGCATTTAAAATCCAGCAGCTGCTCACAGGAAGAAAGAGGGGTACACTTCTGTGATTTTGAGCCTCTGAAAACCCACTGGAGGGTCAGCTAAAAGTCAGTTCTTACTCAATGACATATAATAACAACAACATGGATAGATAGACTCTATTTACTACTCTTTTGAGTATATATCTTGGAAACAATTGAGATTTTTTAAAAGACCCTAATGGACAACTTCAAGTGAGCTGGGGAAAACGAGGGTTATAAAAAGAAGAGTGAGCATTGGATAGTATGAACATGAGTGACTTAGCCCTGACATCTGCTTTTGTATGAGATTACCTGCCATCAAGTCACAATGTCATCTTTGTTACCTGGCTATTGAAATTAGCCTCTCTGCCTACCTGCAGCCTTTGGAACTAAGTCCATTGTATTTTTCATTAAATTGTGAGGTAATGGTTTTTGTCATTGCTATAGCACAGTTTCTGGTAGTACAAAAAAAAATCAATATATTTGCCATTTTGGTCAGCCTTAATTTTATCTTGTGATTAATATTTAGTTTTGTAGGCAAGGTAAAAACCAAAACCTTAAAATCAAAGTAAGATATCTGTTATTACTTTTGTACTTGACAAAGTAAACAAAAATTTCCTGTGGCATGACCTTCCCAGGGGGTCACTGTAGAAGTCGTTCCAGGTCATCTGTTCACCTTCTCACTGTCCCAATAACTTGCACTCATAAGGAACTTGTTCCCTCCGGAACTGCAGCAGAAACATACACCACCAACCCCATTTGACTATTTGTTTTAAGATTGGGAACCAACTCTTATTAGAATCAAAGTATGTGACAGTGGAAGGGAAGTGACACCCCGTCACACCAGAAAAGTGTTAATCTGAGCTCAGAGGGTTTCAGAAGGAAAGGAAGCCATGTGGCTTTCAGAGGGTTAACTAGGTAGGTCTACTTAAAAAGGTGATGAAATGTGGGTGCTTAGAAAACCAAACTGGCACTTTCCATTGTACGGCATGTCAATAAATACCATTCAAAGAGCAAAAATATTTTCATGCACAAGAGAATAACTACTATTAGGAGTTGATATCCTATTGCCATAAGTAAATTCCATCCTAAAGCAACCCTACAGACAGGCTGAATTGCCCCAAAGGGTTAGCAAGGCTGTACTTTTTAAGGAAGCTGACTAACACATCTTCTGCACGTGGTACAGTTGCAAACACAGATCTGTCAGTTCGCAGTTGAGTTTCTAACCATTGAACCAGCAAGGTTCTTAGTTGAGAGATTCAGAAGGTGTCTCAAGAACAGTTCTTGACCAAGAAATAAGATGGGGAAGTTTTACAAATGATGGTTAAGTACAATTTATACAGCAATGTATAGAAATGTTCCATGAGATGTAACTAATGACATAACTATGGTTTTATTGTTGTTGTTACTGTTATGTACACTTGAGTCAGAATCTACTCATATCTGAGCATCCAGCAGGTTTTCAGAGGAAGTAAATAATACAGGAGAAGAGTGTTCATCCTTCTCCAGCTGAGTCATTGGTGGATTCACACTGTTTTCCTTTTGGGGTTGACAGCGCAACTCCTTACCATTTAGCCACTAGAGTTCAAACATAAAGGAGTTCATTATACATTCATAACTTAAATGAAACTTCTGGGCTCATTCTGAAACATGCACCATCATTCAAAAGAACAACATGCAATTGTTTTCTATTTTAGTGATGGAAATAGATGAAATGTTAGAGGTGACACAAATTAGGCTGCAAATTTTGCTGTTGTTTTATTTTTTACACTTTTAGTATGAAAAACTTAAAATAATTTCTGAAAAGCAAAGGTCACCTAGCTCTCCTAGGGTTTATGTATTTTTTTAACCTTGAACTGTGGATACAATAAATACTGTATTGTGCTTGTATATTTTTAATGCAATAGTAATGGAGAAAGCTTCCACTCTTCTGCTAGCTTGTCACATTTTTGTGGCTTGCTGGAAACTATACCACCAA
The DNA here is from genome assembly GCF_000299155.1 of Elephantulus edwardii. NCBI lineage: Eukaryota > Metazoa > Chordata > Mammalia > Macroscelidea > Macroscelididae > Elephantulus > Elephantulus edwardii. Next base: position 1,584,584 of record NW_006400109.1, on the reverse strand, counting down.
TATTGCAAAGCCAGGAAGTCCACCCATTGTGTACAGATTCCAAAGGGGGATTCTTCCCAACTAAGATGAGAAAGCAGACCTGATTATCCACTTCTGAAATGAGGACCCTTTGAAGACTGTATGGACAGCAGTAGAATGCAGTCTGTTAGCAATAACTGAAGTAACAAACTCTTGAAAACTCTATGGGTGACAACAGAACACTGTCTGTTACTTGTGCCAGCAGGTGAAACTCTCATGTTGAAAGTCACTCAAAATATAAGTGGGAAAGAGCAATGTCATCAAAGTTGAGGCTACCCTAATGGCATGGATAAAGAAAAGCTTTCACTCAGTGAAGGATCTTCATTTGCTGCCTTCTCATAACTCAAAATGAGGAAAAAGCAGCTGCAAATATCTATTAATAATCAGAACATGGATGTATGAAGTATAGCTCTAATAAAATTGAAAGTTGTCAGGAATGAAACTGAATACATGAAGATCAATATACTAAGCATTTGTGAGCTGAGGTTGACTGGTATTGGCCATTTTGGTTCATACAATTGTATGGTCTCCTACACAAACAATGATAAATTAAAGAGGAATGGCATAGGATTTATTGTCAAAGATAACATTTTTAGATCTTTCCTAAAGTACAATGCTGTTAATGATAATATCCACATGCAAAAGGAAAAAGCTGTTAATACTGCTACTATTCAAATTTATGCCACAATCACTAAAGCCAACAATGAAGACATTGAGGATTCGTACCAACTTCTAGAGTCTGGAATTGCCTGAACATGCAATCAAGATGCGTTGATAACAGCTAGTGATCAGAATGCAAATGTTGTAAGCAAGAAAGAAAGAATAGTAGTCATAAGATATGATTTTGGTGTTATGAATGAGGCCAGAGATGAGAAAAGGGAATTTTGTACTCAAAATTAATGATAGAAATTTATATAAATGGTGGTTATGCAGATGGACTTCATTTGATGGATTATACAGGAATCAATTAACTACACAGGTGAAAAGAGATGGTGGACTGTTCATTATCAGTAGTCAGAACAAGCAGAGGAGCTTATTGTGAAACAGATCATCAATTACTCATTCAAATTGAAGCTGAAGAGTTTTGTTGGGTTTTTAAAAAAGAATATCCATGAAAGCAAAAATGACATTGACTGCATTCCACCTGAATTCAGAGGCATTCTCAAAAATAAATTTGGTACATTGAACACTAATAATTGAAGATCAGGTGAATTGTGAGATGACATCAAACACATCATACATGATAAAGCCCAACAGCTTATTAAAAAGACAAGAAAGAAAAAAATGATGAAAATTATATCAAAAGAGATACTAAAGGTTTTCTTTTCCATGATTGATCATCAAGAGTCATGAAAGTAGCATTCAGGAAAGCAAACAAGGGACTGCTCTGGGAACTTTTTCAGTAAAAGATTTATTTAAAATTCTAAAAAAGTATGAATATCATCTTGACGCCTAAGGAGCACATGAAGCAAGTAATATATATATTGAGAGAGAGAGAGAGAGAGAGAGAGAAGGCAAGAGAGTGAGAGAGAGTAGGAGTGGCATCCACTGCCTAAACCACACGCCTCTGGAAACTATGTGAACTTTAAGAAACTACAATAGTTGTAGAAAGGCTTTGGGTATTTTGTTCATACGGTTGCTATGAATTGTGTTTTGCTTGACAGCAGTCATCAACAACAACAGCATATGTGTGTGTGTGTGTGTGTGTGTGTGTGTGTGTGTGTGTATTCCAATATTTACTCTCATTTAAAATACAAAGTAATACTGGGAGGAAGGTATAATTATTCCCATTATGTTATGAAGAAACCGGAGCTAGAGAGTTTAAGTTATACACCAAAAGTAAAGATGCATGATATCAAAGTAGCTGCAAGAATGGATTGTGGAACCACCCTGTTAGGGTTTGAATAATAACACTGCTACTACAAGTTTTGTCACCCTAGGCAAGTTAATTAACCTCTGCTGTATGTGTTTAATTCATCTTACATGGACCCACAATTCACACTATTGGTCCCAGCAGTCAGGAAATAAGAAAATGCACTGGTAAAGTCTGCACTTAGGGACCTCTCCAAATTATTGAGCATCAGTAATGTTAGTTTGAGGACTAAGGTGATTTAGGCCATGGTTTTTTCAATCACTTACTATGCGTCTGAGATTTGAACAATGAATAAGGATGACAGAAGAGGAACTGATGCTTTTGAGCTGTGGTGTTGGAGAAAAGCACTGAACATTCTATGAACTGCCAAAAGAAAAAACAAATATATTTTGGACAGAGTGCAGCTAACATGCCCTTTAGAGGCAAAAATGGTGAGGCTTTGCCTCACACACTCTGGGCATGTTGCTAGAAGTGGAGATTCCTTGGAGAGGGACATGATGCTGAGAAGTTTGGAGAGTTGGTGAAGGAGAGGAAGACTCTTGACCAGATTAATTGACACAGTGACTGCTGCAATGGGCTCTTGTGTGTCAGAAAGTGTGAAGATGGCACAGGATAGAACAGGGTTCCAAGCAATTGTTCATAGGTTTGCTATGAGTCATATTCAACACGATGACACTTAATAACAACAACAATATATGTTTGTGTTTTCTTATTTGGTTTTTAGCTTGCTTCACCTTCTCCTAAGTTAAATTAGTTGATATATATCAAGCTCCAAACCCTTTCAGGCACATAGAAATCAATCTAAAGCTTTAGAGTGGCAGTTCTCTAAGTATAATATCACCACTTTATTTACTATTAACGAACTATAAGCTTAATCTTAATCACAGCTTCAAAAGTACTCCTTGGAACACATTCTGAACTTTTTTAAAAAAAAACAAACCCAAAGAAACCACAAAACAACTTAGATCTTTTAAAGCCAAGATGGACATAACATTGACTATTATTAAGTTGGTTCCTTTGAAATTCTTTAACCTACAGAATACTGTATTAATTCTGTGAGTGATGACAGCATAGTATCATATGTTCTTACACTTTGCAATGTTGTGAGAGATATTGACAGGGGAAATTGATGGAGCATAATGAGCTAAAATAGACATGGAGTGCATTCATTGTACAGACTAACAAGCTCTTTGTACTCATAGGACTTAAATTCACAGACAGTTGGGATAGCTGGCCTACAAATAGGATCTACAATGAAGCCCATCTGTCAGGATTCACAGTGTAGTCCTCTTTCTTTAGGCTGCAGTAGTTCTATATGGACTTTTTAACAATCAAACTGTGGTGGCACAGATTTTTCCATGACTTGAAAGGGAAGGTTGTTGCAATCCTTGCATCTCTTTGTCAAGGTAGAAATCGAACCACCGTGGAAGAAGGATGATGACAACCCAGAGGCTGCTAAGCAATGGAGGAATCCAAACCAGGCATCTGGACAAGCAATGTGTGTAGAATGAGACAGTCATGTGACTTTAGATACCCATTCATCCCAGGTGAGATTTCTCGAATGTGAATCTTCTTTAGACTTTATGGCCTATGACATGTGGGGAACAGGACAAACCCAGCAGATAATTAAACTTGAGATCAGAAATTGCCCCAGGACAGCCACTCCAGATATCTATCTCCAATTGTACAGACTACTTAAATTCATACACAATAAAGAGTGAATTATCAATAAGAAATTTAAACCCATTAATTTATTATAATTTATGATGAATCAACATGTTTCAAAGTCACAGAATTTCAACGGTTATGATCTTATTGTGTTTCTGTGATTACATAAAGTCACTAGATGGTGTGGATCATAACAAATACTGATTATTATTACTAAAAAACATTCATGGTTCAACCACTGTAGAAGGCTGTATTGTGCTCTCTCAAAAAGTTGCAAATAGAGATACCATTCTACCCAGCAATTCCACTACTGGGAATATACCCCAAAGAGACCAGAACTGACATCCAAGCAGATACATGCACAACAATGTTTATCGCAACTTTGTTCACAATAGCAAGGAGTTGGAAACAACCTAAGTGCCCATCAACAAAGGAATGGATAGAGAAGCTGTGGTATATTCACACAATGGAATACTATGCTGCATTGAAAAA